>NC_057813.1:29179916-29507248 GCF_018294505.1 Triticum aestivum | reverse complement strand
ATCAGCTTCAGTTAGCAGCAGTAGCGAAGGAATCGCTCCATCGTGTTGAATTAACAGCCATTGATCGATCGCTCGGGTTCAGTAACGCGTAGCCTGCAGTGCAATCGCTCGGGTTCAGTTAGAGCCCAACGCCTCGCTCGGGTTCAGTTAGAGCCAACGCCTCGCACCTGTACGAGAGAAACGCGCATCGCTCTCCTACCGTAACCGGCAACTCCCCAAAATTTTCCTCCCCCTCGCTTCTACCATGGTTTTTTCCGTCATGGATGGCCCAAAGAATGTCATGCAGTTGCGTCTCCGGCCCGCCCAGGACGAAAAGCCCATTTTCTGTCATGGAAGTAGGAGCCCACCACATCTATGATGATACCGGGTTTTGTCACAATTATCGTCATAGAAGTGTCATATGTATGACAGAAAAAATTTTTGTTCGGCCCAAAATGTCACGGATGTGTCTTTTTTTGTAGTGCTAGTAGCTCTCGTCTTTCACTATTTTTTCTTTTAATCTCTTTGAACCGAGAGACTTCACACAAGCAGATGTGCATAGTGAAAACCGTCAGCTTCAGGCTCGTCTGAAGAGTGTTGTTTCTTTAGAGAGAATGAAGGAAGCTTTGGAGAAGAAGGACCAGGACCTTGCTGCTGCTCAGAAGGAAGCACGTGACAAGACAACGCTTGCGGACAAGAAGCTGGCTTCAGTCGGCAAGTTGGAAGAGGAGAACGTGAAGCTGAAGCCATCTCGGAAGCCAATCGGGAAGTCGAGCAACTGAAGAAGTACAAGGAGAACCTGACTAATGAAGTTGGAGGCCTCAGAGCCAAGACAGGCAAGCTAGAGTCCTATCTAGGACAACTTGCCGCGAAACTAGTTCTGAAGCTTGAAGGTACAGCTGCTCGACTTGTTAATTGTCGTCGATTGAAGTATGTTGTAATATTGTCAACTCACTATTTTCATGATGGAGCAGAACTTTGTCACGATTTTGAAGCTAAAACTAGGTGGGTCGGGACAGGTCTCGACCCCATCAATTGCCATGTGAAAGATGATGTTGCGATGAACTTGCTGCGGTTAGAATCATGTTTGGACGGCGCCGTTGCCTATCTGGCTCGACTGAAGGCGGCGATGACCCGGGTGGATGCCGAACTCTGTCCTCAGGTGGAACTTTCTCAAGACCTCGAGTCACTGATGACTCGACTCAATCAGATTCTGGTCGAGTGCAGGAGTGCAAGAATTCATCCGCTCGATGTGGCACTGACGTCGCCCTGTCATTGGTTCGAGTGCACTGCAAGGACGCCAGAGAAGACAAGCTGGCGGCCCTCAAGGTTGTGAATACTAAGAAGCACACCTTCCAGTCCTTCATGGATACCTTCCTTGAGGCAGCCACTCGTATTCCTGACAGCATTGACCTTGACAGCTTCGGTGATCCAGCCAGCCCTTCTCCCACCGAGTGATCGAAAAAAACATTATGCTTCACCCTCATTTGCCTCAAAATGCCGAGTGATTTTGTAATAGTTGAAACTCCTTCGAGCCTGACGCCCGAGTACTTTAATCCGCGGTTAGAAACCTTTGGATTTACCTGAACTTGGCTTATCTTTGAATATGTAGTGTTTGTCTTCGGGCAGAACTCGTTCTTCCCTCGGATTGGTTTTTGTACTCTCGATGCAGCTTATGAGGAAGAGGCCGCAGTCGACCTGTTGGACGAACCTTGAGAAGCATTGATCATCTCATCAGCGAGGCACTCAGCAATGGCCTTAACGTTCCTGAAAGCAGTTTGCCTTGGCACTAGCTGTTGGATGAGCCTTTGGCAGCATTGATCAGCTCATCAGCGAGGCATTCAGCAATGGTCTTAACGTTCCTGAAAGTAGCTCGCCTTGGCGTCAGCTGTTGGATGAGCCTTTGGCAGTGCGCACAATCTTGTCCTTCTTCTTGACGGTATAGCCCCGAGGGGAGGGGTCGTGGTCGACCCGTACCATTTGGTAGGATTTTTCAAACTTAGGCGAGTACTGGACTGCAGCTAAGCCTCCGAGTGAGAGGATTGCTCGCCACTCGGTAGGATTTTTTATACTTAGGCAAGTACTGGACTACAGCTAAGCCCCCGAGTGTGTGGTTTCTGCTGGTCCACTCGAAGAACTAAGTCTCCCTCCTGAAATGCCCGACCCCTTACGTTTCTGGCATGGAATCGACGCAGGTCTTGTTGATAGATGGTCGACCGAATCAAGGCCATCTCTCTTTCTTCTTCCAAGAGATCAACTGCATCTTGCCGAGCCTGTTCTGCTTCCTCTTCTGAGAAGAGCTCGAACCGGGATGCATTGCGAAGCAAATCACTCGGGAGTTCAGCTTCGGCTCCGTAGACTAAGAAGAATGAAACCTGTCCAGTCGACCAATTAGGAGTTGTCCTCAATCCCCAAAGTACTGATGAAAGTTCGTTGACCCAGGCTCCTGCTGCATGCTTGAGGTCACACATCAATCGGGGTTTCAATCCTTTGAGAATCAATCCATTTGCTCTTTCAGCCTGCCCATTCGACTGAGGATGGGTGACTGAAGCGTAATCGACCCTTGTGCCTTGGGAAGCACAAAAGGCTCTGAACTCGTCAGAGTCGAAGTTCAACCCATTCTCTGTGATGATGTTGTGCGGAACACCATATCTGAATGTCAATTCTCTGATGAAGCTTACAATTGTACTTGCTTCAAGGTTTTTAATGGGCTTTGCTTCAATCCATTTGGTAAACTTGTTGACTGCTACCCGCACATGGGTAAATCCACTCCTGCCGGTCCTCAGAGGTCCAACCATATCCAATCCCTAGACGGCGAAAGGCCAGACGAGTGGAATAGTCTTCAGAGCTGATGCAGGCTTATGGGACATGTTGGAGTAGAACTGACAGCCTTCACATTTGTCTACTATTTCTTTTGCCATCTCGTTGGCATGTGGCCAGTAAAATCCGGCTTGGTATGCTTTGGCCACGATATTCCGAGAGGACGCATGGTGACCACAGGTCCCCGAGTGAATGTCATTGAGGATCATTCGGCCTTCTTCTGGCGTGATGCATTTCTGGCACACTCCAGTTACACTTTCTCTGAACAACTGACCTTTTATCACAGTAAAGGCTTTAGATCGTCGAATGATTTGTCGAGCCTCTTCTTCATCCTGTGGAAGTTCTTTCCTAAGAATGTACGCGACGTATGGCACTGTACAGTCGGGAGTGACGACCAAAACCTCCATGACTAAGTCGGCGACGGCTGGGATGTCGACTTCAGTCGGATCTGTGGTGCTCTTAGGTTATGGGTACTCTTCAGGGAAAGGATCTTCGTGAACTGAGGGTGAATCAATATGCTCCAAAAACACATTGCTGGGAATGGCCTCTCTCTTAGATCCTATCTTCGCCAATTCATTTGCAGCTTGATTTTTCAGTCGGGGTATATGGTGAAGCTCAACCCTTCAAACTACTTTTCCAGCTTTCTTACTGCGTTGCAATAACCAGTCATGGCTGGGCTCCTGACATCCCGTTATTTCATCACTTGATTAACCACCAAATCCGAGTCATCGTAGACCATAAGGCGACGGACGCCGAGTGAAATGGCCATATGCAACCCGTACAAAAGTGTTTCATACTTAGCTTCATTGTTGGAAGAGTTAAAATGAATCTAGAGAACATAGCTAAGCTTGTCTCCACGGGGGGGTACCAACACTACCCCAGCACCGGAGCCATTCAGCATCTTGGAGCCATCAAAGAACATGGTAAAATGTTTCGAGTGAACTTGAGTTGGCAGTTGCTGCTCAATCCACTCGGCAAGGAAATTTGCGATCGACTGGGACTTGATAGCTTTCTTTGCCTCAAACTTGATATCCAATGGAAGGAGTGCAATCTCCCATTTTGCCACTCGACCCGTTGCATCTCTGTTGTTCAGAATTTCAGATAATGGTGCGTCGCGGACGACTGTAATGGAGTGATCAGAGAAATAGTGTGCAACCTTTTTCGTGTTCATGTAGATTCCATAGACAAGCTTCTGATAATGTGGATATCGCTGCTTGGATGGAGTCAAAACTTCAGAGAGATAATACACTGGGCGCTGAACTTTGTAAGCCTTTCCTTCTTCTTCCCGCTCGACCGTGAGTACTGTACTGACAACTTGTCCAGTGGCTGCAATATAAAGCAGTAAAGGATCTTTTCAGATTGGCGCAGCAAGCACCGGCTGTGTGGAAAGCAGGGTTTTGAGCTCTGCAAACGTTGCGTCAGCTTCATCAGTCCACTCGAACTTATCAGATTTCTTAATCAATCGGTAAAGAGGTAAGGCCTTTTCACCGAGACGAGATATGAATCGACTCAAGGTAGCCAAACAACTAGTAAGGTTCTGAATGTCATGCACACGCACAGGGCGTTTCATTCGGAGGATGGTATCAACTTTTTTTGGGTTTGCGTCGATCCCCCGTTCGGAAACGAGGAAACCAAGTAACTTTCCACCTAGAACTCTGCACTTTGACGGATTAAGCTTGATATCATACCTTCTTAGGTTGGCAAAGGTTTATGCGAGGTCAGTCAGTAGGTCGGAACCTTTACGTGACTTGACCACAATGTCGTCCATGTATGCTTCCACAATCCGACTGATTTGAGTGAGCAGGCACTTCTGAATCATCCTCATGAATGTGGCTCCGGCATTTTTAAGACCAAATGGCATGGTGACATAGCAAAAGCACCCGAATGGGGTGATGAAGGCTGTTTTTATTTCGTCGGGACCATACAGTCGGATCTGATGATACCCGGAATATGCATCTAAAAAAGACAAGTGCTGACACCCCATAGTCGAGTCAACAATCTGATCGATGCGGGGGAGAGGGAAATGATCTTTCGGGTAGGACCGATTCGTATGCTTGAAATCGATGCACATACGAAGTGAATCGTACTTCTTAGGGACCATGACTACATTGGCAAGCCACCCGGAGTGGTAGATCTCTCGGATGAACTCTGCTGCTAGGAGCCGAGCTACTTCCTCGCCAATTGCTTTTCTCTTCTGCACGCCAGACCGCCGAAGATGCTCTTTGACGGGCTTTACCTTGGGATCGACACGCAATCAGTGCTCAGCCAGTTCTCTGGGTACACCCGGCATTTCAGAAGGTTTCCATGCAAAGATGTCCCAGTTCTCACAAAGGAACTGGATGAGCGCTTCTTCCTATTTGCTGTTGCGTGTCGTTGAGATATGAGTTGATGCGGCATTGGGATCGGTCGGGTGAATATGAATCGGCTTCGTTTCACCAGACGACTGAAATGCAGAATCTATGGCAGGCTTCTTAGCTCAGAGCAAATCACTCGGATCTGCATTCTTCTGATATTCTTAAAATTTAACTGCTACCATTTGTGCATCGGCAATTTTGGAACACTTCTGGAAGCATTCCTCCGCTTTCTGCCGACTGCCAGTAACTGTGATCACACCTCTGGGGCCAGGCATCTTCAACTTGAGGTACACGTAACATGGTCGAGCCATAAAACGTGCATAGGCAGGCCTACCCAGAATGGCATGATAAGCACTCTGGAAATCCACAACTTCAAATGTCAACTTTTCCTTACGGTAATGCTTTGAATCACCGAAAACCACGTCAAGGGCGATCCGGCCGACTGATTCGGCTTTCTTTCTAGCAATAACGCCATGGGAACTCATATTGCTCTCGCTAAGTTTGGACATCGGAATGCCCATCCCCTTCAAGGTTTCAGCATAGAGGATATTCAGGCCGCTACCACCATCCATTAGCACTTTGGTCAGTCTAGTGCCTTCGACCAGTGGGTCGACCACCAACACTTGCCTCCCAGGGGTGGCTATATGCGCAGGGTGATCAAACTGGTCGAATGTGATGGTTGTTTGAGACCATTTTAGGTATGTGGTCGTCATCGCCGGGGCAACCATATTCACTTCTCTGTTGATAACTTTCAACCGACTCTTGCTCTCAACATCAGCAGAAATCAACATGGTGGAATTGACTTTGGGATAACCGTCATTTTCCTCTTCATCCTCGTCTTTGTCTGACTCTTTTTCCTTCTCACTGGGTTGTTTCTCTCGGAACTGCTGGATCAGGAGTCGACATTGTCGAGTGGTGTGCTTAGGGTAAATCAAATCCCCCTCTTCATCTTTCTTCATATGGATGTGTGTCGGTGTACTAGAGTAGGGGTACCCAAGTATCCCGAACTTGTGCACGAGCAGTTGCAGCACCCCGCGGCAAGGCTTGCCGGGTGACCGCCAAGGTCCTCCGTGGTTCCTTTGGAGCCATTCAAGAACAAAGTATTCAAGCCAAGGAGACAAGGCCCCGGCAAGAGGAGCTTGCCGGGAAGGCCAACCAAGGCATCTCAAGGAACTTGCCGCGACGCGCCACGCGTCCCGGCAAGGCCCGGTGAGCGACAAGCTCCTGGACGCGACAAGACGACGACCGCGGCAAGGCTCTTGCCGCGGCCAGTGACCACTCTGTACCCACGCTCCAGCACATCCACCAACGTGTCGCCCTGTGGCCTTTCCAGGCGCGCGTGGCGAGAGGCTGTGCTGCCAGCGGTGCGTGGTGGCATGCGACGGTGACAAGGTTGCCATCATGGCAAGCGGTGGCGTCCCTGACGGTCCCTTTCTGCACTGTTTGGGCGACGCAGACGGGCATTTAATGCCTTTGTCCCCTGCCGTCAGGGTTAGGTAGGATACACTCTATGGGTAGTTGTACCAACCACCCCTCTTTTTCCATTTTTACCCTTATCTACGTTGCCACCTGCCGGTGACCCCTTGAGCATATAAAAGGAGGCCCATGTGCAACGTAGGGGGGGTGGAAGCCAGAAACACACTCACGCTCGGTCTCGTTAGCAGCTTTTGTGTACTGTAACACTCAGCGCTCCCGAGCAAGAACTCAATACAATCAGACAAGCAGCAGTAGGAGTATTATCTCTCCGGAGAGCTCCGAAGCTGGGTAAACCGCTCGTGTGCTTCACCTCGATCCGCTCTTCGTGCAGCCTCCACCCCCCACCGAACCGAAAGGGGCTTGGTCCGCTGGTCCCATAGGTGTTCGTGGATCAGTTTCCCCGACATCTTTGGCGCGCCAGGTAGGGGCGTCGAGGTTGTGTGAACCTGATCCGGCATTCACACAAGCTAGATCTTCATTTTCTTCATCAACATGCCACCGAAGAAGAAGGCTTCGGAGGCAGCTGTTCCGTCCGCGTCGATCCCGCCACCACCGGAGCAAGCGGGTGGTGGGGTAGACGCCGGCGGAAAAACGGGCGCCGACGAGGGAGCTCACGGTGACGCTAGGTCTAAGGACAAGGCTGCGCAGACCTCGGCGTCCGTACATGCACCGCGCCCATCTCAGGAGGCGCAGGACCGACAGCGTCATGGTATTCGCAGTATCATACGTTTGTTGGACCAAGATCGAGCTGGTGGATCTCGGGGCGCTCAAGACCAGCATGCACGCCAACGTGCTGGCATGAGTGAGACACGGTCGCCTGGACGGGATACTGCACCTTCTAACATAGTTAGAAGTCCGAGCATATCCCGCTCCTCGCGCCGTTCGCCAATGCCGCCCACCACTCCAGCAGAAGCTTTGGCGCGAGCTCAACTGCTCCTGGATTACCCTCCAACAACAAACAAGATCGACGAATGGAGGGCCACCATTCAGAGTCTCATCGGCTTCGCCAACGGCGACACTCCACGGCAGCCGAGTACATCGATGTCGCGGCAGAACTGCCAGGCGCGAGCCGATGGCGACGAAACCGGTGGGGGTGCAACCACCATGCACTCTCCATCCAGAAGGCCAAGATTGCCGACTCGCCGGGTCCACCTCGACAGCGACTCCACTGCATCATCGGATCCACGAGCTCGTCGTGATCAACGCCAAGTTCTTCACGAGCGACAGCAAGAAGACGCTCGTACTCGCATCGAGTGCCAAAGAGAAGCGCGGCATCAATCCGACCAGCGCGCTGGGCCCTCTATCGACATGCATGCGCCAGGGAACCAGGCGACTTGTCGTACGCGATAGGTTGCCCTGCATTCACTCGTGAGCTGCGGCGAGTCCAGTGGCCCAGCACGAAGAATTTCAAGCCAGATGTACCAGAGAAGTATGATGGCAAGTCGCATCCGTCGGAGTTCCTCAGCATCTACACCATCGCGGTGCAAGCTGCCGGGGGGCGAGACGACAAGATCCTTGCCAAGTACTTCCCGCTGGTGCTCAAGCCCAATGTCAGATCCTGGCTCATGCACTTGCCGGACAACTCCATATCCTCTTGGGCAGACCTGTGCCATCAGTTTTTCGGCACCTTTACAGGTGGCCACAAACCTCATGGCCAAGAGAGCGACCTTCATCTGCTCGCCCAGAAGGAAGGAGAGCCCCTGCGCAAGTACATTCAGAGATTCAGCCGCGTACAGCACAACATCCCAGATGTCCACCCTGCCGCGGTAATCAGCGCGTTCCATCAGAACGTGCGAAACCGCAGGATGCGGGAGGAGATGGCGATGTGCAAGATCAGAGACGTCAGTGAGCTCTATGCCCTGGCCAACAAGTGTGCACGTGCTGAGGAAGGGAGGAAACTCCCCGGAGAGAATACAGAAGCAGGAGGATCTGATAGTGAGGATGCTGCCCCGGCAAAGAAAAACCGGCGGCGGAACAACAGGAAGAAGAAAGGCAAAGATGTGCTAGTCGTTGAGCAGTCCGGCAACGGAGGTGGCGCCAAGAAAGCCAAAGCCGGTTGCTCCGGCAAGGAGATTGCCGCAGGCACCAACTACCAGGCCGTGGCGATCGCCGACAAGCAGGACGGCACCAACAAGCAGTACTGCAAGATCCACCGCACCAAGGGCCATGACCTCCAGAGCTGCAAGAAGGTAGAGCAGCTTGTCGAGCAGCAAAAGGCTGAGTACGGGCGACGCGACAAGGAGAAGGCCCAGGAAGGTGCTGGAGGAGCCGGCAAGAAACGCCCCGGCCGAGGAGGGCGCCGCGGCAAGGCCAAGCAGCGGCAAGGAGACAGACCTCCCCGCGGCCGCGACAAGGATGAAGATGACAACGACAATGAAGATATGGATGATGACGAGACCGATGAGCAGGAGATCCAGAAAGCCACAGAGGTCCTGTGCGTTGACGGCGGTGCTTCTCTGCATACTTCACACCGCCAGCTCAAGCAGTGGGTGCGGGAAGTCAATGCGGTAGAACCACCCATCGAGTCACGCAGGCCTCTGAAATGGTCCAGCACGCCTATCATCTTTGACATCGAGGATCACCCTGATCGCAGAACTGCGGTCGGGTGCTTGCCGATGTTGGTTTCACCAACTATCCGCAACCTCAAGATCACTAAGATGTTAGTTGATGGCGGGGCCGGTGAACCTGATCTCCTCCGTGGTGCTCCAGAAACTCCAGATCCCTGACAGCGAGCTCGAAGAGACCGGCACATTCCAAGGAATCAATCTAGGAAGGAGCAAGCCGAAGGGAAAGATCACGTTGCCGGTAACATTTGGCAGCGAGTTGAATTTCAGGACTGAGAGGGTCACTTTTGATGTTGCTGACTTTCCATTGCCTTACAATGGAATACTCGGTCGTCCAGCACTCGCCAAATTCATGGCAGCCTCTCACTATGCATACAACATGCTGAAGATGCCAGGCCTGATAAGTGTCATCTCTGTCCCTGGTGACAAGAAGGATGCTCTTATCTGCGCCGACAAGATCTACCGGGAAGCAGCAGCCGCAACAGATCGCAAATCACTTGCCATTGAAGCTCCCAGGGCGAAGAAGAAGACCAAGTCCGTCAAGAGTTCTGATGCCCACTCCGGCAAGCGCACCTCTTCGGAGTGCTGCGCTACCGTCGAGGACGCACCATCGAGCTCCACCGGCAAGTGTAAGAAGACAATGGCAGCTCCACCAGAGACCAAGAAGGTGTCCGCCAAGGAGGATGGCACTGGTGGTACCTTCACCATCGGTGCCACTCTCGACCCTAAATAGGAAAGCGCGCTCGTTGCTTTCCTGCAGGCGAACATCGACGTATTTGCATGGCAACCGTCTGACATCCCCGGCGTTCCCAGGAAAGTAATCGAGCACCACCTTGCCGTCTGTCCTCATGCGCGACCCGTCAAGCAGAAAGTCAGGAAGCAGGCAGTGGAGCACCAAGAATTCATCGCAGAAGAAATCAAGAAATTGGAAGCAGCAGGCCTTGTCAGAGGAGTGCTCCATCCTACGTGGTTGGCCAATCCTGTAGTCGTGCGCAAGGCTAACGGGAAATGGAGGCTTTGTATCGACTTTACCAATGTCAATAAAGCTTGTCCCAAAGACCCATTCCCCTTGCCGCGCATCGACCAGATTGTTGATTCCACGGCCGGATGTGACTTGCTTTCATTTCTTGATGGATACTCAGGATACCATCAGATCTTCATGGCAAAAGAGGATGAAGAGAAGACCGCATTCATCACCCCATGTGGCACATACTGTTTCATACGGATGCCTTTCGGTTTAAAGAATGCTGGTTCAACATTTGCAATGGTAGTCCATGACGCTTTTGGGCCACAAATACACAGAAATGTGGAAGCCTACATGGATGACATAGTGGTCAAGTGCAAGGACAAGGCGACTCTGATTCAAGATTTAGACGAAACCTTTGCAAATATGCGCAAGATCAACCTCAAGCTTAACCCCGAGAAGTGTGTGTTTGGAGTCCCCTCCGGCAAGCTTCTCGGGTTCTTCGTGTCTCAGCGGGGAATTGAAGCCAATCTCGACAAGATCAAAGCCATTGAGCAGATTGAAGCACCAAAGCGCGTCAAGGATGTACAAAGACTTGCCGGTTGCGTAGTTGCTCTCAGCAGGTTTATCTCTAGGTCTGCTGAGCGCGCCCTGCCATTTTTCAAAATATTGAAAAAGGCAGGTCCAATGAAATGGACTCCGGAGGCGGAGGCTGCGCTGCAGGACTTGAAGAGATACCTGTCCTCCACTCCAACACTTGTCGCACCTAGGCCACAAGAGAAGTTGCTGCTATATATAGCGGCAACCAATCAAGTGGTTAGTGCTGCGTTAGTGGCGGAGAGGGAGGCGGATGATGAGCCAGCAACCACGGCAGATGCATCTAGCGACAAGCAGGGGGCTTCACCGGCAAGCTCTGGCCCCGACAAAGATGGATCTGCGCAGGCGCGTGAGAAGATGCAGAAAAGAATGGTGCAGCGCCCAGTTTACTTTGTCAGTTCCATTCTGCAGGGGGCTAGGTCAAGGTACTCTGGTGTGCAGAAATTGCTTTTCGGCCTTCTCATGGCCTCGAGAAAGCTGCGCCATTACTTCCAAGCACATGAGATCACAGTCGTCACTCGTTTTCCGCTGAAGAGGATACTGCAAAATCCAGAAGCAACAGGCAGGATTGTCGAGTGGGCACTAGAACTGTCAAGCTTTGGCCTCAAGTTTGAGAGCACTTCAACTATCCAAAGCAGGGCGTTGGCGGAGTTCATAGCAGAGTGGACGCCAACACAAGATGAAGAAATTCCAGAAACAAGCATCCCCGTCAAGGAAGCAAGCAGAGAGTGGCTGATGTACTTTGATGGTTCCTTCTCGCTGCAAGGCGCCGGTGCGGGCGTGCTACTTGTTGCACCCACCGGAGAGCACCTCAAGTACGTAGTCTAGATGCACTTTCCCAAGGAGCAAGCAATGAACAATACCGCAGAGTATGAAGGTTTGCTTGTCGGTCTCAGGATCACAGCAGACCTTGGGATCAAGAAGCTCATTGTCAGGGGTGACTCACAGCTTGTCGTCGGCCAAGTGAACAAGAATTATCAGAGTCCGTTGATGGAAGCTTACGTTGATGAAGTGAGAAAGCTAGAAGAGCACTTTGATGGCCTACAGATGGAACATGTTCCAAGAGCTCAGAACGACATTGCCGATGGCCTGTCAAAGTGCGCCGCACTTAGGTTACCTGTGGAACCAGGGATCTTTGTGCTCAAGCTGACTCAACTGTTTGTAACGCCATCAACTGGACAGAGCAAGAAGAGGAAGTTGATTTCTGGTGACTATTTTCCGGCAGAGCTCCCTGAAGCCGCCGCCAAGAAGGTCCCCAAGATCAATGACAAGGGTGCTGAGGAGCAGTCTGCTCCGGCAAGCCTTAGGGTTTGTTCCGTCGTAGCAGACGCTCCCGACAAGTTTTGCTCCGGCAAGCTTGCCGGGGAACATCAAGCTCCGGCTGAGCCGCAGGTTCTCGCCGTAGAAGCAGATGTTCTCGCAGCAGCAGATGTGCCTTTAGTCCTTGTTGTCGAGCCGCAAGCTCCAGCATGGGCACAGCAGATAGTCCTTTTCCTTCAGACAGGAGAACTTCCCGAAGAGCAAGAAGAAGCGGAAAGAGTAGCCCGGCAGTCAAGTATGTACCAGTTTGTCGACAACACACTGTACAGAAGAAGATTCAACGGTGTGAAATTGAAGTGTATTCACCGGGAAGACGGACAAAAGCTATTGGCAGAGATACATGGAGGCATATGTGGTCACCACATTGGCGCAAGAGCACTTGCCGGCAAAGCATTCCAGCAAGGTTTCTTTTGGCCGACAGCCCTCCAGGATGCAACTGCACAAGTAACCAAGTGTGAAGCGTGCCAGTTCCATTCGAAGCAGATACACCAGCCAGCTCAGGCTCTCCAGACGATCCCTTTATCCTGGCCATTTTCGGTCTGGGGGCTCGACATCCTCGGCCCCTTTCCCCGAGCTGTCGGGGGCTTTGAGTACTTGTACGTTGCAATCGACAAGTTCACAAAGTGGCCGGAAGTGGAAGCAGTGAGGAAGGTGACAGCACAGTCAGCAGTCAAGTTCTTCAGGTCGATTGTTTGCCGTTTCGGGATCCCTAACAGGATCATCACCGACAACGGCACGCAATTCACGAGCCACACCTTCATGCAATACGTCCAAGATCTTGGCGCCAAGGTCTGCTTCGCTTCTGTTGCTCATCCGAGAAGCAACGGTCAAGCGGAGAGGGCGAATGCTGAAGTGCTGCGCGGGCTCAAGACTAGGACTTTCGACAGGCTGCACAAGTGCAGAAAGAACTGGATTGAAGAGCTGCCGGTGGTTCTTTGGTTGATCAGGACGACGCCAAATCGAGCCACTGGCCAGACACCTTTCGCTCTAGTCTATGGAGCAGAGGCAGTTGTCCCCACGGAACTCGTATACGGGTCACCTCGAGTGCTCGCTTATGATGAGCTCGAGCAAGAGCAGTTGCGACAAGATGACATGTTGCTCCTTGAGGAAGACCATCTTTAGGCTGCTGTACGAGCTGCTCAATACCAGCAAGCTTTGCGCCGCTACCATAGCCGCAAAGTTAATGCCAGAAGTCTCGAGGAAGGCGACCTTGTTCTTTGGCGCGTTCAGTCCGCCAAGAATTCCAACAAGTTGACGCCGAAGTGGGAAGGCCCTTACCGGGTGAAACGAGTCACTAGGCCTGGCAATGTCCGCCTTGAGACCGAAGATGGCATTCCGGTGAGCAACTCCTGGAACATTGAGCATCTTCATAAGTTTTACCCGTAAGGCGCGGTTGCCGGATCCTGTTTCGGCAACCACCTTTTATACAAGTCTTGCCGATGTTGCATGTAATCCTTTGTACGAAGCCGGGTGCAGAACCCGTGCATAAGTAAAGCTCATGTGCTCCGCACATCTTGTCAATTTCATGCTTTCTACTATCTTTGCATGCGTTATCTGACACTTTGTGCAGTGCGTACCCCCCGTAAGCAATAACGAGCCGTAAGGCTCCATATCTTTATTTTCTCTTCTTTCTTTTTCTCAAAAAGGAAAGGAAGGTTCCCTCGCACACAAGTTTGCCGGGGGGAAAGGAGAAGATAATGGTGTGGACCAGGCATCATTCAAGGAAGTTTTGCCTTACCGGAAAGCAAACGACAGAAAAGCTAAGTTGCCAAAGTTTGAGCAATCAGTTTTAAATTTTTAAGTTATCTTCCTCGAACGACCGTACTTTGTATGGAAAACCTGTGCGCAGAGGAACCAACTCGTAGCTAGTTGCGCCCTTACTTTGTTTCGAGTCCGCTCAACAACTTAAGTGAGTTGCGACTAGTTGCGACAAGGTTTCTTGTCGGAAGCGGCACCGCCAGCAGGCTGCTAATGTCCCGCACTCAACGCTCGCGGCTAAGGTGCCTGCACCGACAAGTTAAGCATAGGGCAAAAACATACAAAGGAAGGAATCAAGTAAAGGAAATAATACAGCAATCTCTACCCAAAATAGAGTTATATTACAAGATAGCTTGTGGCAGCTCTAACAGATTGTTCTTATAACATGACTAGCAGCGACAAGAAAAAGAGAAAACGGGAGGCCTAATATACGCGATCGCCCTCAACCCTCTTGATCTTGCTCACCTTGTCCACAATGGGTGCGACAAGGGCCTTGAGCGCTTCCAGATCAGCATCCGGCGGCAGGGACCTGAGGATGTTGGTGAGGTTGAGGCCTGGGTTGCGGAAGGCCACCTTCACCAGCACCTTTTGAAGAACTCCCGCGCAGATCTTGCGCGACTCGTCGGCCAGCTGCTTTGGGATCTTCTCCCGGAGTCGCTGGAGGGCCGTCGCCACGCCTTTGAAGAACAAGCTGAGCTTGGCGCTGGGTTGGAGGTGCTCATCCGAGGAGTACCCGAGATCCTCCATCCCCAGCTGCGCCAGCTCCCCGTCTATGGCTGCGGCAACATTCACCAGACCCTTGGTCCAGTGCTCCACAGTCTCCCTAAAAATATTTTGGGCGGCAGCAGCACTCCCCAGCAGCGCCTGGTCGGCCTTGATCTTCTCCTTCAAGGCCACCTCCTGCTCCCTGGCGCCGTCCAGCGTCTTGGTCAAGGTGGCCAGCTTCAACTCAAGATCTGCGTTGGAGTCCTTGGCGGCGCTAAGCTCTTTGCTCCTCTCAGCGAGACGACCCTGCAGCTCGCCATGAGCGGCGGCGTCCTTCTCGCGCTCACGCTTGAGCGCGGCAAGCTCCTCGCCGCTCGCCTTGAGATCGGCCTCCAGCTGCGCCGTCTTCGTCTCCAGCTCCTTCTTGGCGGCCTCAGCAGCTGCAGAAGCATCCTTTGCTCCTTGAGAGCCCCGCCAATTGCTTGCTCGCGCGCGGCAAGCTCCTCCTCGTGGCTATCAAGGTTGACCTTGCGCTGTGCCAACTCACCTTCCTGCGCAGACAACTTCTCGGCAGCGAGCCGCTGTTGCTCTTCAACTTCAGCCTTCGCGAGGAGGAAAGCTTTCCGCTCCTCGGCGACTTGCTCCCGCTCCTCTGCCAAGGATCGGAGAGTTTCTTGCCTGAGACCCCGGAGCTCCTCAGCGCGCTTCTCAATGTCCACTCCCGCCCTCGCGACAAGCGCTTCTCGGGATTCCAGCTTGTCTTGTCGGGCGCGGTAGAGCGACAACAGCTTCCGCAGCAGCCGCTCCTCCTCAGGCTCGTCGCTGCTGCTGCTTGGCGCGTCGACCAGCGTCAGCCCGGCGGAGGCGAGCTCCTCTCCATCCAGAACCTCTCCTTCGACCGGCGCCCTGGAGCTTGACGCCCAGGGGAGCTTGATGAAGATACCGTCGCTGGCCTTCAAATAGGCGCCGGGCTGGGGCTCTTCGGAGCCTGGTGCTGCAGCAGCGGCGGAGGGATTGGCGGTCGGCGCAGCGCCTGGCGCTCCTGCTGCCTCGGGGCTGTCAGTGCGATCGCCGGATCCCTCGCCAGCTTCTGCGGCAGCAGCTTTGGCGGCCTCTTCACCGGTGGGCTCATCAGCGCCGCTTCTCCTTCGATGGCAACGGCGTCGTCGGTATTGCTGCGCGCGTTTTCCTCGCCGGCGACCTCGGTTTCCATCGACTCCGTGGCAGATGGATCTGACGAACGGAGAAAAGAGAAAAGTCAAGCAAATACTCAAAAAGAAAATCAGAAGAAGAAGAACCCAAGGGAAGTTTTCAAGCGGGAAGATTACCTGCACTAGGATCTGCAGTCATGGTCTCAACCACCGGAGGATCGCTAGTGCTGTCCCTTGCCGAAGAACTGTCCCTTGCCGGAGAATTCTCCCTTGCCGGAGAACGCTCCCTTGCCGGGGAACCCTCCCTTGGCGGTGTAGTCAAAGCAGATGGCACTTCGGGCACTCTTGGTGAGGCTGCTCTGCTCCTAGACAAACAAACAGTCAGATATCAGCAAAGGAAGAGCACCAATGCGTGCCTAACAGCAGGAAGTAAGCCATATACTTACGCTGGGGGCTGCGCTGGGGGTTGCTTTGAGGAATAGTTGCTGGGTCCGGCAAGGAGGTCTCGGACACACCCCCTGCTGTCGCGGTGGGTTCGTCCTCGATGACAATCACCGGGACCTTGGCTCTCTTTGCCGCTCTCTGGGCCAGCGTCCTGAAAAGGAATAGGTTCAGAGTGAAGCAAATTAGATACAAGACAAAACAACAAAAATTGAAGAACTACAAGAACAGCAAAGAATCTTACTCTTCTTCTTCCTCGTCGGAGCTGAGCGCGGAGAGATCGAAGTCCGGCTCGCCTCCAGTGTGACGAGGCGGAGGAGTAGGTTCCCTTGTCCGCTTGGCAGGAGCAGTAGCGGTGGACCGGGAAGACCCCGCTCCAGTTGCCGCAGCGGCGTGAGGCACTCCCGCGGCAACAGTGCTTACCGCGGTAGAGCGTGTCGCACGGCACGACGGCTGTTGACCCGTCTGCCGCCCCGCTACGTCCATGGCCTTGCGGAGACGCCTTCTTGGTGGAGCTGGGGGCTCCGCTTGCGGCAAGCTGTCTGAAGGTTTGGGTCCGACAAGCTCTCCCCCGCCAGGCTCGCTCGACTCATCTTCGGGCCCGACAAGCTCTTCCTCGCCGACAAACTCCTCGCGCTCGGCAAGGCTTGCCGCCTCTGCTGCCTCTGCCTCCTCCACGGTGAATCCAAACTCACCCGCGGCAGCGGCTGCCGCCGCCTCTTCCAGCCTAGTGGCGATGCGCTGCATCTCCGCCTCGGTGGTGTCGCGAGTAAGGCTCTTCTGCTCGTCGGAGCGGACCGGCACTTCAACCAAGCCGTCAAAGAACTCATGCACGACAGCGTCTACCGGCTCTTGCCAAGTTGGGACAATTCCATGCGAGTCGCACAGCGGCATCATTGCATGGATGCGGTCGAGCGAGGAGTTGTTGCACAACGGAACCACACCCCTCGGCAACATGAATGGATGTTGAGGATCGCGCTTGAACAGTTCCTGGAGCATCGCGTCCAGCTCTAGGACAGTGAAGTTGAAGTTGAGGCCCGGGCGCAGCCTCATGATATCCGCCGAGTTCTGGAACTCCCAGGCGGGTCTCCTCCTCTCCTGCAAGGGGGCGATGTGGCGGCGAAGAAAATCTGTGCCAACGGCGCCTACGGTGAGCCCAGCAAGCCTGAGGCGAAGGATCCGGGTGACGGCAATCTTCAGCCTATCGTCTTCCGAGGCCACGTTGCTCCAATCATTGCCACACACTATTGGGGCTTGTCGCAGGGCGGTAAATGGCTGCGGGTTCTCCTCGACAATCCAGCACCACTCTGCTCTCCATTCCTCCCACTTGCTGTGGAGCTCTCCCTCCAGATAAGCTTCCTTCTTGCCGACTCTCGAGATCCAAGCGATTCCGCTGGCAAGAGGCTCCCCTCTCTCAACTCGGGGCATAAAGAAGTGGCGGAAAAGAGCTACGTTTGGATGGACTCCGACAAAGTTTTCGCAGAGATGTGCGAAAACTGCCATGGTCAGAACGGCGTTGGGGTGAAGTCAAGGAGGCGGAACCCATAGGTGTTCATGATGTCACAGAAAAATTCAGAGAAGGGCGGGCAGAGCCCGCAGTAGAAGAACAGCGCGAAGAAGGGGTATCCTCTTGGAGCCAGTTCTGAAGCGGCGGCCGGGAGTACCTTCGTGCGCGGATGCGCCCGCGTCTCCGTCGACCAGAAGAGGTAGTAGTACTCCCTCAGCTCCTTCGCGGCAAGCTGAGGGGGGAAGATGGCCCGCTCCTTTCGCAGCGCCGCGAGCCGCTGCACCTCGACCAATTTCACGCCCTTCCCCTTGTCGGCTTTCGGAGCCATGGCGGAGGTGGTGGGGGAGATCGACGGTGTTGGTGGTGCTGGTGGCAATGGGGGGCGGAGCGCTGCTCTCTTTCAGCTTCGGGAAGAAGGGGGGAGCGGCGGAGATTTGTGAAATTGGAGTAACAACCGGCGAGATGGGCGAACTTCCCCTGTTTCCCCTGCTTATAAAGAGGGAGGGGCGGACGTTTCGTCCTTACGAATAAAGAAACCACCCACGATCTCTCCCACGACACCGCATTCGGCGCATGCCGTTCGGGAAGGGCGCGGTGGATACGGAGTAAGATACGGCGTAACCCAGGCCGCGTGTGCCCGTGCCCTGTTTTGGGCCTGGCCCAACAGCGCTCGGCACCGTGTGTGGCCTAGGCCCGGGGGCTCCTGTCGGTGTACTAGAGTAGGGGTACCCAAGTATCCCGAACTTATGCACGGGCAGTTGCAGCACCCCGCGGCAAGGCTTGCCGGGTGACCACCAAGGTCCTCCGTGGTTCCTTTGGAGCCATTCAAGAACAAAGTATTCAAGCCAAGGAGACAAGGCCCCGGCAAGAGGAGCTTGTCGGGAAGGCCAAACAAGGCATCTCAAGGAACTTGCCGCGACGCGCCACGCATCCCGGCAAGGCCCGGTGAGCGACAAGCTCCCGGACGCGACAAGACGACGACCGCGGCAAGGCGCTTGCCGCGGCCAGCGACCACTCTGTACCCATGCTCCAGCACATCCACCAACGTGTCGCCCTGGGGCCTTTCCAGGCGCGTGTGGCGAGAGGCTGTGCAGCCAGCGATGCGCGGTGGCATGCGATGCTGACAAGGTTGCCATCATGGCAAGCGGTGGCATCCCTGACGGTCCCTTTCTGCACTGTTTGGGCGATGCAGACGGGCATTTCATGCCTTTGTCCCCTGCCGTCAGGGTTAGGTAGGATACACTGTGCGGGTAGTTGTACCAACCACCCCTCTTTTTCCATTTTTACCCTTGTCTATGTTGCCACCTATCGGTGACCCCTTGAGCATATAAAAGGAGGCCCATGCGCAACGTAGGGGGGGTTGGAAGCCAGAAACACACTCACGCTCGGTCTCGTTAGCAGCTCGTGTGTACTGTAGCACTTAGCGCTTCCGAGCAAGAACTCAATACAATCAGACAAGCAGCAGTAGGAGTATTATCTCTCCGGAGAGCTCTGAAGCTGGGTAAACCGCTCGTGTGCTTCGCCTCGATCCGCTCTTCGTGCGGCCTCCGCCCCCCGCCGAACCGAAAGGGGCTCGGTCCGCCGGTCCCATAGGTGTTCGTGGATCAGTTTCCCCGACAATGTGACATGGTAAATCCAACACATCATTTCCTGCTTGATCCTTTACTTTCTTAGGGGTCCAGGGCCCCTTAGGTTTTCCTTTAAACTTTCCTTGAACCACTGCCGCAATCTCACCGGGTGCTGCAGGCTCGGCCTTACGATTCTGTTTTTGATTGGAATTACCCCCACCGGCATCTTGGCCGACTGGTTTACCCTTTCCGCTATGGAGTCGGTCCTCTTCCTCTTTGTTACCGTACCGGGTGGCTATTTCCATTATTTGAGTCAGAGTCATATCTCTAGTCTGACCGAACTTCAGGGCCAGCTCTCGGTATTTAACGCCTTCCTTGAAGGCACACACTGCTTGATGCTCTGATACATTTTCCACGGTGTGATGCAAAGTGCTCCATGTCGGTGTCAAAACCGGCGGATCTCGGGTAGGGGGTCCCGATCTGTGCGTCTAAGGCTAATGGTAACATGAGGCAAGGGACACAATGTTTTACCCAGGTTCGGGCCCTCTCGATGGAGGTAAAACCCTACTTCCTGCTTGATTGATCTTGATGATATGAGTATTACAAGAGTTGATCTACCATGAGATCGTAGAGGCTAAACCCTAGAAGCTAGCCTATGACGATTATGATCGTCCCTATACAGACCAAACCCTCCGGTTTATATAGACACCGGAGGGGGCTAGGGTTTACACAAAGTCGGTTACAAAGAAGGAGATCTAATATCCGGATCGCCAAGCTTGTCTTCCACGCAAAGGAGAGTCCCATCCGGACACGGGACGAAGTCTTGAGTCTTGTATCTTCACGGTCCAACAGTCTGGCCAAAGTATATAGTCCGGCTGTCCGGATACCCCCTAATCCAGGACTCCCTCAGTAGCCCCTGAACCAGGCTTCAATGACGATGAGTCCAGCGCATAGATTGTCTTCGGCAATGTAAGGCTGGTTCCGTCTCCGAATACTCCAAAGTAGATTAAGGACTGTGTCCGGCTCTGCGAGATAATTTCCGCACACCATCGTAGAGAGCATAACACTTCACCAATCTGATCTGCTGACAACAACAATTTTTTTAACGGTGTGCCCTTACGCCGTGGCCTGGTCCAATTTTTTTAACGGACCAGTTTTTCTCAGCTTGCCTCGATACGCGTTGTGAGGCGGTTTCATTGGCACGCCTCGCCAGAATAGAGATCGTGTTCCTCTTATCGCGGGATCTTCCATCAATACGGGCGCGTGCAACCCCACGACGCTTGTTGGTATGACTCCGTGTTTTTAGGTAAGTCCCGAGCGGTTACACTGAAAACGCTTGATATTCACCCCCTTTATAGAGGGGCTGATGCCTATCCCTCTTTTTTACCACGCTTCCGCCTTTTCGCATCTCGAGTTCTAACACCCGAAACCGAAGCTCGAGCACTTCAGATCTTCAATCATGTCTGGATCCAACCTTCACGGTCGGTGGATGGCCTCCTCGGTCACAGAGGAGGACATCGCGAAGTTTAGGGAGGTCAGATATCTGACCGCCAACATCAAGCATAGGCTTCCTGCTCCAGGGCAGGTCATCCCTACTCCCGAGGCCAACGAGAGCGTCGTATTTGTTTCTCACTTCCTCTGCGGCTTAGGCTTCACCCTTTATCCCTTTGTGAGAGGGCTCATGTTCTATTATGGGCTAGATTTCCATGACCTAGCTCCGGACACCATCCTTCACATCTCATCGTTCATCGTTGTGTGCAAAGCTTTTCTCCACGTCACCCTGCACTTTGGCTTATGGCTCAAGACCTTCAATGTGAAGCTGAAGATGATTGAGGGGTGACACACAGAGTGCGGAGGTGCTGTAATAAGTTGGAACGCCGATGCCCCATTGCCAGAGGGCTCCTTCCCAGAGGTGTCCGATCTATGGCAGCGGAGGCGTCATGGGCCAATGTAGGACGGGATTGGGGGCCTGCTAATGATGTACCAACACTGCAGAGCCGCATCCGGGAGCTTCTTGAGAGGGACATTAGCCTTGTCAGCATAATTCAGGTAATGCTAGTCCGATGGATGTTGTCGTGCAAACGCCGGCCTCTCCGGATGTGGGAGTTCAATCTGGAAGGTCCGCGGACTATTCTGCACTTCTTCGGCATGACGCTTGAAGGGATGTGTAAGTTATTCTTCGGACCACAAGTAAAGTGTCCGGACACCACCGAGGATGCGGGCCTGAGCTACAACTGCCCAGATACCCAAGTAAGTAACCAAGAAACCGAACACTTTGTTTATATTTATCATAACATTATTCTGAAAATCCTCCGTTGCCAGGAATGGCTCAGCAAGGCAGAGAGAATCAGGTGTCCGGCGCCACTTCCCGAAGGCTCGCCTAGTCCCGCCATAGCCAAGATGCTTGGTCGTGTGCTAAGTAAAGTGCCCTCGGGGAAAGACGAAGGGAAGAACAGAGAAGCAGAACTTCACACATTTCACATCCAAACCGGGGGAATTGCTACCTCCCCAAGGGAGGATAGTCGGGGAGGGGAATCTAAGGTCTCCTCCCCTCGTGGGAAGAAGAGGGCCGCCTCCGAAGACTTGGAGACGGAGGTGCCCAGAAAAGGGAAGAAAACTTCACCAGGGGGCCCTGCCCCGAAGGGCTTCTTCACCGCGCCATGCCCGCAAATGGGCTAGCCCTCAGTCGAGCTGTAAGTTAATCCTAAATACAAAGCTAGTGCTTCCTCCTCCGAGAACAGTAACCAGGATCCATTCTTTGCAGTCCGGCTAGCAGCTCTTCTCGACAGAGTTCGTCTTCGGGGGATCTTCTTTCGAAGATGATGGAGAGTGAAACCCCACCAACCTCTCCGCCTCATGGGGCGGGTGACCCCGAGGTGTCATCACGGAGGAGTCCAGATTTGTCGAGGCCAGAAGCTAGTGCTTTGGCCGCCCTGAGCCCGGAGCATTCGGGTCCCATGGGGGGCGATAAGAGAGGTCCGGCACAGTTCAGCGACCGACCGGATACGCTGACGGGCCTTCTGGAGCGAGCTGCTCTCCCGGAGGATCACCGTTCATTAATGAGCATGGTGCTTGAGAAGATTTCATCCACCACAAGCGGGTTGAATGAAGCTTTTACGAGCCTGCTCAGAGGCTTTGAGGTATCTAACAAAATACGTAATTCTTGATCGTGGCACACGTGCTAGGTGTGCTCCATATGGATAGTAACCCCTGAGACTGTGGTTAACATCCCAAGACGGCAAACGGAGGATCACATCATTGAGTAATGATCATACTGTGTTTATGCACAGGTGGCTAAGGGTCCGGTAGCCGACCGGTCCATTGAAGTCACCGAACTGAGGCAACAGATTGGAGTTATTGATGCCGATATCACACTTGTGAACGAGCGGCTTAACGATTCACAAGGTATGTGCTTTGCTTCCTTATTTGTTATAGGAAAAACAAGAGGAGCATAATGTTAATGTTATATGCTTGGACTATAGACGGAGCTGCTGTCGTGGAAGCCCTGAGGGCGGAACTTGCCCTGGCCAAGGAACAAGCCCGGGCTAGCAATGCGGCTGCCCTAAAGGCGGCCGAAGAATTGACAGCCGAACAGGCTTCTCGTCGCCAAAGTGAAGACAAAATAGCCAAGATGGCTGTGGAGCTCAAAAATGCTGCCGACCGGTATGAGCTCCTTCAAAAAGAGAATAAGGCTAATTCGGCTGACCTGAAGAAGGCCCTTGATGCGGCCAAGGAGACGCGTTCTGAAATTAGGGATGCGCGGGAGGAGCTTTGACAGGCCGGAGAAATCGCGGCTGGAAACCCCTATTTATGGCGGATGAAGTTCTTAGATCTGAAGTACGCTCCTCTGGATCGACGCTGGAGCCCTTCAGACGCGTATGCGGATCTGGCAAAGAGTACGGCTGATGCGGCCAAGTTTTTCGAGGATCAAAAAGATAATGAAGTGGAAAAGCTGTTATGGTCGCAATTCAGTGCTCCAACGCGCCTGTTGCCATTGAGCGAGAGGATGGCTGCGGTGGCCGAGCTCCATAGGTTGTCCGGTCTTGCAATGAGGTCTGTAATAGACCATCTATGGCCGAAGGGGCCGAAGCCGGACAGTTATTTTGGTTTAGTGCAACAATTCCTTGGTCCCGTGTCGTGAATCGATGCCATGAAAAGGTCGGCGTGCATAGAGGGTGCACGGATGGCTCTTGCCCACATTAAGGCATATTGGACAGATATGGATGCCACCACCATTGCGACCCAGAATCCGGCGGGAAGCCAGGATCCGGACGAGCACATCTTGGACCAGGTAACAGAAGGTGCTCGTTTAATAGAGGATCAGTGCTCGAAGAATGTCATGTTTGAGTGACAAATCATTGTATTGTAAAAACAATTTTATTGTAATTACGAGGCTATGTTTATACTTTTCGCCCAAAAGTGCTATTATGCCTCCTGTGCTGCCGTTTTATGTATATATGTAATCTGAAAGTTAGCAGTCATTGGCCTCAGCCCCCACGCATACAATGCAGGGGTGTTCGCGAAAATGTGTGTAACCACACTTGATCCAACATCTTGGTCCATTAATGAGGTGATCGCATGTCGAACTAGGCAACCGGACTATATAGCTTTAACACTTTCACTTAGCCATAGGAGTTAGTAGCCCCTTGTACCTTTGCATGCATCCGAATACGGGCTTGTGTGTACATGACCGGGAAACGGTCCTTCATTAATGCGGAGGAATCCTAAAGATTCCGATATGTCTTCGAGTGGTTGAACAGTCTCTCGCTATATCATGACAGTCAGTTTTCGGCTTTCTCTACTGAGGTGCTCATCCGGAATAACCAGGGCACAATCGCAATAGTTCTCCTTCGGCCGCCTTAGCCGATAAAAACGGAATGTAAGGCGGCAAACCCAGGAGCCGGGCAAACCCAACATTTGACCAAAGACATGATTCGGAGGTGATGCATAGAGGCCAAACTCGCGACGCCGAACACTCCCGAAGGTATTCGGACTTTATAACATATACTGGGCTGAGTAACGCCCTTTAATATGAACCCTGTATTTCCAGGTACGTGCATTAGTCTGTCATGGCGAAATGCCAATAACGGCAGTATCCTCTGTGGGTGTAGTACCCATGGGATGTGTAAGCAACAAGAGACAATAAAGAAGGTTTACACAGGGGCTTAATCTAAAGAGAAACCTTTGAGCGGGGCCCTGCTGCACGTCTGCGCCTTTGTCTCCGTTGTGTCGTGTCCAGGGAGGGTGTTGCCCGAATAGTGTCTGTAAAAAAGAAAACTCATGTAGAAAAGTATGACGTAAGCGTGCGAAGAGTTGGCTATCAACAATGGATAGTAAAAGTGTAAGACATTTTCCTGTTAATAAGGTCAAGTGAAGAGTTGGGCTTTATTAAATATCTATAGCCCCTGGTGTCCTCTATGGGATTACATGTGTGGCACCCAGATCAGGTTTATCTGGGCTGCCGGACTCGTCTAACCGTGTCCGTGGTCTTAACGACCAATCATGCATTCTGGTATTAGAGGCCGCTTAGAGTCCGACTACTGGAGCCGTCTCATACTCTTCCGCACGTAAGGAACGCTCTGTATTTCCATTGACGGTGATGACGCCCCGTGGACCGGGCATCTTGAGTTTAAGGTAGGTGTAGTGTGGTACTGCGTTAAAGCGGGCGAAGGCCGTTCTCCCGGGCAATGCATGATAACCACTTTGGAGGGGGCGATGGTGAAGAGTAGTTATTCACTTCTGAAGTTGCTTGGGGAACCGAATGTCACTTCTAGTATGAGGGAGCCCCTGCAGCGGGCTTCAATGCCTGGTATCACCCCTTCGAAGGTGGTGTTACTTTGGCTGATTCTGGATGGGTCTATCCTCATCCTGCAAACAGTGTCCTGGTATATTAGATTAAGACTACTGCCGCCGTCCATGAGGACGCGAGTGAGATGGTATCCGTCGATTATTGGGTCAAGCACCAAGGCAGCTGATCCTCCGTGCCACCTACTAGTCGGGTAGTCCCTGTGATCGAAGGTGATCGGGCAGGCCGACCAGTGGTTAAGTTTGGGGCGACGGGCTCTATAGCGTATGCATCTCTGAGTGCGCGTTCACACCTTCTCGTCGGTATGTGAGTCGTGTGGATCATGTTTACTGTTTTTACCTCTGGTGGGAATTTTTTCTGTCCCCCAGTGTTCGGCTGGCGAGGCTCATCCTTGTCTTCACTTGGTGTTTCCCTTCCCTTGTGTTTGACATTTAATTTGTCGGCCTGCTTATAGACCCAGCATTCTCTGTGAGTGTGGTTCGCTGGTTTTTCGGGGGTGCCATGGATTTGGCACAGTCTATCCAGGACTGTTTAGGCCGGACGGTCCCTCTTTGCTGCCTTTAAATGGCTTCTTTTGTTGACCGGGTCGAGAGCCCCTGAACCCGGTGTTAGCCATTGTCTTATCCGGACTTTCTTCCTTGTTTCGACGTTTGTTTTAATTGCGTTGTGGCTTCCCGTTGCCATCCCTGATTTCGGATGTGCTTGGGTTGCTGGTGCCTCTACGGGCCAACTAGCTGTCTTCACCCGCGCAAAAGCGGGTCATAAGGCTTGTTAAGGCTGCCATTTTCCTCGGCTTTTCTTGGCCGAGGTGTTTGGCGCGCCACTTGTCCCGGATACTGTGCTTGAAAGCCGCTAAGGCATCGGCATCTGGACAATCGACAATTTGATTCTTCTTAGTGAGGAATCTGTTCCAAAGCTTGCGGACGGACACTCCGGGCTGTTGAATTATGTGACTTAAATCGTCTGCGTCCGGAGGTCGGACATAGGTCCCTTGAAAATTGGCCTTGAAAGCATCCTCGAGTTCCTCCCAACTTCCGATTGAGTTTTCGGGGAGGCTTTTCAACCAGTGCCGAGCTGGTCCCTTCAAATTGAGGGGAAGGTATTAGATGGCATTGAGGTCGTCCCCACGAGACATGTGGATATGCAGGATAAAATCCTCAATCCAGACCCCGGGGTCTGTCGTTCCGTCATATGCCTCTATGTTCACAGGTTTAAAACCCTATGGGAGTTCGTGGTCCAGTACCTCTTCGGTGAAGCATAGAGGGGGAGTAGCCCCTCTGTATCTGGACGTGTTGTGGCATGCCGTCGGCTGTTGTTGTGTCCGGTGCTGATTCCGAACTGGTACTCGATCAATCTGATCATTTTGCTGACCATAGTCCTGCGCCAGGGCGTGTCCTCTAGATCCGTAGATGGACCTCGTCGCACCGGCCTTTTTATCCAGGAGCTCACATAAATCATATGCGGCGTCAGCAGCTGCTCTATTACGGTTATGAAGTGGTTGGTCCGGCCTACTGGCCATATTGTTCTTTGGTAGAACGGCCTCGTCGTCGAATTCTGGCAGCAGCTTGTGCTTTGGGTAGCTCTTTGTGTGGCGATCGTCGCCGTATTATTCTTTAGTGTCTAGCACTTTATTCCATCTGCGATTGAGTGTTTCCTGTGCGGCTTTAGGCCTTTGCATCTGCTTCTTTAGACTTCTCGAAGTGGCCATAAGCCTTCTATGGAGGTTATCTCGTTCCAAACGTGTTTCCGGGATGATGAATGTGTCGTCGTCCAGACTGTGCTCCTGTCCCGGGGCAGTTTGATGAGTTCGTCCCTCGGGATCACTGTGATCGGGCGTCTGCTCCGGGCTGTGTTCGGAATGACCTGGCTCATCTTGCTCCATCGCTGGGTCTATATGGTCGTTGTTGCCTTCAGAGTTGACTGGGGTGTCAATCTTTCTAGCGCTGTTGTCGCTATTTTTACTGTGGCTGGACTTAGAGCGGTGTCTGCCACTACAAAAAAAAGACACATCCATGACATTTTGGGCCGAATGAATTTTTTTTCTGTCATACATATGACACTTCTATGACGATAATTGTGACAAAACCCGGTGAGGGAGTCCTGGATT
Source organism: Triticum aestivum (assembly GCF_018294505.1). Classification (NCBI taxonomy): domain Eukaryota; kingdom Viridiplantae; phylum Streptophyta; class Magnoliopsida; order Poales; family Poaceae; genus Triticum; species Triticum aestivum. The sequence continues at coordinate 29,480,131 of NC_057813.1, read as the reverse complement.
AGGGGGTGTCCGGATAGCCGAACTATCACCGTTGGCCAGACTCCTGGACTATGAAGATACAAGATTGAAGACTTCGTCCCGTGTCCGGATGGGACTTTCCTTGGCGTGGAAGGCAATCTTGGCGATACGGATATGTAGTTGTCCTACCATTGTAACCGACTCTGTGTAACCCTAACCCTCTTCGGTGCCTATATAAACTGGAGGGTTTTAGTCCGTAGGACGAACAACAATCATACCATAGGCTAGCTTTTCGGGTTTAGCCTCTCTGATCTCGTGGTAGATCTACTCTTGTACTACCCATATCATCAATATCAATCAAGCAGGAGTAGGGTTTTACCTCCATCGAGAGGGCCCGAACCTGGGTAAAAACATCGTGTCCCTTGTCTCCTGTTACCATCCGCCTAGACGCACAGTTCGGGACCCCCTACCCGAGATCCGCCGGTTTTGACACCGACATTGGTGCTTTCATTGAGAGTTCCTCTGTGTCGTCATCCTTAGGCCCGATGGCTCCTCCGATCATCAACGACGAAGCGGTCCAGGGTGAGACTTTTCTCCCCGGACAGATCTTTGTATTCGGCGGCTTTGCACTGCGGGGCAATTCGCTTGGCCATCTGGAGCAGATTGAAATCTATGCCCCTGGCCATCAGGTCAGATTTGGAAGTTTAAACTATACGCCTGACATCCGCGGAGATTTGATCTTCGACGGGTTCAAGCCACAGCCGAGCGCGCCGCACTGTCACGATGGGCACGATCTAGCTCTACCGCCGGACAGTGCCCTGGAGGCCGCACAAGTGTCCGCTCCGACCCTCGGGGGCTGCTATCTCTACAGCGATTACGCCGAACACCAACCCTGTCCTTTGTGAAGCTCGTGACTCCAAGGTGCCGGACTCTTCTCAGGACTCCGAACCTTTCGCACCCCGGCCGATCGAATCCGATTGGGCGCCGATCCTGGAGTTCACCACCGCGGACATCTTTCAGCACTCGCCCTTTGGCGACATCCTGAATTCACTAAAGTCTCTCTCTTTATCAGGAGAGCCCCGGCCGGATTATGGTCAGCAAGGTTGGGATGCGGACGACGAAGAAATTCAAAGCCCACCCACCACCCACTTCGTAGCCACTATCGAAAGTTTAAACGATGTGCTCGACTTCGACTCCGAAAACATCGACGGTATGGACGACGATGCAGGAGATAAGCATGAACCAGCACCTATAAGGCACTGGACAACCACCTCATCTCACGATGTATACATGGTGGACACACCTAAAAGAAGCGACGACGAGGAACAGCGGGACGCCACGAGGGATAATTCCCCCGAAAAGCAGTCAAAACGATGACATAAGCGTCGTTCAAAATCCCGCCTCGACAAAGAGAGCAGCCATGCAGACCCAGCCATTTAAGTCACATAACTCAAAACTCGGAGAGTCAGCCCAAAAATTCGGGAACAGATTCCTTACTAAAAAGAACCAAATAGTCGACTGTCCGGACGCTGAAGCCTTAGCAGCTTTTAAACACAACGTCCGAGACGAATGGCTCGCCAGACACCTCGGCCAAGAAAAGCCAAGAACAATGGCCGCATTAACAAGCCTCATGACCCGCTTTTGTGCGGGAGAGGATAGCTGGCTGGCAAGATGCATTACCAGCGACCCAAGTACATCCGAAGTCAGGGATGGAAACGGGAAACCGTGACGCAGCAAGGACCAGCGCCGGACCAAGGGAAACAACCCGAAGAGCACGGCAGTCAACGCCGGATTCAAAAGCTCTCGGCAGAATCATAAAAACTGCCCCTTAAGGATAACAGGGATGAACTATCTAACTTAAACAAAATCTTGCACAAGATATGCCAAATCCACAGTACTCCCGGGAAGTCTGCAAACCATACCCACAGAGATTGTTGGTCTTCAAGCAGTCCGGCAAACTCAATGCCGAACACAAGGGGCTTGACACACCAAGCGAGGACGATGACGAACCCCACAAGCAGAGCACCGGAATACAAAAGAATTTCCCGCAAGAAGTCAAAGCAGTAAACTCACTTCACGTGACAAAAGGGAAAAATAGAGCGGTACCCATAGAGGTACGCGCCACACGGCCTATCCCAGAGGAGTCCCGCAACTGGTTGTTAAAACCAATCACCTTCGACCATCAGGATTACTCTAGAAGTATCCGGAATGCAGGATGGACTGCCTTGATATTAGATCCGATAATTGACGGACTCCAATTCACACAAGTCCTCATGGAAGGCGGCAGTGACCTAAACCTGTTATACCAGGACACAATCCGCAAAATGGGGATAGACCCAACCAAAATTTGCCATAGCAACACTTCCTTTCAAGGGGTAATGCCAGGCCCATATGCCCATTGTACGGGCTCTCTACTGCTAGAAGTTGTGTTCGGCTCACCCAACAACTTCCGCCGCGAAAAGTTAACCTTCCACCTCGCCCCATTTACAAGTAGCTATCAAGCACTACTGGGACGCGAAGCTTCCGCCCGCTTTAACGCAATACCGCATTATGCATCCCTTACACTTAAAATGCCCGGTCCATGAGGCGTCATCTCCTTAAAGGGAAATATCGAGTGTTCCTCGAGCGCAAAAGATTGTGTGGCTGCCTTGACAGCCACACACTAAAACAGCTTCACTAAGCAAAGCACCTAAGTAGGTCGTTCGGACCCCGGACACGGTTAGACGAGTCCGGCGTAAACATACAAGGGGCTCCGCGCATGTACAACAAGAGACAATAAAGCTCAGTTTTATTCATTCTTTGAATTGTACTTTGTTTTTTATTATAACGTACGTTTTCGCATGATCTTTTTCAACTAATTCCTCTCTTTTCCAGATGAACACCGTGCTACACCCGTCCAGGATACGGCACAACGGAGACACAGGCGCAGACATGCAGTAGGGTCCGTGACAAGGATTCTTTTCAGATTAAGACCCTGCGTAAACCTTTTTTACTGTCTCTTGTTGATACACATCCCTTGGTTTCTTGCTATAACCAAGGAGGAGGCTGACGTTTTGGCATGGGCCACGTCAGAATTTTGCGCGTACCTGGACACCAAGGGCTTATTACCACGGGCATTGTTCGGCCCGTTTTCATAAAGACCGAATACCTTAGGGAGTGTTCGGCGTCTCGAGTTAGGCCTTATATGCATCAGCTCCGAATCATGTCTTTGGTCAAATGTTGAGTTTGCCCAGCTCCTGTGTTTTGTTGCCTTACGTTCTGCTCTATCGGCAAAGGCGGCACCAGGAGAACTACTGCGATTGTGCCCCGGTTTGGCCAAGCGAGCACCTCAGTAGAGAAAGCCGAAAGTTGACTGCCACGATATAGCGTGAGATTGGTCAACCAATCGATGACCCGCCGGAATCTATAGGATTCCTCCGCATTGACGAAGGACCGTTTCCCGATCAGGCACATACGCGCCCCAAATTCGGGTGAGCACGGTGCCCCTAGGGGCTATGTCGTAGCCCCACTGTCAAACTCCTATGGCTAAGTGAAAGTGATAAAGCATTATAGTCCGGTTGCCTAGTTTGCTGTGCTACCACCTCCTTTATAGGACCAATACGTTGGATCAAGTGTGAAAATGCGCCTTTTCGCAAACACCCCCGCATTATATGTGTGGGGGCTGAAGCCAAACACTGCCATCTTTCAGGTTATATATACATATACACTAGCGGCTGCACAGGAGGTATTTTAATTCTTGAAAGGCACAAGTATAAAAAGCTCTTATATTGTTTCACAATAATACATGTTATTCGAACATAATATCCTTCGAGCACTGCGTCTGTATTAAACGAGCGCCCTGCAGAACTTCCTGAAAATAGTGCTCGATAGGTACTCAGCTTCCGTCCGAATCTGGGGATGCAATGTCGGTAGCCTTCATCTCTGCCCAGCATGTCTTGACACGGGCAAGAGCCATCCGCGCACCCTCTATGCATGCCGACCTCCTCATTGCGTTGATATGCGGCACCGCACAAAGGAACTGCTGCACCAAGCCAAAATAACTCTTCGGCTCGGGCCTTCTCGTCCACAAAAGACTCACGACATCCTTCATGGCAAGTCCGGATAACCTATTCAGCTCTGCCCATTCGGCCAAGTGATCGGTTAATGGAAGTGGGCGCTCTGGATTATGGAACTGCGACCAAAAAACCTTTTCCATTTCGTGATCCTTTTGATCTCGGAAGTGTTCGACCGCGTCCGCGGCACTTGCCGCCAAGTCCAGATAAGCATCCTCCGAACTCCACAGCCGGTCCAACTGAGCACATTTAGGATCCACAAATTTCCTCTGCAGCAGAAAGGGCTTTCCAGCGGCGATATCTCCGGCCTGACGCAGCTCCTCCTTCATAGCTCTCATCGCAGAGCGAGCATCCTTGGCCTCAGTAGTGGCCTTCTTCAGGTCCTCTTGCACCGCTCGATCTTCTTTTTGAAGAAGCTTACAACGGTCGGTAGCATTCTTCAACTTCACGGCCATCTCAGCCACTTCCTTCTTGCTTCTGCAGTGAGCAGCCTGTTCAGCTTTTAGCTCTTCGGCCGCCTTTAAGGCAGTCGCATCACTCTTTCTGGCCTGCTCCTTGGCCCGGGCGAGCTCCGCTCGTAGGTTCTCCATGGCAGCGGCACCATCTGCATCAAGCATACATGTTGTAAGGCACGGGCATCAAGCTCCCCTACCAGGTGTCCGCAGAGAAATTGCATACCTTGTGACTCGTCATGTCGCCTATTGACAAGCGCAATGTCGGCATCCGCCACGTCAAGTTGCCGCTTTAGTTTGGCAAATTCACCAGTCCGGCTAGCCACCGGACCCTTTGCCACCTACATCGGAAGGGCAACACATTATACCTAGGATTATGATCCTCGGCGCGCTATCATTTTTGACAACACACCGAGCCTTAGGGGCTACTATCTTCACAGGGTGCATTTTTATATGCGGAACTGTCAGAGGGTACATCATCTTGCGTACCTCAAAGCCTGTCAGTAAACTTCTGACGGCTTCGTGCAATCCGCTCTCAGCGTATGAAATCATTTCAATCACCGTACCCATTAACGCACGGTGATCTTCTGAGATAGACGCTCGCCCGAGCAGATCCTTCAGCTCCTCCAACCGTACACCAGGTGGTGCCGGACTCGTCCGATGGCCTTTTTCGAAGGCCAGACGTGGAGGGCTTTGAGGGGACATACGACTACCTTCCGGCCCCGCCATACTCGGAGAAACCCTACGCGACGACACCTCAGGGTCGCCTGCCTCGCAAGACGGTACGGCAGGGGGAGGCGTTTCGCTCTCTATCATCTCCGGACGAAGATCCCCCGAAGATGAGCTCTGCTGAGAAGGGTTGAGATCCGAACTGCAATGTAATATTTCGGTTATCTTCATCAGAAATAGGGCAGGGATATCCTTTATTTCAAAATAAACTCCCCTTTTTACTTACGGCTCGTTGGAGGGCTGATCCCCTTGGGGGCATAATGCGGCCGAGGCATCTCTTGGCGCAGGACCCTCTTACGAAGATTTCTTCCCCCGCTTTGAGACCATGGTCTCCTGGTCTTCAGAGGCGGTCCTCTTCTTACCTTGGAGGGAGGGATTCTCGACCCCCCCTCTCCTGACAGCCTCCTTCGCGCATGCGGTAGCTTCCTTGTTCCCCCCTTCGCCCTCTTCCGAAGGCGCAACCTCCAACATCCTGGTTAACACGAGATCCGGCATGGTCTCAGGGAGGGGGGCCGGACACCTGATTAACTTTGCCTTCGCTATCCACTCATGTTCAAGGAACAGCTCTTTTAAAGGGCAAAGTTCGTAATAAATACGGGATAGTGTGTTCGGATACAGGGCTACTTACTTGAGTATCCGGGCAATTGCAGCTCAGACCTGCGTCCTCGGTCAAGTCCGGACACATCGCTTGTGATCCGAAGAGAAGCTTGTACATCTCCACAGGCGTCACACCCATAAAATGTTGGAGAGCTCGTGGTCCCTCCGGGTTAAATTCCCACAGGCGGAGGGGGCGACATTTGCAGGGCAGGATGCGACGAATCAGCATGACCTGCGCTACTACGACCAGAGTGATCTTCCTCTCTAGGAGGTCTCGAATGCGGCCCTACAACAAGGGCACGTCCTTGGACGGCCCCCAGTCAAGTCCTTTATTAACCCATGACGCCAGCCGCGGTGGAGGACCCGAGCGAAAGGCAGGTGGCGCCACCCATTTGGTGCCCCTGGGAACTGTGATATAAAACCACTCTTGCTGCCATAGGCCGAGCTCCTCTTGAAAAAAGCCCTCGGGCCACGGAGCATCAACATTCTTGCTTATAACAACCCCTCCGCACTCTACCTACTGCCCCTTGATCATCTTCAGCTCCACCTTGAAGGTCTTGAGCCACAATCCGAAGTGAGGGGTAACACGGATGAAGGCTTCGCATACGACAATGAACGATGAGATGTGGAGGATGGACTCCGGATCCAAGTCATGAGATTCCAACCCATAATAAAACATGAGCCCCCTCACGAAGCGGTCCGTCGGGAAGCCTAGCCCCCGAAGAAAGTGAGACGCGAACACCACGCTTTCGCCAGTCTTGGGAGTGGGAATAACCTGCCCTTGGGCAGGTAGCCTATGCGAAATTTCGCCAGTTAGATACCTGGCATCTCTTAACTTTAGCACATATTCCTCTGTAATGGAGGAAGGCATCCATCGGCCTTGCAGGTTGGAGTCGGACATCATCGAAGGTCCGAAGCGCCTTAATCTGGAGCTTTGGGTGTTGGAACTCGAAGCAAGGGGCGGATTCGATTGAGATTGAAAGAAAGGAGTGGGGCCTTGGTCTCTTTATAAAGAGGTTGAATACCAAGAGCCTTCCCCGTGACCATTCGGGACTTGCCCTCAATAGAGGGGGCGAGCTAACGGGCACGATTGGGTTACCCACACCCGTATTGATGAGAATCCCGGAATAAGGGGACACGATCTCTGCTTTGACAAGATGTGCCAAGGAAACCGCCTCTCTAAACGCGCTGAGGTGGGACAGTAAAAACGATTCGAATAAAGGCTTGGCCATGGTGTGATGTCACGCCATGGAATACGTCAGCAGATTGAATTTGTGTAAATATTATTCGCTCTACGGTGGTATGTGGAACTTATTTTGCAGAGCCGGACACTATCCTTGTGTTCAAAATCTTCTATGAAGTATTTGGAGGAGGAACCCGCCTTGTAATGCCGAAGACAATATGTGCGCCGGACTCGTCGTCATTGAAGCCTGGTTCAGGGGCTACTGAGGGAGTCCTGGATTAGGGGGTGTCCGGATAGCCGAACTATCACCGTTGGCCGGACTCCTGGACTATGAAGATACATGATTGAAGACTTCGTCCCGTGTCCGGATGGGACTTTCCTTGGCGTGGAAGGCAAGCTTGGCGATACGGATATGTAGATCTCCTACCATTGTAACCGACTCTGTGTAACCCTAACCCTCTTCGGTGCCTATATAAACCGGAGGGTTTTAGTCCGTAGGACGAACAACAATCATACCATAGGCTAGCTTTTAGGGTTTAGCCTCTCTGATCTCGTGGTAGATCTACTCTTGTACTACCCATATCATCAATATCAATCAAGCAAGAGTAGGGTTTTACCTCAATCGAGAGGGCCCGAACCTGGGTAAAAACATCGTGTCCCTTGTCTCCTGTTACCATCCGCCTAGACGCATAGTTCGGGACCCCCTACCCGAGATCCGTCGGTTTTGACACCGACACCCGGTATCATCATAGATGTGGTAGGCTCCTACTTCTATGACAAAAAATCATGATAGAAAATGGGCTTTTCATCCTGGGCGGGCCGGAGACGCAGCTGCATGACATTCTTTGGGCTGTCCATGACGGAAAAAACTGTGGTAGAAGCGAGGGGGAGGAAAATTTCGGGGAGTTGCCAGTTATGGTGGGAGGTCGGGGGCCGAGCGATGCACGTTTCTCTCATATAGGTATGCGCGTGTGTGCAAGGCATTGGCTCTAACTGAACCCGAGCGAGGCGTTGGGCTCTAACTGGACCCGAGCGGTTGCACTGGAGGCTACGCGTTACTGAACCCGAGCGACCGATCGATGGCTGTTAACTGTACCCGATTGAGCGATTCCTTTGCTACTGCTGCTAACTGAAGCCGATCGATTGGATGAACAATGAGTGTTGAGGGGGGGGGGGGGTTGGATGAACAGTGAGTGGTGGCGTTGCCTCTGGATGAACAGGACTCCGTGGTGTGGAGGGCTGGATGAACAGTAGACGGTGGAGGGGTGGTTGAACAGGACCCCGTAGTGTGGAGGGCTGGATGAACAGTAGACAGTGGAGGGGTGGTTGAACAGTAGCCGGTGGAGTAGCGCGCGGTGGAGGCTGGATGAACATGAGGCCGTGGAGGCAGGAGGAGGTCGACGGTAGCCCGTGGAGGCTGGAGAAGGTCGACGATGGAGATGAACAATATCCCGTGGATTCCCATTTTGCGGTACGCCACACCCCTCCCGATGAACAGGACCCCCGTTTTTACTGTAGCGCTCCAACACAAGTCTGTTTCGTCCATTTTGCAGTACGCCACACCCCTGCCGATCAACAGGACCCCCGTTTCGACCATAGCGCTCTAACACAAGTTCGTTTTGTCCGTTTTGCGGTAGGCCACAACCCTCCCGATCAACAGGACCCCTGTTTCGACCGTAGGAGGTTCGTTTCCTCCGTTTTGCGGTACGCCACACCCCTCCCGATCAACAGGACCCCATTCCGAACGTAGGAGGTCCGTTTCCTCCGTTGTGCGGTACGCCAGGCCTCATTTCCATCGCCTGTTCTGTCCAAACCCTCCCGATGAACACGACCACGCATTCCGTTCCGAGCCAGCCGGTTGGCTCCCACGCGTTCCGTTGCCTCCCGATGAACACGACGCATTCCGTTGCCTCCCCATGAACACGACGCATTCCATTGCCTCCCCATGAACACGACGACGACGTTGTTTCTCCATTCTGACCCAGCCATGTACACGAGCCCTTGCCGTACGTATGCGCGAGTAGGCGTTCGAGACCCCGCCCGTATGTACACATACGTGGCCATATTTTCTTTCTTGCACCCTGGCCGTTGTACGTACGTGTACATGCTACGTGCGCGCCTCTACTACGACACGTGCGCGCCTCTATATCGACCAGTATGTACGTACACGTTCACGACCAGGATGACAACGCTACGTACGCTTCGACCAGGTGGGTCCCGACTGTCAGGCACTTCCTTGCCTGTGAAGATGTAGCTGGTGGGTCCCAGCAGTCAGGGGGGCGAATCGTTTTTTTTTTGCCCGGACGCACTTCCTTGCGTGCGAAGGTGTAGCTACTGGGTCCCAGCAGTCAGGGGGCGAATCGTTTTTTTTGCCCGGATGCACTTCCTTGCGTGCGAAGGTGTAGCTGGTGCTCTCAGCAGTCGGGGGGCGAATCGTTTTTTCTTTCGGACGCACTTCCTTGCGTGCGAAGATGTAGCTCGTGGGTCCCAGCAGTCAGGGGGCGAATCATTTTTTTTGCAAAATATGGTGGCCCATCCGGTGGGTCCCTGCTGTCAGGTGGAGGAATAATTATTTTGCGCGTAATAAGGAGGCACTTCCTTACGGCTGCCGTGGACCCAGCTGTCAGCCTCTCCACATACAGTCCACGTCCAATGGAAATCGTTCCTTGACCACGTTGACCAAGCCGCGCCGAGAGCCTCACGGCGGTGGACGGTGGTGAGGCCTAGGAAGGGGACGACGCGGAGCCGGGGAAGACGCGGCAGTGGATGCACACGCGGAGAGGAATGCGAGGGTTCACTGGTTCAGCTGCGCTGCCGTTGCCGCAGAATAACAGGGAGTGTGGGTGAGTGGAGGGATGGCATGGCCAGCGGTGGGAGTAGTAGGGGGCGGTGAGGCCTCCGCGGCAGCATAGCCGGCCACGGGAGGCAGGAGCAGGCGGAACGACCGGCGCTGCTTTGGGTGGCTGGAGCAAGAAGACCAGAGGTTGAAGAAGCGCGACGGCCCTTGGATGGACATCGTACGGTCACTGCAGCTAGAATCGTTTATATTGACTAAGTTGACAAAGCCCTTGGTATGTCAACTTAGTAGGCCCACAGGTCAGCTTCCGAAACGGTGCGCCCCAGATGTCAGGGGGAGGAATCAGTTTTTGGGCGGGTGAAGCTAGAATATCCGAGATTGAAGAAGAAGCACGGCATCCGTTGGATGGACATCCAACGGCCGCTGTTGCTAGAACCGTGTGTTGACTATAAGTTGACAAAGCCTTGCATACGCGTCAACTCTGTTTTTTTAAGGGACACGTCAACTTAGTAAGGCCAGAAGTGTGTGGCAGAGAACTTATAGCCCATTTGAGATTTGTAAGAATGTGTAGCACATTTTTGAATTCTAATGGAATTTACTACAGCCCATTTACAGTTTGTTAAAAGTACAGCCCATTTCAACCAACCGTTCAAAACAGAATTCAATAAAATTTCCCACATTTTGATGGGATCTGAATATTTTTATCTCGAAATTTCTAGTCAGATTAAATACAATTTCAATATAAATTTATATTACGTAAAAATCCAACGAAACATTGCGCTAGCAACAATTAATGAAATTAAAATTTTCAATATCCAAAAATAATATTTTATAAAGTAATCACTGTTTGGTGCATTTTTTTATAGTTACTACCCAATTTTTATAATTACATCCCATTTATTATTTCTTAAAGCCCATTTTCTTGTTAAGCCTAATGCATCCCTCCTAGGAAAGATTTGCAGCCCAGCGGGGGGGAGAATAACAACTTGACCTTGCCTGGGTATTCCTAAAAAAAGTATAGCTGGGCGAGCCATTTTCATCTTGAAAAACATTAATATCTGGGCTGGATATCAGGCCTGGGCTAGACGGGCCACAGCCCGCCCAGTTAATACATGCAGTGATATTTTCGTTGTTGTTTAGAGGAGAAAAGTTAATATCTGGGGTAAACAACGAAAAACTCTGCAGTGCTCACACCTCAAAAACACAAATACTGCTCGAGTTGCATGGTCCCAGCTGTCAGCCGCTTCTTGTGCAATTCTATCATTTATTGACTACTCCCTCTTTTCCGGTTTATAATGCTCAATTCAAAAATCTCACCAATCAAGGTGGATGGCGAGTGGTGGAATACTTTTTGTAGTTTTGCAAAAGCACCTAATTAATGCTCTTGTTATCCTCAAAAAATTATGTTTATCAATGCATTAATTGCAATGCATGCATGCATAAAGTACATGCATTGGTCACTTTTCTCTTAATACTTGCATGCAATGATTTAATGCACCTTGGAATCTGAACATGTGATGGAAAACAACCAAATTGAGCCTTATAAAATGGAAAAACTAAAATTTTGAGATAAGCCCTATAAACCGGAAAGGAGGGAGTACATAGGTTGATAATGGTGTGGGGCCGTGATGTCAGGAAACCAGGAGGAAGCAAAATAAATTATAGTTATATATATATATGTGTGTGTGTGTGTGTGTGTGTGTATGTATACATATATATAATAAGGAGGCACTTGCGTACGTGAGGCTATGGACCTGGTGGGTCCCCATTGTCATCCTCTCCAAGTAAAGTCATCTCCTCGCCCGCGCGCGCTTTCCGCCCGAAACGGTCAGCGCCGGCCGCCCCGCTTCCCGGTGCAGGCGATTGCTCCGCCTTCAAACGACACAAGTGTCATCCGTCCATCCATCTGCCGCACACATTAATGATACATGGTTGCCGAGGCGGCTACTCCGGCGCCACACGTCCGTCCCTCTGCCCGCACACCATTGCTATAAAAACTGTTGCGACGGCCATAGCCGCAGTAATCCGCATCTATTCCCTTTCTCCTATCCACACCACTACTGCCCACCATGGCTTCCTCGCACTCCAGCGCTCTTCGGGACGAGCGGACGACGGCCCACAAGGAGATGGCAGCCATTCCTGCCGACCGGCTAGCCGCTAGGAAGCCGGAGGACAACGACGTCCCAATGGAGAACATGGTAGTCGACGATCCGGCGCCAACCCCCTCCTCCGCGCCATCCTCGCCAATGCATTGCACCATGACCATCGGCGAGGCCCGTGCCCAATATATGGACAGGGTGAGGCATATGCGTGAGGAGCAGTTCCGGGAGGCGCAGGCCGACGCCGCCTACAACCACCATCTCCTCTAGGAGCACCTGCAGGCGGAGGAGCAGATCACTGCGGAGCGGGCGAAGCAGGAGGCGCTACTCGACTCGTACCGCTCCGCCCGCAAGGGCCACCTCAAGCGCTGGCGGTACCGCATGCTGCTACGACTTGAGCTTGCGTTGGTTTTCCTTGAAGAGGAAAGGGTGATGCAGCAATAGTAGTATAAGTATTTCCCTCAGTTTTTGACAACCAAGGTATCAATCCAGTAGGAGGCTCCTCAAAAGTCCCACGCACCTACACAAAAAAACAAAGAACTCGCAACCAACCCAATAAAGGGGTTGTCAATCACTTCACGGCCACTTGCGAAAGTGAGATCTAATAAAGATAGTAAGATAAGATAAATATATTTTTGGTATTTTATAATATAAATGCAAAAAGTAAAGATGCAAATAAAAGTAGATTGGAAGCAAATATGATAAGAGATAGACCCGGGGGCCATAGGTTTCACTAGTGGCTTCTCTCAAGATAGCATAAGTATTACGGCCGGTGAACAAATTACTGTCGAGCAATTGATAGAAAAGCGAATAATTATGAGATTATCTAGGCATGATCATGTATATGGGCATCACGTCCGTAACAGGTAGACTGACTCCTGCCTGCATCTACTACTATTACTCCACACATCGACCGACTCCTGCCTGCATCTAGAGTATTAAGTTCATAAGAACAGAATAACGCATTAAGCAAGATGACATGATGTAAAGGGATAAACTCAAGCAATATGATATAAACCCCATCTTGTTATCCTCGATGGCAACAATACAATACGTGCCTTGCAACCATTTCTGTCACTGGGTAAGGACACCGCAAGATTGAACCCAAAGCTAAGCACTTCTCCCATGGCAAGAAAGATCAATCTAGTAGGCCAAACCAAACTGATAATTCGAGGAGACTTGCAAACATAACTCAATCATACATAAAAGAATTTAGAGAAGATTCAAATATTATTCATAGATAAACTTGATCATAACCCACAATTCATCGGATCTCGACAAACACACCGCAAAAAGAGTTTACATCGAATAGATCTCCACAAGAGAGGGGGAGAACATTGTATTGGGATCCAAAAAGAGAGAATAAGCCATCTAGCTAATAACTATGGACCCGTAGGTCTGTGGTAAACTACTCACAGCTCATCGGAGGGCCAAGGATGTTGATGTAGAAGCCCTCCATGGTCGATTCCCCCTCCGGCAGAGTGTCGGCGAAGGCTCCAAGATGAGATCTCGCAGATACAGAAGGTTACGGTGGTGGAAATTATGTTTCGTCCGCTCCCTGGACGTTTTCGGGGTACGTAGGCTTATATAGGAGGAAGAAGTATGTCGGTGGACGCCCGAGGGGCCCACGAGACAGGGGCGCGCCCTATAGGGGGGGGGCCTCCTATCTCGTGGAAGCTTCGGTTGTTCTTGACTTGCACTCCAAGTCCTCTGGATCACGTTCGTTCCAAAAATCACAATCCCGAAGGTTTCATTCCGTTCGGACTCCATTTGATATTCCTTTTCTTCGAAATACTGACATAGGCAAAAAAAACAGTAATACGGGCTGGGCCTCCGGTTAGTAGGTTAGTCCCAAAAATGATATAAATGTGTAAAATAAAGCCCATAAACACCCAAAAGGGGTAATATAATAGCATGGAACAATCAAAAATTATAGATATGTTGAAGACGTATCAAGCATCCCCAAGCTTAATTCCTGCTCGTCCTCGAGTAGGTAAATGATAAAAAGAGAATTTTTGATGTGGAATGCTACCTAGCATAATTCTTAATGTAATTTTCTTTATTGTGGCTAGAATGTTCAGATCCAAATGATTCAAAATAAAAGTTCATATTGATAAAAGAAATAGTAACACTTCAAGCATACTAATCAAAGTAATCATGTCTTCTCAAAATAACATGGCAAAAGAAAGTTCATCCCTACAAAATCATATAGTTAGGCTATGCTTCATTTTCGTCACACAAAGATGTTCCCAACTTTTGTACCCCCGATGACAAGCCAAGCAATTGTTTCATACTTAAATAATCTTAAACTTTTTCAACCTTCATGCAATACATGAGCGTGAGCCATGGATATAGCACTATGGGTGGAATAGAATATGATGATGGGGATTGTGTGGAGAAGACAACAAGGAGAAAGTCTCACATTGACGAGGATAATCAACAGGCTATGGAGATGCCCATCAATTGATGTCAACATGAGGAGTAGGGATTGCCATGCAACGGATGCACTAGGGCTATAAATGAATGCTCAACAAAAGAAAACTAGTGGGTATGCATCCGACTTGCTTGCTCACGAAGACCTAGGACATTTGAGGAAGCCCATCGTTGGAATATACAAGCCAAGTTCTATAATGAAAAATTCCCACTAGTATGAAAAAGACAACTTATGAGACTCACTATATGAAAAACATGGTGCTACTTTGAAGCACAATATATGAGACTCACTACATGAAGAACAAGGTGCTGCTTTGAAGCACAAGTGTGGAAAAAGAGATAGTAATATTGCCCTTTTTATTTATTTCTTTTTTTTTCTTTGGGCCTTTCTTTTTTTTCTTTAGGCCTTTCTTTTTTTGGGCAATGCTCTAATAATGATGATCATCACACTTCTATTGATTACAACATATGAATTACAACTCGAAACTAGAACAAGATATGACACTATATGAATGCCTCCGGCGGTGTACCGGGATGGTGCAATGAATCAAGAGTGACATGTATGAAAAATAATGCATGGAGGCTTTTCCAGAAATACGATGTCAACTACATGATCATGCGATGGCAATATGACAAAAGTAAAGTATGTCATGATGATGATGAACGGAACGGTGGAAAGTTGCATGGCAATATATCACTACTGGAATCAACTACTTTGCCATCTGCCAGCTCTTTGCCATCTGCTAGCGGACGGCAAATAAGCTCTTTGCCATCAGCTACCCGACGCGCCCCGGCTCCCCCGCGCCCCACCGCCCCGGGCCCGGCGCCGCCGCCCAGGCCGCCCCGCCCCCCTCCTCCACCCCCCCCCCCCGCCTCGTCGCCACTATCGCCCGGCGCCGTCGCCCCACCGGCCCCCCGCCCCGTCGCCCCTGCCGCCCTGCCGTCTCAGCGCCGCCGTGTCCCGGCGCCCCAACCCCCCCCCCCCCCGCGCCCCACCGCCCCGGGCCCGGCACCGCCGCCCCAGGCCGCCCCGCCCCCTCCTCCACCGGCCCTGCCCCACGTGAGCTCTACCTCCTCTTTTTTCTGTTTTTTTCTGTTTTTTTAGTTTTAGGTTTATGTTTAGTTTAGATTTAGTTTTAGTTTTAGTTTTAGTTTTAGTTTTAGTTTCAGGTTTGGTTTTAGGTTAGGTTTAGTTTTAGTTTAGTTTTAGGTTTAGATTTAGTTTTTTCCTTTTTTCTGTTTTTTTAGTTTTAGGTTTATGTTTAGTTTAGATTTAGTTTTAGTTTTAGTTTTAGTTTTAGATTTAGGTTTAGGAAATAAGAAGAAGAAAAAAAGAGGAGAGGAGGAGAAGAAGAAGAGGAAAAAGGAAAGGAAGAGGAAGAAGAGGAGGAGAAGAAAAAAGAAGAAGAGGAAGAAGAAGAAGAAAAAAGAGGAGAGGAGGAGAAGAAGAAGAGGAAAAAGAAAAGGAGGAATAAAAAGAAGAAGAAGGAAAAAAGGAAGAAAAGGAAGAAAAGGAAGAAGAGGAAGAAGAAGAAAAGGAAAAAAAGAGGGGGGGGGGACCCCGACCCGACACGGCACCGCGACCCCGACCCGGCACCCCGACACGACACCCCGACCCCGAGACCCCGACCCCGACCCCGACACCCCGACCCTGACCCCGACCCCGAGCCTGACCCGATCGACACCCCGACCGTGACACCGACACGACACCCTGACCCCGACCCGACACCCCAACCTGACACCCCGACCCTGAGACCGACCCCAACCCCGACACCCCAACCCCGAGCCTGACCCAACACCCCGACCCCGAGCCTGACCTGCCCCGACACCCCGACCCCGACAACCGACCCCATGACACCGACACCCCGACCCCGACACCCCGACCCCGACCCCGACACCCCGACCCCGACCCCAACATACCGACCCCGAGCCTGACCTGATCGACACCCCGACCGCGACACCGACACGGCACCCCGACCCCGACCCGGCCCCCCGACCTGACACCCCGACCCCGAGACCGACCCCGACCCCGACACCCCGACCCCGAGCTTGACCCGACAACCCGACCCCGAGCCTGACCTGACCCTACACCCCGACCCCGACAACCGACCCCGACAACTGAACCCCCGACCCCGAAACAACACCCGATCCGACGCATATGCTTTGCTCTGGATCCGACGCATAAATTTCGTGGTGAATTATATATATAATTGTTGTGTGTCCAGTGATGATGATGATGATGATGATTATAGTGATGATAGTGATGATGATGATTATAGTGAGCCCATCATTGATTATAGTGATGATGATGATTATGCATTTATTGATGATACTGATCAAGATTATTAGTAGTGTCAGGTATTCAATTTTTTTATGTTGTACTTGATGATGATACACTTAAGTGATATACATATTATTATTCATGTTGGTACTTTTTTTTATGTTGTACTAATTTCGTTTATTCTTTGTCATGGCAGGTGTTGAAAGATGGTGGGCGCTGGTCGGGAGCGCGCTGAGGCCCCTTCTTCGTCGGCGCGTGTTGCGAGGTCTTCCATTGCACATGCACCTCTCCGCCGAGCGTTGCTGGATAGTATGTCGACACCACCGGGCCCTTCTTTGTCGACTGCGGTGCCCAGCAGGGGACGAGGTAAGAAGAAGAGAGGAGGTGGAGCACGTGGTCGCGGGAGAGGAGGTAGGGTGACTCTTACGCCTCCTTTCTCGCCGCCACCCCTAGCTTAACTCCAGAAACGCATCGCACGATCCTTCTCTAGCTACCGGCGCGAGCCAGCCCGCTCGTACACCTCCCTGATCACGGTAAGTTTCTCTGGTGTTTTGCTTAACAAATGCATAAAGACCTAGACTTAGCTTTATTTCCTCTAATATGCTTACCATAATGACCTAGAGTTAGCTTTTTTTCCTCCAAAATGACTTAATATGCTTACTGACCTCATAAACCATCCATTCTACCTAAGTTAGCTCTAAAACGATATGTACTTAGGTTACTTATGTCAAAAATTGCATAATTAGCTTAGTTAGCTCATAAACGATCCATTTTACCTAAAGTTAGCTCTAAAATGACTCATTTTACCTTAGTTAGCTTACAAGTGATCCAATTTATCCAAGTTAGCTCTAAAATGACCCATTTTATGTAGATGAGCTCCTAAATGATCCATTTTACCTATGTTAGCTTTAAAATGACCCATTTCACCTAGGTTAGCTCCAAAATGACCCATTTCACCTAGATTTGCTCCTAAACGATCCATTTCACCTAAGTTAGCTAAAAACGATCCATTTCACCTAAATTAGCTCATAAATGATCCATTTCACCTAAGTTAGCTAAAAATGATCCATTTCACCTTAGTTAGCTCAAAAACGTGGCATTTCACCTTAGTTAGGTCATAAACGACCCATTTCAACTAAGTTAGCTCATAAAAGCTCATAAATGATCCATTTCACCTAAGTTAGCTTAAAAACGATCCATTTCACCTTACTTAGCTGAAAATGATGCCCTTCACCTTAGTTAGCTCATAAACGACCCATTTCAACTAAGTTAGCTCATAAATGATCCATTTCAACTAAGTTAGCTCATAAACAACCGATTTCAACTTTGTTAGCTCATATATGATCCATTTCACCTAAGTTAGCTCATAAATGACATATACTTCTTGTTCTAGTCTTATTCTTGTTCTAGTCACCTATTTCTAACTTTCTTATTTACCATTTTGCAGATTTCATTCGCTTCATGGAACCTAGCTTGCTATGATGGAGTGCTTGCTTTTCCTTTGATGAAACTTTGCATTGTATCTAGCTTGCTATGATGGAACTTGATATGTTGATGAAACTTTGCATTGTAATATGTATATGGATGGAACAATGTGTATGGATGGAACTTGCTTATGTACGAATGGATGAAACTTATGTGCTGGATATGTGATATGATTGCTGTTAAATAGCCCTGTGAAATATATCTATATATGTCATATATATTTGCTGTGAAAATTGTTGAATTAAAAAAATAGAAAAAAGAGACAATATGCAGCCTCTTTGCCATCTGCCACCGACGGCAAAGGGCTCTTTGCCATCAGCAGCGGACGGCAAAGAGGCCACGTGGCAGGCAACTGTGCTTCCTGGGAGGCTGACCAATTTGGTCAGTTTGCCTACAGTGGCTGACGGCACAGGCTTTGCCGTCCGCAGCGGACGGCAAAGGCCTGCCGTTAACCACCTAACGGAGTAACAGCACATTTATTGTCGTCCGCCTTCTTTGCCGTCCGCTACTGGTGGCAAAGGCCCCTTTGCCGTCAGCTGCCCGAAGCGGACAGCAACGTAGCTCTTAGCCGTCCCCTACTTTGTCGTCCCCTTTTGCCATCCGTGGCTGACGGCAAAGGTCTTTGTCGTCCGCCATCCATGCCTTTGCCGTCCGCCGTGGCAGATGGCAAAGTAGCTGATTTCTGTAGTGTATCTCGGAATGGCTATGGAAATGCCATAAAAGGTAGGTATGGTGGCTGTTTTGAGGAAGATATAAGGAGGTTTATGTGTGATAGAGTGTATCATATCATGGGGTTTGGATGCACCGGAGAAGTTTGCACCAACTCTCAAGGTGAGAAAGGGCAATGGACGGTACCGAAGAGGCTAGCAATGGCGGAAAGGTAAAAGTGCGTATAATCCATGGACTCAACATTAGTCAAAAGAACTCATATACTTATTGCAAAAATTTAGAAGTCATCAAAAATCAAGTACTACGCGCATTCTCCTAGGGGGATAGATTGGTAGGAAAAGACCATCGCTCGTCCCCGACCGCCACTCATAAGGATGCACAAGCCAGGTACACTTCATGTTTCAAATTTGTTACACAACTTTAACCATACATGCATGCTACGGGACTTGCTAACTTCAACACAAGCATTCTTTGAATTCATAATCACCCAACTAGCATGACTTTAATATCACTACCTCCCTATCTCAAAACAATTATCAAGTATCAAATTGATCATAGCATCCAATTCACTTCCTATGATAGTTTTTATTATACCCAACTTGGATGCCTACCATTCTAGGACCAATTTTATAACCAAAGCAAATACCATGCTGTTCTAAAAGACTCTCAAAAAGATATAAGTGAAGCATGAGAGACTAGCAATTTCTACAAAAATAAGTCACCACCGTGCTCTAAAAGATATAAGTGAAGCACTAGAGCAAAAACTATCAAGCTCAAAAGATATAAGTGAAGCACATAGAGTATTCTAGCAAATTCTAATCAAATAGGCTTCTCCCAAAAGGTGTGTACAGAAAGGATGATTGTGGTAAACTAAAAATCAAAGACTAATATAATACATGACGCTCCAAGCAAAACACATATCATGTGGCGAATAAAAATATAGCTCCAAGTAAAGTTACCGATGAACGAAGACGAAAGAGGGGATGCCTTCCCGGGGCATCCCCAAGATTAGGCTTTTGGATATCCTTGAATATCTTGGGGTGCCTTGGGTATCCCCAAGCTTAGGCTCTTGCCACTCCTTATTCCATAGTCCATAAAAGCTTTACCCAAAACTTGAAAACTTCACAACACAAAACTCAACAGGAAATCTTATAAGCTCCGTTAGTGAAAGAAAACAAAACCACCACATAAGGTACTGTAATGAACTTATTCTTTATTTATTTTGGTGTTAAACCTACTGTATTCCAACTCTCTAGGGTTTATAAACTATTTTACTAGCCATAGATGCATCAAAATAAGCAAACAACACACGGAAAACAGAATCTGTCAAAAACAGAACAGTCTGTAGCAATCTGTAACTAACGCAAACTTCTGGAACGCTAACAATCCTACCAAAATAGGAAGTCCTGGACAATTTGTTTATTGATCATCATAAAAACGAATCAACTCAAAAGCACATTCCTGTGATTTAAAAAAACTAAATTCGTGCGTACAAAGTTTCTGTTTTTTAGCAGAATCAAATCAACTATCATCATAGGTTATACTATAGGTTCTACTTGGCACAAACACTAATTAAAAGATAAAAACACATCTAAACAGAAGGTATATGCTAGATTTATTACTAAATAGAAACAAAAACAAAAAACATAAAGAAATTGGGTTGCCTCCCAACTAGCGCTATCGTTTAACGCCCCTAGCTAGGCATAAAAGCGAAGATAGATCTAAGTAGTGCCATCTTTGATTTTCAGTTTTTTAGCGGAGTCATGCTCGAATCCGGGAGGTTCTTTACACTTCCCTTCATACTCGGAAATTTTTAGATCTAAAGAATCCAACCGCTTATTGCAAAGAGTAATCAACATATTCATGCGGTGAGGATTTCCGCTAACACTTTTAAGAGGCTCAAGAGACTTTGTAAAAAAATTGTTACTTCGCAAATCTTTCCAAACACTTGCGTTTCTTCTTGGGTAGGATGCGATCCTCCCTTTTGAGGTAGTGTTCCCACTATTCCCTCTATAATTTTATGCGCACTACTGGAATCAATTTCAATGAAATTTCCCTTGGCAATGCAGTCCAAGAGTTGTCTATGCGTCATATTTAACCCAACATAAAAATTGCGAAGAAGAATTCTAAAGTTCACCTCTAGGGTGAACTTGCGATAAGATTCCATCATCCTATACCAAGCATCTTGTATACCTCTAGGGTGAACTTGCGATAAGATTCCATCATCCTATACCAAGCATCTTATATACCTCTAGGGTGAACTTGCGATAAGATTCCATCATCCTATACCAAGCATCTTGTATACCTCTATGGTGAAGTGGGGGAGAGGAAAACGAGAGGCAAATGGAAAATAATGTAAATGCGAGGGAGATGGGTGTGTGATGGGTACTTGGTATGTATTGACTTGAGCGAGGACCTCCCCGGCAACGGCGCCAGAAATCCTTCTTGCTACGTCTTGAGCTTGCGTTGGTTTTCCTTGAAGAGGAAAGGGTGATGCAGCAATAGTAGCGTAAGTATTTCCCTGAGTTTTTGAGAACCAATGTATCAATCCAGTAGGAGGCTCCTCAAAAGTCCCACGCACCTGCGCAAACAAACAAGAAACTCACAACCAACGCAATAAAGGGGTTGTCAATCCCTTCACGACCACTTGCGAAAGTGAGATCTAATAAAGATAGTAAGATAAGATAAATATATTTTTGGTATTTTATAATATAGATGAAAAACGTAAAGATGCAAATAATATAGATGCAAAACGTAAAGATGCAAATAAAATTAGATTGGAAGCAAATATAATATAAAGGTAGTACATATGGAGCAAAATGAGTGAATCTACACTCTAAAATACGTCTATATACATCAGTGTTTGGAGTATGTACTAGTAGTTCATATTGAAATCTATTAAAGGACATATATATTCCAAACAATATGATATAATCTCTATAACCAAGGTAGTAGGGACGAGGAGTAAATGGAGGGAGTAGTAATTTTTTCTCCTCGTCCTGCGAGCTACCGCGTGCATGGGCGAGGGAGCGGGCGTAAGGCGGAGCAAGCTTCACCTCATCCTGCGAGCCACCACGCCCGTGGGCGGGGGAGACAGCGTACTAAGCAAGCTTATCCTCATTCTGCGAGTTAACGGGACACATCAAAAGTACTCCAGTGTATAGAGCCTTGCCTCTAAGGTAGGACCCACATGGTTTGCCTCTTTTTTTAATTTAACATAACACGTCAAGTTGCAATTTGTTTGTTCACCCATGGTAGACGATCCTCCCTCCACCAAGTGGACAACCAGTACACGTGCCAAATTACCACGTGGGCTGCCTTTTTCATACAGAAATGAGCTCCACCGTGTACCGGCGCGGGTGTGGTTGGGAAAGAGACGGGAGTACGTGCACCGTGCATGCACCTCTTCTCTTCGTGCATGTCCCCCACCTATGTGGGTGTGTGTGAGAGATACAAACCGCGTTCATGAGTGTTTTTGTTTTGGGATGGGGGTGGGGGTGGGGTGGGGGTTGATTTCGTGAATTATTTGTGGGAATATGTGTCGATGACATCTCAAACAAAATTTTGCATGCAATGTGTGTGAAATGGAGGCCTATCCATATCATACATAGAGGGTCGGGCAATCCACAAGAAGAGAGGGAGGGGTCATAGCTATCGATAGAGTCGAAGAGAGGATCAAGTGGGTGGGTGCGAGATGATGAAGAGAGCCATCGAAATTGTGTGTGTGTGCAAGTCAAAGATATAGCGCAACTGGCCTACCGGAATGTTAGAGGGCACATGTCAAGTTTGTGTGTGGTAGGGAGACATGACTAGAGCGCTCGATGTATCGGTGTGTGTGGGGGGAGGGGGTAGGGGGGTAGGCAGAGGCCTAACTATAGAGGTAGAACGACTCGTATATGTGTTGAGAAGGAGAGACCCAGCTATGTCTTGAGGGAGATCGGTCGACATCCATACATAACTGAAGGACGGGAAATATGATGGGACAGAGAGAGAGAGGAGAGAGAGAGGGAGGGGGAGGGAGGGAGAGGGGTAGAGTGTTGGATGGGTGATGGAGTTGCTTCTCGGTGATGTTGGGAGAGGCCTACTAGACAAACTGAGGGTGGAACTGCAATGTTATCAATAAGAGTGGGGATGTGTTTCTGTGTGTGCCTGTGCGTGATAGATCTGTTGGGACGCATCCATGGATGATGAAGGGGAACCATGTGTTTGGTAAGCAAACCTAACTAGATCGGTAGATCAATTGTTGTTTGTCGGAGGAAGGGAGAGCCACAACTAATGAGGTAGATGGATCGATGTGTGGGTAAAAACGAGTTATAAGGACCTAGCTAGCTATATGCATAGCGAGAGATCGGTCAGTGTACGTCCATTTGTTAGAGGCAAATAAGGCCCAGCGAGACGGATAAATAGAGAGAATGGAGCTAGGAGGTGGTGCGAGAGGCCCAACTACTAGCTAGATAGGGGGAGGAGTGTGAGGTTGTGAGATCGATGAAAAGAGGGGCGAGAGTTTACACGTGTGTCTGACCATATGAGAGACACGAGGCAAGGACACAAAAGGAGGAGATTGAAGGTGTGTGTGTATGTTGTAGGCAGGCATCGCTGGAGAGGTTTATCGATCGGTGTGTGTGTCGGAAAGGAGTTGTGGAGACTCTGGGAGAACGACCTAAAGAAAAAAAGAATGTGCCCGGTGGATAGAATGCCGAGGGAGGGGGAGGGCGAGGAGGGCGTGTGCATGCACGAGAGAAAGTTAGTGGTAGCTACAAAGGTTAGAGGGTTGTGTGGGTGTAAGAGACTAACAAAGATCATAATTTGATATGAAAGCGGATTCATATATTTGAATAGGAGATCATAGTGTTTTAAACATTGCATGCATGAATATAGCGGTGATACACGTGATGTGCACATGTTATACCATAATGTGATAATGCATGGCATTTGCAACTCACAGCTAAATACCGAACAATCTAAACCATACTATACATCAAACAATCTCACATTTTATTTGAATTTGTGATAATGTGTGGCGTTTGTAGCTTACAACTAAATATCGAGCAATCTAAACAATACTATATATTGAACATTCTCACATTTTATTTGAATTTGTGGTAATGTGTGGTGTTTGCAACTCACATCTAAATACTTGTAGGCGTAGGGGGCGGGGCACAATACATAATGTGATAAACACATTATACATATGAGACATGGTTTAGATTATGAAGATCTAGCTAGAGCTAGAAATGTAATGTGATTTGAAATCAAAATAAAGTGGATTCAAAAAATCTAGTTCGAGTTCATATTGTACACATAGTTCATATGTAACTCGAGACTAATCATGTGGTGTGCTGTGAAGATAATACACAAATGATGGTTTAACTTGACAATAATGATGATTGTAGATCTTATTAAAACAGAGAAACGAATTCAAATGCTTTGACTTCACAACAATCATTACTGTAGATCTTATTCAAATTTAGTACATATTGAAGCGGTAGTATATACGTTTGGAATGCACTAAAACGTTCATTTGAGTAGTAGGTTGCATGCATTATACACGTAGAGAAATATTTTAATTGAACATAACATGAATTCAAAGTTTTGAATGACATTTGTAGTGCGCATTGATTTGGTACAGTACACGTTAGGCTTGTTCGGAAATTTCAACCCGCGCCTTGTTAGCCCGAACTATTTAAGATATATCTTTGCCTTGTTGTGCTCCGACAACTCCCTCCATCTCAACCCACACCTTGCTATTCCGAAATTACAACATGCACGAAAACTCCCACCTCCTGTGAAATCCCGACACGCGAAATGCCCGTGGTACCCCTGAACCGAAAGAACCGCCTCAAATCAATGGGGGGTACTTTCGTAACTTACCCCACATTTCGGACAAGCGCGTCTCTAAGCCCTGGTTCCCCACTGCCATCCCATCCGCCCACCCATTCGTACACCAAGGCCACGAAAACCCGCGATGAAACCCCACACCCTGCTCCGTCCGCCACCCAGCCGGAGCCTCTTCCCCGATGACGTCGTCCACAGCAACACCTCGACGTCCCTCATCCACCGTACCGGATGAGGATCCGTCGTCGATCTCATCGTCCCGCCGGTTCAGCCACCCCGTCCTCCACCTCCAAGGAGCTGCCCCGATGTTCCCCTTGTCGTTCGCGCCACCTCCATTCCCACACCACCGTCTTCACCTGCACCACCGGAAGAGCATCATCATCACCGTTTCCTCGGATAAATTTGCGGCCTAATCGGCGCCACCAAAGAGGTTGTACACTAATCGCCGCATTTTCTTCTTGATTCGATCTCACGGTGCTGCCGGCGCTCGGTCCCAAGCCGACATGGCGTGGCTCCATCCACAGCGGCGTCGTTGGCCACTTCCTCCACGGCGTCGCTGCCTCAGCGGGGAAGTCCACATAAGTAGGAGCTGCTGCTGCTTTAGCTCTCGCTCGCGCTACTGCTCTGCTCTTGGTCTCGGTCCCCTGCCTGGTCTGCTCTTGCTATTGCTCTTGCTCGCGCAGCTGCTCTCCTCTTGCTCTTGCTTGCGATGCTGCTCCGATTTGGCTACACTTCAGTCGACTGAATCGACTTTTGGGTCAGTCGATTTTCAAGGGGTGGGCTCGCCGGGGTGAAGGAAGAACCAACCGCAGCGGGGAGGGGGGCTTGCTGGAGAGGTACCCCACTATTTATCTTAGGGTTCAGGATGGGGGCGATGGTCGCCGGCGGTGGCGGGGCGTTGGCGGGGCGGTGGCGTGGGCATCGCCGGAGAAAAAGCTCGGCACGGTGGGGACTAGAGGGATGGCCGGGGCAGCGGCGGACCACGGTGGAGAGTGTTTTCGAGGCGGGTGGGGCGGCGCACCGCCGGCCGCGGGCGGTGGGGGGCTGCTGTTTGGCCGGTGGTGGCTGGCGGCTCAGGGGGGCGGAGGTTGAAGATGAACCGCAGGCCCTTGATTTCGTATCCAACGGTTGCAAAATCGACTGACCAAAGATGAAAAAGTCAGTCGACCAACGTGTAGCCTCACCTTGCTAGTGCGTTCAGTTTTGACAGCAAAATTCAGTTTCGACAGCAAAATTCAGTTTCGGCAGTTAAGTTCAGTTTCGACAGTTAAGTTCAGTTTCGACAGTTAAGTTCAGTTTCGACAGTTAAGTTGAGAGATGGGTGGCTGATGTATTTTACATCTAGCACTTTGTGGTTATGTATTTTACGTCAAGTATTGGAGATGCTATTAGAATTCCACTCAAGTTAACGTTGTTCGTTGTCTCTCTTGTCCTGCTTCAGCCTCAGCGTCGTACAACTCACCGGAGCTGCTCCAACGACGAAACCCTCCATCACAGCGGAGCAGTACCTCGGGCTCCATCTCCAGACGCCTAAGATCTTCTTCCCCTCCTCCGACAGCAAAGTCAGCCGGAGCATCCTCACCGGCCAACCCAATCACGCTGAGATCGACATGGCTTCGCCAAAGAGGTTGTACACTTGTTGCATCTCTTTTTTACTCTACATGTTATATATATTGTCCACTGAGCACACGGATTTGTTCCTTTAGTGTCTCCTTGAAAGAAAAAACGTAGGAATTTTAATTTTCACTTGTCCTCCTTTTCAAATTCCTATTCATGAAGCACAAGACTAAGAGATAGTAGCATAATAGCATTATAACCGTACATTTTCTTGTGGTTTGACTTAATCTCACCATGCTTCTTTGCATCCTGTGATCTTCCAATTGTTGTGAATCAAACACCCAGATTGGCAGAAATCCTATGTTTTTAAATTCTCTGTTTTGCACGTGCATTCCTATCCTATTCCTGTCTATTTCCTATCCCTGCATTGTTGGAATCCTCCAATTCAAACGAGCCCTTACAGAATTACTTCTCTTACAAATAGTTGTCAAAGAAAACCTTGCGTGGTTTGTCCCGCTCCTGCTGCGCCATCGTCCACCCCAGCTCAGCTGCTCCAACGACAGAAGGGTCCAGCACAGCAGGGATCCGGCCTCCAGACTGTCTTTTGCCGCCTCAGATCTTCTTCCCTGCCGCTGGCAGCCATGAAAACTGCATTACCATCATCAACCGAGCAGATGACCTGGAGGACTACATGGGTCCGCAAGAGAGGTCGCACTCTTTCATGTCTGCTTACGTTATGCATCGCTTAATATTACATGCTACTTTATCGTCATGTTCACCGATTAGACTCTGAGTCAGCTCCAAACTAATGGTTGTGGGGTACATATCGGGGCTGCTATCAATAGTATCTATCTACTATCTGGTTAATCTCTGGTGTCTACTATGAGTTTCATGTTGGGTGGGAAACAAACAGTAAAGAAGCCATTATCTGTATTTTTTAACTGAAGCCATTATCTTCCTGCTATTATTGGTTTTGGGTCTATCCACAGGTTGCTACCATCACTCTGGATTTCTGCATGCACTCCTTACATAATCTCACTATGTTTTATTCCTATGCATGACAGTTATTGTAAACAATGGAACTGAACATGTAGAGCAAAAGAGACGAGCCTTGCGTGGCAATAAAATTTCATGCAGACGTCGCTCCATGGTAGGCGCAAAGGCAGCCCCCCTCCATGCATTTCGGATTGTAATCGAGAGGAAGATATCTGTTCTGAGGGGGATTCAGAAGGAGAAGACAACTCCTATTTACCCCCTGAGGTCTTCGCTCTAACTTGGCATGCTGATGTTGGTTATATCATGCATATGGTGTCTTGCATTGCTTACTTTATACATCAAATATGTCATCTGCTTAGTTTAGACATCCTTTGTGCGAATGCCATCTGTTTAGTTTATTCATCGTTTGTGTGAATTATGCAACGCCATCTTGTTTAGCCAGGCATCATATATGTGAATTTTGCAATGCCATCCTGCTTAGCCAGTCATCTTATATGTAAATTATATCAGGCCATCCTTTTTTTTGGTTACATATTACATTTGTCAACAATGTTAGTACATTCAACTGCTCTTCGTGTGCATCAGCCATTTGACACGGTGATGGCAAATTCTGGAGTGAAAACAAGGTCTTCAGAGCAGACTATGCTATCTGACGAAGCGCATATCTCGCTGGTTACGGATAGCTCCTCAGAGGAGGATTCAGAGACAGATGACCAGTCCTATTCCCCCCCCCCCCGAGGTGTATGCTCTAACTTGGCAGGGTTATGTTGCTCATATCGTGCGTATGGTGTCTCGCATTGCTATGTCATTTGATTAGTTTAGACATGCTTTGTGTGAATGCCACCTGTTCAGTGTCTAATTACCATATATGTGAATTATGCATTGCCATCTTGTTGCAAGACATTATATATGTGAATTATACAATGCTATCTTGTTGCAAAGGCATTATATATGTGAATTATGCAATGCCATGCTGTTTAGCCAATCATCATGTATGTGAATTATATCATGCTATCATTTTTTTGTATTACGTGTTCCATTTGTCGACAACGTTTGTATATTCAACTACTCTTCCTGTGCATCAGCCATTTGAAGCGGTGATGGAAGTATCTGGAGTGAAAACAAGGTATTCAGAGCAGACAATGCTACCTGCTGAAGCAGACATCTTGCTGGTTACAGAGAGCTCCTCAGAGGAGGATTCAGAGACTGATGACCAGTCCTATTTCCCCCCTGAGGTCTATGCTCAAACTTGGCAGGGTTATATTACCCATGTCATGCATGTTGTCTTGCATTGCTTAGTTTTTACATCATATATGGATTGCCATCTGCTTACTTGCTTACTATATAAATCATATATTTGAATTATATCATGCCATCATGTTTACATAGTACATACACATCATCTATCTGAATTATGGCATGGCAACCCATTTAATAAAGACATCATATAGTTATATCATCTCATCCTGTTTAGTGTTTACAGTCATCATATTTTGAATTATGGCATTCTATCCGTGAATGTATGTGAATTATGGCATGCCAACCTATTTAATAAACACATTATATAGTTATGTCATGTCATCCTGTTTACATAGTCTCATATTTTGAACTATGTCTTTCCATCTTTTTTAGTTAGCCATCATAATGTGAAATTGTGTCATGCTATCCTGTTTAGTTAGCCATCATATATGTGAAATTGTGTCATGCTATCCTGTTTGGTTAGACAACATAAATATGAATTATTTCATGCCCTCTTTTATTCCCCACTATCCATTGCACCTGTCTATCATACAATGTCTATACTTTCAATTACTTTTCTTGTTTATCAGCCATTTGAATTGGAGAGCGTGATGGCAGTATCTAAGGGAGTAACAACACGGTCTTCAGAAAAGATAGTGCTACCAGTTGATGCAGATAGAACCACGGTTGTACTTGCCCAAGGACCAGATCCACCACACATAACCCAGACTCTCGCAGATTGTACCCCTACCCAGTTGGACAGAGAACCAGCTACACCCCTTCTAACCCCAACCCCGGCAGATAGTAACCCAGTTCCAGTTGACACAGCACCGTCTCCACCACAGAGCACCCAAACACGAGCAGTTAGTAAGGGAACTGCAGTGCCCAAAGCACGAGGACCACCACTCCGAATCCCAACTCAACGCTTAAAGGAGAAGAAGATTTGTTCTCAGGTCAGGTTCTGTAGCTATGGTTCATACTCCTTTGCTCTTGCATTACTGTATTTACTCATACCAACTATTTTCAAATTTGAAGGATGGAATTGAAACTCCAATGGCGCAACAGGTATGTTTTAAACCTGTTTCTTTAACTGGTTTGCTGTTGTAACCTGCTCTATGTTGATTTCAGTTTCAATTGAATAAACAGTTATGTTCTCATGTCATGCACATTACAAGTGTTGTTATTGCTCTATAGTTACCCACACTTATATTCTGTCTATTCTGCTTTGTCTTGAACAAATATTATTTGAACTGTGTCTCTATCTTGATTTGGCAACAAAAACTAGAATGATATAGACCATAAAGTGACCATGGTACATAGATATATGTTTGTTTCATGCTGTTATCCTGTCCACTTTACTACTGAACTCATTTACCAAAATGAGTTTCATATACAACATGGTAAACATGTGATGTGTCTGCTTGTTTCTCTTTTAGAATGCGGACAAAATATTGGAGAACAGTACCGCGTTATCCAATGGTAAAGGAAGTAATGCAGATAAGGTTCAAGATAGTGAGACATCCCTGTTGGTCTCCAAGAAAGCTGATAAAAACTATCTTGACGACAGTGAGGGAACCCAAAAGTCCTGTCTTGATGTAGTGTTCGAGTTACTGGCCACTACTGCTGGCACAAGCTCTTCGAACTCGCTGCCTGAATCAGTTCGTCTTCTTGAGTCTCAACTTCAAGTTGAAAGACATCAATCAGATGTGCTGTGACAGGAAGCTGAAGGACTGAGGAAGTCCCTGCAGAATTCAGATGCATATTTTCTGGTGCAACAGCAAGCGCTGGAGGATTTAAGCGCCAAACAAGAGAAAGTTAATAAGCTTGCTAAGCATCTTGCCAGCATTATGGGTACCCAGGATATTGTTTCTTGAGATCTTCTGAAGTGGTTTCAGTTCTGGATTTGTTTTGCTGCGGCGTTTATTTGCGCTGGTCGCCAACTTTGACAACCAGTGTATATGATATGCTGCTTTGTTCCCTATATTTGCACTGGTGGCGAACTTTGATGCCCAGTGGATGTAATATGTGTAATAGCCGTGATAGCCTAGCGTTAGTTGCTTGCTTATTTATTTCCTTGTTGTCTTGTTTATTTGTTTGCTTGTAGTCATTGCAGTTCTTTTTCCGCGGTTAGCTAGTGGCTGCAATAACCTATTTTTTAAAACTAGGCCACAATAACCATGGGCTAATATTTACTGTAGTGACACTGGGCCTCCTACTGGCCGTAGAAACAGTGGGCCTTCTACGGGCCGTAGAAACAATGG
This sequence comes from Triticum aestivum, assembly GCF_018294505.1. NCBI lineage: Eukaryota > Viridiplantae > Streptophyta > Magnoliopsida > Poales > Poaceae > Triticum > Triticum aestivum. The sequence goes on along the minus strand of NC_057813.1, from coordinate 29,449,508 downwards.
GCCTTCTACGGGCCGTAGAAACAATGGGCCTTCTGCGGGCCATATCATCAATGGGCCTTATACGGGTCGTATGATCGATTGGCCAAACATGGGCCAAACAGACCGCATTATGGCCGTAAACGGGCTAGAGTCGAAATCGTCCGTTCATGGGCCGACCATAACGGGCCATCGTTAATATGCCGTATTTGATGACGCTATGAAAACGGCCCAACGTATTAACGGACCACAAACGGGCCGACTGTAACCACGGGCTGAATTTGGCCCACAAGCAGAAAATGACACTAACGGGCCGTAAGTAAACGAATGCTGGAAATGAGCCCAAGAATAAATGGGCTCTGACAAGGCCGAAAGATAACATGGGCTGGAAACGTCCCAACGGAATAACAGGCCGTTAATGGGTATAAAGTGATACACTGTTCATTACAGGCCAGTTTCACCACTGGCCGTTAATGGGTGTAAAGTGATACACTGTTCATCACGGGCCAGTTTCACCACGGGCCGTTAATAGGCCAAGAGTTACATAGGGCCTCATATGGGCCGAAAGACGTCATGGGCCATACATGCGCCAGAAGTGAAAACGGGCTGGAATCATATTGGATGGCCCAGATGACGCTACTGGGCCTAATACAGATAGGGTGTAACGGGCCTTGGGTTAGCGGGCTGTAAATGGGCTATATGCGAACAGGCCGTTAACAGGCTTTCCATGGGCCGGCCCGCCACCTTTTGACCAAGTCAAACGGGTCGGCCTTTTCACAGGAATGGGCCTCTGTTGGGCCGTGCCATGTGTCGACGTATCATAGGCGCCTTCCGTCCAATGAGTGGATGACATCTGTCCCAACGATGAGCTGACACATGTTTCCTCCAGCCAATGATGATTTTACACGTGGAAAATCCCCATTGGTCGGGGCTGTTAACAGGTTATCGGATCCAAAACCCGACCTGATAGCTTAACGGTGTTCCGTTATGGTGGATGCCACGTGTCGGTCACCCTTGACGAAAGCACTTCTGTGACGCGCGATTTATTGTCATGGAAGTGGACACTTCCGTGATGATAATTTTGGTAATGTCATGGAACACTTCTATGACAGCACAGGTATGACTATCTTGATTCTGTTATAAAATCGTCATGGATGTACATGCATGACAAAAAACGCGACCTACTGTGACAAACACGTATCATCACGGAAGTGTATTTTTTTGTAGTGTGCACCGTCGTTTTGGCTTTTGTCCGGCAGTTTTATCCTCCGTTTTGTCGCCATCGTCCTCCTTAGGCGTATCCACCATGTATATATCATATGATGAGGTGGGAGTCCAACGCCCCATGGGTGGTGGTTCTGAATCGTCTCCTGCGCGGACGTCCATACCATCGGTGTCATCAGAGTCGAAGTCAATCATATCTGTTACGTTGTCGACAGTGGCTATGAAGTGGGTGGTGGGTGGGCAATGAATTTCTTCGTCGCCTTCTTCCCCCTTGAGCCGGACATAGTTCGGCCAGGAGTCTCCTGACAAAGAGAGAGACTTTAGTGAGTTCAGCATGTCGCCAAAGGGCGAGTGTTGGAAGATATCCGCGGTGGCAAATTCCATTATCGGAGCCCAGCCAGAATCGGCGGGCTCGGGGGCGCGCAGTCTGGGACCTACAACCAGACACAAGTCCAAGGGTCCGGAGACACAGGCTTCCTTGGGGATGAAGTCTTTGTTCGGCTCTACCGCCGATGAGTATGCGGCCTCCGGGGCAGGGTCCATCCACCCATCCTCGGACGACGCAATCTTCCCTGGATTTAGGTCCGGGGCTCCTGCAGGCGCGATATCCCGAGTATTGTCCGACAGCAGGTCTAAGCCGTGCTCATCGTGATTGTTCGGCGCTCCTGGCATAGGCCCGAATCGGTCGAAGATCAAGTCTCCACGGATATCGGCCATGTGGTTCAAGTTTCCGAACCTGACCTGATGGCCAGGGGCGTAGCTGTCGATCTGCTCCAGATGGCCGAGCGAATTGGCCCGCAGTGCGAAGCCGCCGAACACGAAGATCTGTCCGGGGAGAAAGGTCTCACCCTGGACCGCGTTGTTGTTGATGATTGAAGGAGCCATCGAGCCTTGCAGCGACGACACAGAGGAACTCTCAGTGAAAGCACCAATGTCGGTGTCAAAACCGGTGGATCTCGGGTAGTGGGTCCCGATCTGTGCGTCTAAGGCTAATGGTAACAGGAGGGAAGGGACACAATGTTTTACCCAGGTTCGGGCCCTCTCGATGGAGGTAAAACCCTACTTCCTGCTTGATTGATCTTGATGATATGAGTATTACAAGAGTTGATCTACCATGATATCATATAGGCTAAACCCTAGAAGCTAGCCTATGATGATTATGATCGTCCCTACACAGACCAAACCCTCCAGTTTATATAGACACTGGAGGGGGCTAGGGTTTACACAGAGTCGGTTACAAAGAAGGATATCTAATATCCGGATCGCCAAGCTTGTCTTCCACGCAAAGGAGAGTCCCATCCGGACACTGGACGAAGTCTTGAGTCTTGTATCTTCACGGTCCAAAAGTCCGGCGAAAGTATATAGTCTGGCTGTCCGGATACCCCCTAATCCAGGACTCCCTCAGTCCACCTCTGAATGAAATCCCTTAGAGTCTCACTCGGTTTCTGCACACAATGTTGCAACTCTGTCAACCCTGCTGGCCGCTTGCAAGTGCCCTCAAAAGTTCTGACGAACACTCGAGCAAGCTCTTCCCAACTGTATATACTGCCTGGGGCTAACTGAGTCAACCACGCTCTGGCCGACCCTTCTAACATCAGAGGAAGATGCTTCATTGCCACTTCATCATTCCCGCTACCAATCTGCACAGCCACTCGGTAATCCTCAAGCCAAGTTTCAGGCTTGGACTCTCCAGTGAACTTACTGACTCCAGTCGCCAACCTGAAGTTGGGAGGAATCAGTGCAGCCCTGATGGCTCTGCTGAAACACTCTGGACCCGAAACATGTACTCTGCTGCCAGTCGGATGATCTCTGTCAGGGTCATCTATATGCGCTCTGTTTCAGTCGACTAGACCTTGAACGAGGATAGATCTTGCATTAAAGCCTGGCTCTCTTGGGTCGACTGGTGCCCTGCCCTCGCCACTGTGACAACGTCTATCATCGTACTGTCGAGGCACATATGATGCACTCCTCGGAGGAGGTGTGGGCACTCGACGACAATTATCGCGGTCGAGTCGGTGATCATACTGCCCACGGCCTTCACGCCGCGGGGGCGATCTTGGACTATGGGCCGACTAAACTGTATCAGCTACCACGGATCTGCTATGAATCCTATTCCGCGATTGAGACACTGGTGTGTTCTATTCTCCTGCTGCCCAGAGTAAGGCCCGGATCTGCATCAAACCTCTGCCAGCCTCCAACTGGGAAGGTTGAATTGACTCTGCTATTCGGGGCGCAGCTGTGAGATTTTGAATCGGAGTGCGGTATACCTTAGGTGGAGGCAGGAAAAGTTGTCGTCGACTGGAGTCAGGGATCCGCTCCTGAGCACGCTCGTCGAGAGCATGCTGAAGGTTCTCCAGTCGAGTGTGCTCAGCCAAATTAGCCAAGCGCACCTCTTCCAAGGCCCGAGCCTCGGGGGTTTCTCCAACGATGGGCGTGTGGAGTGCATCCATGTTGCGGCGATGAAGTTCCTCCCTCTGCTGCGAAGAGAGGGGTTCGGGATGGTACTCCTTGTGGACGCGTGATGGATCGCCGCCACCATCTCCGCCGTCTTCATGGTGGAAATCAGGCGGACTACATGGTCCATCGACCATCAAGACTTCAGTCGCAGGGTCGCTGCTATCGCACTCGGATGCGGTCTCGGCAGAGCCAGTCGACAGATTGAATAGGCCGTGGAGAGTTTCATCAGGCTCGATTGCCACAACTTGAGGGGTGGCCGAATGTCGAGCCACCGCATGTTTCACCCACCGCTGAAGCCGCGACCGACCGGATCACTTGCGGCGGCGAACAGCGGGGAGATAAGACACCATCGGAGCCGACCGATACTGGGTCGACGGCTTCCAGAGAAGGACGTCATGAACGCACGCATGAAAGTGCGTCGCCCCTCGGACGGGGAGCGCCTCGACGTCAAGGGGATCTTCCTGAAGCCAAGCAGAGACGTCGGTGATGAAAACGAGCGTGTCGAGACGGATCTCGCGGCCCTCAGCCAATCCACCACCGGAAATCATGACGATGGGGATCGGAAAAATTGTAACTTCACCAACAAGTCGCTGAGACACCTGCCCCACGGTGGGCGCCAACTGTCGTGGCTCTAAGACTGACAGTAGAAAGGGGGTAGGTATGGAGAGGCAAGATCTCAGCTATGGCGAAGGTGTACACTTAGGATTTACGAGTTTAGGCCCTTCGCGAAGGAAGTAATAGCCCTACGTCTCGGTGCCCAGAGGCGGTCGACTAGATTATATGTGTGTGATGTTACAGGGGGTGCGAACCCTTGTCCCAGAGAAGGGGGTGGCTTATATAGAGTGCGCCAGGACCCCAGCCATCCTCCATTACAAGGGAGTTAATGTACATAAAGTAGGGGCGTTACAGATAATGCCAGCCTTAAGTGTTATCAATGATCTTAAAGACTACGGAGTGAATGTCCGACTGTTGCAGTGCTGAGTGACTCCGGGTCTTTAGTAGGTCGAGTGATTCCTCATATGGTCGAGTGACAACAGGCAGGGGGACGCCCGAGTGATATGACTGTTCGAGTGGATTGCACTCTACATCTTTGACTGGGGTTTCTTCTTGGACTTCTTATCTTCTAGGGTAGTGAACTTGGGTAGGACGTATAGGTTAGGCCTATGACCCTACCCCAGGTCTGTATCCTCATGACTACCGCCAGTCCGTTCTGAATCAGGCGCCACATATGCGTTTTCACTTTGCCCGGTGCAATCGTATCCCACAAGCTGAGCCACGCTTTATGATCAGCCACAGTAGTCGAGGATTCTAGCCGGCCTGCATTGAGATTTTTCTGTGCCATCCTCATGTGATATGTCGAGCACACTGTGAACACATCATTCTTAGTGTAATTCCACGCCAAAAAATCCTGCATGGTCGACCCTCCCACCGGAATATCCATAATCTCATCAGTCTCGTCCGGAGAGAGCATGGAATATACCTTCCTTTGGTCCCATTCATTCTTTTGTGCATTGAGAAGATCACATACTCTCATTATTCCATGTATATATCTTTGGCCCAGTGGCCTCAGACTTCCCTTCCTCGGTATCCAATTGTCATGATGCACTTTAATCATAGTCCCATCCCCTATTCTCCATATGAGACCATCCAACAAGAGATCCCTGCCATGTAAAATGCTTCTGAAGGTAAAGGAGCCGCCGTACGGGCAGGTTGAATTAAGAATTGACCCCTCCACAAAATACCGAGCCTTCAAAACTTGTGCGCACAAAGAATCAGGTACCTGTAAAAGTCTCCAGGCTTGCTTAGCAAGCATGGATGGTTGAAGGCCTCCGGATCACGAAAACCCAGTCCACCCTCATATTTCCTTCTGCACATTTTGTGCCACATGATCCAGTGCACTTTATTTTGACCGTTCGCTTCACCCCACCAGAAGTTCGAGGAGATAGATGAAAAATTTCCGCACATTTTATTTGTGAGTTGAAAACCGCTCATGAAAAGCTGGAGTTGACTGGAGTCCTGACTTAACAAGCACCTCTCTGGCAGTCTTGGACAGCCCTTGACCCTTCCATCCAGACACTTTTCCTCTCGCACTTTCCTCTACATATTTGAAGGTACCATCCTTCGATTTCCCAACTACTGTAGGGAGCCCTAGATATCTTTCACCCAAAGCTTCCACATGAATGCCGCTGACCTGATGCACCTCCGCTTTTATCTCATCCGAGCAGCCCTTCCCAAAAAATATAGAAGATTTTTGTAAGTAAACCTTCTGTCCCGAAGCTACTTCATAATCCTGCAAAATAACATGGAGTGCCTCAAAATTGTCTCGGGAACCCTCCAGGAACACCACACTATCTTTTGCAAACAACAGATGAGTAACCGTTGGCCCATTTGTCCCAAACGGCACTCCCTTTAACTCCTTCCCCCATTGTGCATTCTTCAACATTGCAGAGAAACCTTCAATGCAGAAAAGGAATAGATATGGGGAGAGAGGGTCTCCCTGCCGAAGACCACGCGAAGGTATGAACCTATTAGAGAGTCCTCCATTTAGCTTTACTGAGAAAGTAGCTGTTTTGACACACCTCGTGATCATCTCCGTCTAGTGACTGGAGAAACCAAATTTCAACAGCATTTGTTCAAGAAAATCCCATTCTACTCTATCATAAGCTTTCATCATGTCGAGCTTCACCACACACAAAGGTTTCCTTCTCTTCCGCTTCCTAATCGCATGCACACACTCATATGCCACCAACACGTTGTCAGTTATTAGCCTCCCAGGAACAAACGCGCTCTGTTCTTCAGAAATCATAAAAGGTAATACAACCTTCAGCCGGTTAGCCAGTGCTTTCGCGGCTATCTTGTACAGCACGTTACAGAGAGTAATAGGTCGGAATTGAGAAAGTAGCTCCGGTGAGTTTACTTTCGGAATCATCACTATAATTGTGTCATTAAAACCAGTAGGAGCAGCAGTACCCGCTAGAAACTCACGTACCACGTTGCATACCACATTTTTTACCAGAATCCAGTGCTTCTGATAGAACATGGCCGGCAGCCCATCCGGCCCTGGCGATTTCGTAGGGCCCATCTGGAAAAGGGTGGCCTCGATCTCCTCGTTCGTGAATAGTGCATCCAACTTATGATTCATCTTCGCCATGACAGCCCCCACAATGTGCTGCAGAACCCTAGCACCTTCACGCGATCCCTTCGATGCGAACAACTTAGCATAGAACTGAGCTGCCATTGTCCTCATGCCCTCATCATCGGTGCACTTGGATCCATCTTCCCTTTTAAGGGCTTTGACAGTGTTTTTCCGCTTGCGATGAGAAGCACGATTCTGAAAGTACTTAGTGTTTTGATCCCTATCGGTGAGCGAGTCTACACGGGATCCCTGCTTGTAATAGACCTCCTCCCTCTCATATAACTCGTGTAATTGGTCCTCGATGTCCTTAATTTCCTGCCCGTACCCCGTTCGCAGAGCACGCTCCTTTGCATCAACTAACTGAACCTTCGAATGAGCTATCTGTTTTTTGATGGATCCAAACACTTGGCGACTCCACACCTGCATAGCCTGTGACGTGAGCCTGAAGCAATTGCATGTCGCCCCGAGTGCACCATTCACCTGATTGGCTGCTTGAGCATCGACCCATGCACACACTATCATTGCCTCGTAACCTTCGTGTCTTGACCATGCTTCTTCATACATGAACGACCGTTGGCCCCACGTGTGCACCGCAGTCGGTGCTGCCTACACCTTAATCACCAATGCTTGATGGTCAGACTCCCCGGTCATCACATGTACCACTTTGGCTGCCGGGAATAACTGTGCAAATTCAGCATTGCATGTGCCCCTATCCAATCTCACTTGAATGTTGTCGCTACTGTCACGTTTGTTGTCCCTAGACTCCACTTCAATCTCTCCATGGCACGAGAAGATTTTTTTTGTTTCTGATAAAAAACCACCGCTGGGTTGTATGACCTTATCAGGTCCCGTAGCTCGCCTACTGTCGGGTCCAACCCCAGCCCCCAACAGTTCCAGGCTAGGATAATCATTGCTCCCGGCGGCCCCGCGCCCTTGCAGGGTCCGCCGATAAATCATTGTTCTCTTCAATACGATCAAACACAGATGAGGTTTTCTGCCTCATGTCGCGAACGAAAGTATCGATACCCACCTGTCTATCCAGGTCATCCTTTGCTACCCAGTGCTGCTTCGGTCTCTTCTTCCTCTCCTTCAGGGCGTCATGTCTTGGGCTGTTAGGTGAACGCCTCTCCCTATAATACTCTAGCCTCGGTTTCCTCATGTAATGCTCTTGCCTGCGCTCCCTCCCCCTGATTTGGCTCAATGATCCAGCTCCCTCCTGATCCCACTGCCCAAACTGCATGTACCTGGACCTTAGTTCGGCCCGCTTTCCTAGTTGCCTCTGTCTCAGCTCAGACCGCAGATCTCTCTCCCTCTTCTGCTCCAGATCATCGCGAAGATCCCTCTCTCATATTGTCTCCATCCTTTGCTTCTATTTGTTCGGGCTACCATTGTCCTCAAACACCCCTTTGCCTTCCTCACCAGTGCGGGATACAGCCGGGGCGGTGAACTCATTTTGCAGGTTTCTTTTCGTCGGAAGATCGCGAACTAAACCTATCATTTTTCTGTGATGTTCTCCCTCACTTGAACGCACACTACCAAAGCTAGTTGCACTGCCCGCCGGGCCACGGTTAGTTACTTCTTTTGTCCCCCATGAACGCCCCGGGGATGCCCGGAGCCACTCCCCCCATTGTTGATCTGGATTCACCGCCGGGACGCAACCCTCCTCGCCATGCACTAGCCGCCCACACTAGAAGCAAAAGTGCGGGATCTTTTCATACTTAAAGTCAAACCAGGTTTTCTCAAGGTCATCTTTAGATTTCTTCAGATATAATCCCCTCACTAGTGGCTCAAAAATTGGTAGCTTAACCCTGAACCTCAGTTCTGACCCCTTTGCAGATCCATCTTTCTCCACATCTACCCTCACGATTTTGCCAAGCCAGTTCCCAAGTGCTTCCCCAAATGCCCTTGATCGTCTGTCTAATGGGAGATCTTCCACCCGGACCCATACATCCACAGATTCAAACCTCATCTCTAATGGTCTAGTTGCCCCATCATAGTCCTTGAGCACCCACACATTAAAATCAAATTGCCACGGGCCGTTGTTTAGTGCGTGTTTCCAGTCTCCCTCACTCCCGTACGACACCGCAAATAGATTCCTCCCAATCGATTAAATTAGGAGGAGGGCGTGCATGGCGGACGACGACGGCACTGGCAGAGGTGACCTGACGTATGACGTCGTGGTCAGGGCGCCAGGCGGCAAACTCTTCGCTCACTCTAGGGCTCCAGGAGGCCAATCCTAGACCATTCGTATCGTGTGCGCAAGTTGGATGAGCCAGCATACATTATTGTATGTGACCAGGCCAACGTTATATTTGTGGGGCCGAGTTATTATTTTTTTAGAAGACATCATGGGCTTGGTTTATGCGCTCAAATTCCTTGCTTCTCTCACGTACATAGAAGATGGGCTTTCAACAAAATAATCAGAAAAATGAAGCAGTGAGGGCAAACATCATCGAAATCACTAATTAAGGAGTACTCATTGCAAAGATCATTCCCACCTTTCCAGGTTGCGACAAGTGGCGCGCTGCATGGTGCCACTTGTTGTAACCTGGGAGTTTTTTTTTCGTAGATCTGTTTATTCAAAACGTTTTATCTCTTAAACAGTGCGTCCAAATCTCGAATCGTTTCCACCGTTGGATTCCTCTCGTCGAGATCTTCAAAAGTAGATCCCATGTTGATAGGTTTTGATAAACTTTTTTTCCACAAAACCGGACGAAAAAACAGAACTGGGAGCATGGGTTTTTTCCCTTTCAGAAAGAGGCATGCCCGTGCCTCTCGCGAAATAACAACTGTGCCTGTCGCGAAGCAAAACCGTGCCCCTCGCGAAAGGAAAAATAACAAGAGAGAACAAGTTTTTTCTGTTTCCAAGAGGCACAGCGTGACTCTCGCGAAAGCACAACCGTGCCTCTCGCGGAAGCAAAACCGTGACTCTCGCGGAAGAAAAAAAAATTCAAAAAACGCGTTTTCTTTTCGTTTCCGAGAGGCACAACCGTGACTCTCGCGGAAGCAAAACCGTGACTCTCGCAGAAGGAAAGAAAAACATAAAACGCGTTTTTTTCGTTTCCGAGAGGCAGGGCCGTGACTCTCGCGAAAGCACAACCGTGCCTCTCGCAGAAGGAAAAAAAACAGAAAACGCATTTTTTTTCGTTTCCGAGAGGCACGGCCATGACTCTCGCGAAAGCAAAACCGTGCCTCTCGCGGAAGCAAAAGCATGACTCGCGAAAGGAAAAATCATTTTTTCGTGCAAAAAAATTAAGGTCTAAATGTTAAGGAAGACCGGTGGAAAATCGAAACATCAAAAAATCCGGGAAAACCCCGTTTAAAAAGGCGAAAACGCGTGCGGAAGAATAAAAATCCGAAGGGAATGCCCAGAGCGCGACACATGGCGGGCGACTGAGAGCGCGCCAAGTGGTGCTGATCGTTGTGAGGCTCCCGAAGGAGCGCTCGTTAACTAGTTGCTCCCAAAGATCATGGGATCAGTGAGGGCAACATTCTACTATTGGACTAGTATAAATGGGCCTGAAAATCGAGTGGGGGCATTCGTCGCCACTGGGCTATACGTGGATTCGCCCCTGCTGATGCCCATCATCATATGTCGTACACACAAGGTATAGCTCGCCTGAGTGCCTGGCTTGCCCTGGCGGTGCTGCATCAATTGTGAGGACGGCACTGCATTGTAATAATCTGCTTCTGCTCTTTTCCCATCTTGATGGTGCTCTAATGGGTGGCGCTGGGAAGCAGGTGGCTTGGTCTTCTTGCCGGTCTACAGATTATGTAAGATTTGTGTTTGATGGTTGGAACACGACACTCTCTTGGTGTCGAATGTCTCAGTTGTGTTTGATGTGTTGCAATGAGATGCGTGGATGACGGCAAGCAATGGCGTTCCTCTTATTTGATCACATCGGATGAAGTTGATGACGCTGGGATCTAGCGGACAAGGGGAAGAACCCCAGCCGACGTGCCACAAAGCCTCGGTCTCATCTCTCACGGCATTCCGGTTCATCGGCCCGAAAAGCATCATTATATGTGAAGGTGCTCTTCTGGATCTAGGTATGACGGCAGTTCTCTTCTTTCTTCAGCATTGCCTCGGTGGCGGCGAAGGATGATGGTGGGTGACGTTTCGGCGTGGCACAAGATTCTGTCCTAGTAAACTTTAGCTTTGCTTCTTGCGGAGTCTTCGATGCAATATTACAGGACATCTATGTATGTCTTTTGTGACGACCACATATGTACTATTTGTAATTTATTTGTTTAATCAAATATCTGTGGTTATTTCAAAACAAAAAAGGGTAACTACTCGTTTTCGCCTCCCATTCACCTGTCTCCTCCTTAAACAACGCATGTTCCATCTAGCACGCGCACAGATGACCGGAACCGGATCCTACTGTATATATAAATAATTTAATTTTAATTTTATTTCATCATCAATTTGTTTGCATGTAATTACTATAAATGTACATGATAGATCATTAATTTGTAAATTAATTTAAATTATTTTATCCATAATCACATGAATAGAAAGAAAAAAAATAAAACAATGTAGCTTCTCTAGCATTCTTTTTTAATGTTAGAGGATGTTCCGTGATCACTTATGTCTGCCGATTCCGAGAACCTCCGAACTTGCTGGTGCGTCGGTGGTCGGTCTAAGCTTTGATACCAGGTACAGACACGGCCCCTTCCGCACGGATGCAGGGTTCAATGGACCGGCTGCTAGCTAATCACAAAACAAGTCAATCCACTTGGAGTTAAAAACCTGATCCTGGCCCGCACGGGCGTTCTAAAGTGTACCTTTGACCCTTGCATGCGCATCATGTGTCCCTCTCTTGATTCTCCAACGAAAGCCTACCCTTTATCCCGCAAAAGGAAAAGAAAGCCTTTGACCTTTGGTCTTGCGTTGCCACATGCACCTGCTAATGGTGAGCTGCACCCGGCCGCGCGTCAACTAAGCCACGCTATCTACTGCCTAAAAAGTCCGAGTAAGGCGTCGTTTGGATTATCGTTTCCATTACAAATACCCCCGTAAAACTAATACAGACCTCAGCCCGTCGTTTTGTTTTTGACCTGGAAATAGCTCTTGGCCTGTAAGTTACACGTGTAAATAAATTACACCCGTATTCAGTTACATCCATACCAATCGCGGCGGTAGTAGTAGTAGTTAAGTATCGTTTTGTGCTCCTTTCGCGGTAGCATCGTTGTGCGTGCGCGTTGAACCGATCGTGACATTGTGTCGTGACATACGGAAACTGTCTATGGAACCTGCACACAAGGCAGGGCGCTCATATGGTCGTATGTTGTATCAGACGCATTTCACCTTTAGAGCGTCTCCAGCCGTTGGCTCCGAGGAGGCGCTAAAAATTACCCCCTGAGGCGCACCGGCGCTAAACCGCGCGTTGGGGGTGTCATGCCCCCCGTCGCGGCGCCCATGTTTTTTTGAAAATTTTAAATACGGCACAAGCACGTCGTAAATTCAACGCAAACTTCGGCGAGTTCGTTCAAACTTAAACATATTTTACAAAAAAAAAATCTACTAGGTTCCTCCTCGCCGTCTCCCTCGCCGCCCGCCGCCCTTACAGTTCTACATGCCGAGGAGGCTGTAGAACCGCCTGTAGTCGCCGCCGTCGTCATTGTCGTCGTCGTCGCCGCCGCCGCCTCCGCCGCCGCCGTCCCTGCTGCAACCCTCCCCCGGTTGGCGCGGCGGGTTGGACGGTCCGGGGGCGTCTTCGTCGTCGTCGCTATCGAGGATCACGACGCCGTGCTCATCCTCGCGCCCACGTTTGCGGGCGGCTATCTCCTATAGGGCCCGACGCCGCAGGACCATCTCGTCGCGGAGGTAGTCGTCCCGCGCCCACTGTAGGGCCTCCTCGTCGAAGAAGCCGCGTCGGGCTATCTCCTGTACTCCGCGGGGAGGCCGGGCTCCGGCTTGGGCGCGACGAGGACGAAGCGGCCAGAGGGGGGAGTGGAGTCGCCGATGCGGACGCCGGAGCTGCGGGTGCGCCCGCTGACAGGCGTGTCCTGGGGTTCCGGCTTGATGGGGCGGAGGCAGGGAGAGCCGAACGAGGAGGACGCCCCAGGTTGCTCCATGCGCCTCGGCGTCCACGAGCTCCCACGTCGGCGAGAGAAGGACAGGGGAGCGGGGTACTCGAGCCTCGGTGTGTTGCCGCCCTCGATGTACTCGAGGACGGTCTCCAGCGTGCGGCCGGGCATGCCCCACCATCGGCGCCGCCCCTCGGAGTTGAGCCTGCCGGAGGGCACGACACCGTTTGTGGCCTCGAGCTGTTCGGCGTGGCGGCGGCGGAAGTAGGGCTCCTAGAGCGGGCTGTCGAGGACGTACCGCGGGTCTTCCCTCGCCGCCCGCGGTAGGGAGGCGCGGATGCGCGCGATCTCCGCGCGCCGCGCCGCCCCGGTGAGTGGTGGTGGCACTGGGACGCCGCCGGCGCTGATCCACCACGCCCCGGGCACCCACATGTCCGACGGGACCGGGTACTCGGCCTCGAAAAGGAGGCGAGCTTCGTCCTCGTGAAGATGGCGGCGGCCGAAGCCGTTCGCCGCCGCGCCGTCGCCTGGGAAGCGCTCGGCCATGCTTTGAACTGGGAACGGCGAGAGGAGGGGAGGAAGGGGGAGAAATGGTGCGTCGGCGGTGGAGGCTCTGTGTGTGTCTCCGGCGCGCTGGGGGTCGGCTTATATAGGCGGAGGCGCCGCGTAGTACGCGTGGCCGCCGCGTTACGCGTGGCGGGCGAGGGGACGCGCGTCGTCCGGTCTTCACTGCGCCGCCCGTGGGGCATCAATGGAGGCTGACCGGCGCGGCAGCGCGCGACAGCTTTGGCATTGATTCGCCGCGGGAAACGAGACAATGATGATGACGAAGCGGTGAGAAGAGAGGCGAGTCGCTGGCAAGGAGGGCCCGCGCCTCTTCGCACCAAAAACGATTCGCCCGACGCCCCCAGCGCGCCGGGTTCGGGTTGGGTCCGCCGGCGCCAATTTCGGCCCGAGCCAGCGAAAACTTGGTTCTTGAAGGCGCGACTGGACCGATTTTTTGACACCGGCGACCGAAAAGTCGCCTGGGGGGCCTTGTTGGGGACGCGGCTAGAGATGCTCTTAGCATGGCTTAAGTGCAAATTGACGTTCCGAGCACGCCCAACTTTTTGACAAACGGACCGGCCTATGTAGTTACCCTGTCTCCCGTCACGCCCCACTGCGCACACCACCACCACCACCACACCGGTAGAGACACAACCACAACCCCAACCTACGCCCAACCTACGCCTGGAACTCGTCGGCGCCTCTTCCCCGCCGGCCTGCTTCCTCCTCCCCACCGGCCTGCTCCCACGTCGCCCGTCGTCCCCGTCGCCCCCCTCGACCCCCGCTGCGACGGACCCTGCGAACCCCTGTGAGGCCTCGCCCCTCTCCACTCCCTCTGCTCCCTACGACCGTGGTCGTCGCGCTGACCGCGCCCGCGGTCACCCCCGACGCCTCTCTACGCCTGCTTCCCCGTCGCGGCCAGCGACCGCATCGTCGCGGCCCTGTCTCGCCCGCACCGCCAAGTTCCTCCCCGTGGACGGCAACCCCGACCGCGCCTGATGCGCGCACGCCTTGTTCCCCCCTCTCCGCTCGCCGCCGCCAGGGATTTCTCCGGTTGCCGCCGCACCGGCCTGCCCCCGTTTTCCCCCGTGCCTCCCAGGCCGCCGGCGTCGTGGCCGCGCTCACCTCGCGCCCACTGTCGCCGCTCTCGCTAGCCCTCTCCGTCCCGCCTCCGGCCGCCCCAGCTACCACCCCTGCCGCCACATTCGCCGCGGCCCGCTCCCTTCCATGGCCGACGTCGTGCCCCGCCATGGCTGCCGGCAAGACAGCTCGCCCGGGTCCAGGCGACCCGGCGCCCGCAACCGCGCCCGTTACCAGTAGCGCCCGCCCCGTTTGGCCCTAGGGCCAATGACAGGGGGGCCAGGCCCAGAATGTTTAAAAAAAGAATTAAAAAAGATATATAAGTAAATAATTAATAATAAAAATAATTAATTGATTAACTAAATTAATTAACTTGATTAATTCTGATTAAATTAACTAGTTAAGATTAATTAAAGTAATGACTAGTTAACCTAATTAGCTAATGTTAATTAACTAAACAGAGTATGACAGGTGGGACCCACACGTCAGTTGATCAGCCAACACGTCAGCATGCACTGTTCTGGACAATGTTGAATTAAATTAATTAAATAAATTCTAAAAATGATTTAAAACTTTAGAAAATCATATAAAATACACCGTAGCTCGGATGGAAAAACTTTGTACATGAAAGTTGCTCAGAACGACGAGACGAATCCGGATACGCAACCCGTTCGCCCGCCACACATCCCTAGCATAGCAAATATGGAACTTTCCCCCTCCGGTCCGTCTGTCCGAAAACGCGAAACACCGGGTATACTTTCCCGGATGTCCCCCCCCTCGCCGGTATCACCTACCACTACGTTAGGTCACCCCTAGCACCGCATATTACCGCATCTTGCTTCGTGTTACATTTGATTGCTCTGTTATTTATTGTGTTCCCCCTCCGTTACTTCTTTCTGGTAGACTCTGAGACCGGTGTCGATGTCCGTGTGTTCGACTACACCGAAGATGACCCCTCCTTCTTGCCAGAGCAACCAGGCAAGCCCCCCCCCCCTTGATGACCAGATATCGCCTATTCTTATCTATACTGCTTGCATTAGAGTAGTGTAGCATGTTACTGTTCGATTACTCCTATTCTGTTGCATAGCCTGTCATTGTTGCTACAGTCATTGATACCTTACCCGCAATCCTAAATGCTTAGTATAGGATGCTAGTTTATCATCATTGGCCCTACATTCTTGTCAGTCTGCTTTGCTATACTATTGGGCCGTGATCACTCGGGAGGTGATCACGGGTATATACTATACATATATACATACTACATATGGTGACTAAAGTCGGGTCGGCTCGAGGAGTACCCGCGAGTGATTCACGGATTGGGGGATGAAAGGACCTTTGTCCCGACGGCCCTCTGTGTGGATCTTTGTGGTAGAGCGACAGGGCAGGCTGAGACCACCTAGGCGAGAGGTGGGCCTGGCCCTGGTCGACGTTCGCGGTTGCTTCATAATAACACGCTTAACGAGATCTTGGTATTTGATCTGAGTCTGGCCACTGGCCTATACGCACTAACCAACTACGCGGGAAAGATATGGGCACTCGACGTCGAGGTATCAGCCGAAGACTTCGTGACGTCAGTGACTGAGCGGCGCACGCCAGATTGGACCGTAAGCTTGCTCTTGTATTAAGGGGGCTAGGTCTGCTTCCGGTCGCGTACGCAACATGCAGGTGTGCAATGGGCGATGGGCCCAGACCCCTATGCGTGTAGGATTTAGACCGGCGTGCTGACCTCTCTATTGTGCCTAGGTGGGGCTGCGACATGTTGATCTTCCGAGGCCGGGCATGACCAAGGAAAGTGTGTCTGGCCAAATGGTATCGAGCGTGCTGGGAAATGTGGTGCACCCCTGCAGGGAAGTTGATCTATTCGAATAGCCGTGTCCCTCGTAAAAGGACGACCCGGAGTTGTACCTTGACCTTATGATAACTAGAACCGGATACTTAATAAAACACACCCTTCCAAGTGCCAGATACAACCCGGTGATCCCTCTCTAACAGGGCGACAAGGAGAGGATCGCCGGGTAGGATTATGCTATGCGATGCTACTTGGAGGACTTCAATCTACTCTCTTCTACATGCTGCAAGATGGACGCTGCCAGAAGCGTAGTCTTCGACAGGACTAGCTATCCCCCTCTTATTCTGGCATTCTGCAGTTCAGTCCACCGATATTGCCTCTTTACACATATACCCATGCATATGTAGTGTAGATCCTTGCTTGCGAGTACTTTGGATGAGTACTCACGGTTGCTTTGCTCCCTCCTTTTCCCCTCTTTCCTTTTCTTCTCGGTTGCCGCAACCAGACGTCGGAGCCCAGGATCCAGACGCCACCATCAACAACGACTCCTACTACACTAGAGGTGCCTACTATTACGTGCAGGCCGCTAACGACGACCAGGAGTAGTTAGGAGGATCCCAGGCAGGAGGCCTGCGCCTCTTTCGATCTGTATCCCAGTTTGTGCTAGCCATCTTATGGCAGCTTGTTTAACTTATGTCTGTACTCAGATATTGTTGCTTCCGCTGACTCGTTTATGATCGAGCACTTTTATTCCAGCCCTCGAGGCCCCTGGCTTGTAATATGATGCTTGTATGACTTATTTATGTTTCTAGAGTTGTGTTGTGATATCTTCCCGTGAGTCCCTGATCTTGATCGTACACGTTTGCGTGCATGATTAGTGTATGATTGAATCGGGGGCGTCACAAGTTGGTATCAGAGCCGAATGCCTGTAGGAATCCCCCTTCCAAACTCCTTGGCCGAAGTTGAGTCTAGTCATTGAAAAAGTTTTTACTAACTTGGCTGTGCGGCTTACGGGCCCACGTTGCCATTGGGTGGTATTAGGATCTTTTATTCCCCGACCTATACTCTGGGACTGATCTCTCTTCTATTCGGGTTAAATGAATTTTGATAAATCTAACATTAAGATCTCGTGATCACTTTCACCCGGAGATCACCTTATTATCGATGATCATCTGCTGCACCACAAGATTTTGAGGCTACTCTATGATGTTCTCTCGAGACTTTGTGCCATCGCTATTGCAATTCCCTTCCATTGATAAACCCCTATGGATAACCACGTGCATTTGCCATTGATACAATCATTCCCCATTGATCTTGTTATTACAAGATACCCCGAAATTCTCTCTATTGTTCTGAGAATACTTTCTGCCTACTGACTTGCAGTTCTTGCCACATGAATACCCTCTACGGATAATTCCTCGCACTTACCGAGTATCCGCTCACCCCCACTGATCAAGTGTTTTGCAAAAGACTTCGAAATACCATTCGATCTTCCAAAAATCCTGAGCAGCCTATTGTTCTTGAAATTCTTGCTTGCTTGCATTATGGTTAATCCCAGAAGCATAATAATCTTATGGGCATCCTTTGTCACTATCATTTTTGAGTCCATTGATTCAATAAGTTGTGAATGTTCACAATCATTAGTCGAATCCTAGGATTATCCTTTTGGCTCAGACGACATTTGGATATGAGCTGGTTCTTGACCAATCAATGCCTTAATCGGTTGTGCTTCTAAGTCTATCGAACTTATTCATTTTTTATCAGAACGATTGCTTCTGATCCCTTAATTTGGAAATCACAAAATTCTTTGCATTAAGCTTGGAATAAGTCAGTTGTTTCTACAATCTTATGCCTTAGCATTCCTTCTTCCTCTAATTGAGTACCGATACTCACATCAGCCCCGTTGTGGACCGCCATACCCATTACCGGGTTATTACCCGACAGTGTCCTTCACAACCAAAATTCTTATGATTTCCTTACTCGATACATTATACCTTTGGTAAATTGTATCCTCTACTTTTGTCAACCATGCTCTACTTTTAAGCTTGTGTTATTTACTCCTGAAGTTCATGGTATATGTTCTAAGAAGCCCTGATGGGTTGAACCTATGCCTTCCTTAATCTATGTGAACTCGAAAGTTTTCACGAGTCATACTCATCTGGTATTACACTAGGTAGGACTTTCAACACTAATGCCTTTATCAAAGCGAGAAGTGAATGGGAGGTTATACATTGAAGAAGTGGGAGTCGACCTTGAACCTTGCGTTCATGCCCATGGGCACGATGTATAACTTATCATGGAAGCTGCTCGTAAAAATAGTTACCCCCTTGTTATAAGTTCATCCTATATCCGTGGTTCGATCATTTATGATCGAGGTTTCCGACCATATTCTCCTTTAAATACCATTTCTCGTGCAAGTTTAAGCACTTGTCTTCTGTAGAGTAATACCCCAGTCCAACCTCTACTTTGATTTGTCCTCGAGTATTACCCCCTGGTATCGCAAGATTATCACGGAACTGCATAACTTCTTATGAGTTCTTCATCAAGTGCTACATTCTCACTGATTCCAATTTTTCACGGGCTCTGAGTTATTTAACACTCAAAATGCCGATAACTGACCTGAGTCTGCGCCGCAATTAAGCAACTCTTGGTAACCTTCATTACTTACGAGTTTGAACTCAATCACGTCATTCCTAGCCTGTTTGGCTATATCCTTGTCGTGCCGATTTTAACTGTGCTACCTGGTCCTCTTCCCAAAGCATAATTTTTGACGATGAGCTAAGCTTACGTCGATCTTTCCTCATCATATCATTTTGCTTTGGACAGCAAGCTTGCTTTGGAGTTTGTGTCCTAACCGTGCTTCCAATAACCTTTCGCTTCATCATTCATTTTACTTGATGTCATCATCGATCAATTACATCTTCGTGTAACCTCTCGACAAATGTGTCGTGATCATCATCAACCTTATGAGCTCTTCCAGGATATCAATCGGATTCATGATGAGAAATACCATCCTTGCCTCGATGATTTGTGTTATCATCAACCACTTTACTGCCTTCCCTCCAACACAAACTTGTTCGTGTTTTGTGTTATACTTAGAGTTCCTTGCTACCCAGCATTGTTCTTCTTTACCTTGGAATATTACCACCTTTTATGTCAAGAATGTCGTGGGAATTTCACCACCTCTTAAGAATTCTTGGTATGGTGATACTTCCACCATCACCATTCTTTCTTGGGTCCTCGTGTTGATTCCAACCAGGGTACCAACAAGTGAGCGGTGATGTTTGGATTCCGCCCTTCTAGCAACCCTATTGCTTTGAAGTTAATGGTCGGCCGTTCATTCTTAGACTATTGATTATTGAATCACCATTCCAATGTTGGCCGTGCAACCCAGCCCATATTTCGGGTGCACCTTTCAACCATTGTTAAATTGTGTATGTTTTCCTCAAGCATACATCAATATATCATTTTGATCTGACAAATGTTATCTCCTTGTTCACATAATTGTGGAAATCCATCCTTTGGAAATTTTGATGAATTGTCGCTAAGTTCACCAGCCACCTCCTTGTCCTCTCCTTGGGTTAATGATGAACTCTTGTTAATGGAAATCACTTCATAGTTCATTTCCCGAGAATCTTACAGTTTCATCCCGTCAATTTGTGTTGCACCTTTCTTCTCAGGCATCCTGAGTCTGAGGTAGCCTGACACCAATCAGATCTGAATCTCGATCAGATATGATGGTTGGAACATGTTTCCAAGAGTTATAACATTGGTCTTTTATGACCTGGTAAGGTGATGTCATTCCTGGCACTCCTGGCCGAAGGACCTAGTGTTATAGTTTCCTTTTTGACAAGGTTAACCATTTTTCCATGAGGAAATTGAATGCCTTGTTTAATAAGTTTATCCTGATGGATCCTTTGTGTATCCAAAGTCCGACATTTGCTTGAAGACTATGTCAATGCTATCTCGAAGCATGTCTATGGTACTTCGATGTTCAACAAAAACATTTGAAGCCCAAAGCTAAATGTTTCTTGCCTAGTTATCCAAACACCGTTGTATGGGTAACATCTTGATTAATCCTTGCCTCTTATCTGAATGGTTGGGTACTTGCTCTCCTACCATGTATGCCATGTTCTGCTTGTACATGGAAAGGATATTGTCCTAATAATTGTGTGTAATCACAATTTTCCTTTCCATTGTTCTGTTTAATCTGATAATCGTGTTTTCCTTTCCATTCTTTGTTTAATCTTTCCTGAATCTGACTTAACTAAGCAGAGATAATTCCCTGCTTAGGTAGGCACCTTGTTGTACCACTTTGTCTTTAAGATCATGTTACTATTGTTGATGACATTCCGGTAACCACTGATGGGTGATAACTTTGCCAATTGGTCTGCCTCGTTCAACAAGCAGGAAAATGGTTCTCTTCGTCCCTCGCCCTTGTTACCAATGATGTTGTCAACATAACTGACTGGTTATTCTCTGACATGCCTTGCTTACATGATCGTGCAAGATGTCACTGCTCCTTCTACTTTTAACCCACATGGTGGGCCCATAACCCACAGTTCCATAGGATCGAACCCAACTCTCCTGTACACCCCCCTGTTCCCAACGTTGTTCCTCACGCGTGGCCTCGTGCGTAATTCATCAGCCACTTTCCGAGAGATCATCAATTCTGGAATCAGACACAATACTTATTCCCGTTGCCTTGAACCCCTTTCACGCCCTGTTTCAGGCATCGAACGATTGCCTACCCGTTTGAAACTTTGGTACAATCGTATATTGCACTCAACGAATTCACTGAAATACAACTCGTGGGGTACCTTGTGTATTTCCCATTGAATTCACCATCAGATGCCCAGCTTTGTGCAAATGCATTCTTCCGGAGTTTTCCCCTTTGTCGTGTTCGTAGGACGATGGAGATCCCGAAGAAAGGATGACGACTTGATCATGGTGACTTGAAGCAGAGAAATGAAGGCATCAATGAAAGGGATCAACCTCTTCAAAAGGGCAGCCAAGACCGAGAAGACTCGTTAGGTTTTTCGCTACCAGCACCTTCCCTCCCCCCCCCCTTACTCCACCGCTTAAATCTCGGGATGAGATTTCTTGTAGTGGAGGAGAATTGTGACGCTCGGGTAATTAAGCTACAATAACCCCCTCGTAATGATGGCACGTCACCTCGGTTACTAATGATAAACTCGCGTTGATTAGAAACCGATTCAAATTCAAATTTAAATCCAGCAAACAGTCAAAACATTAAAACAAAAATGTTGGGGTGTTGCCAAATAATGCGTAAGTAATTATGGTGGAGAAACCACACATGTATAAAATATTTAAATACTATAAACTGAATAAAATAGTAGCAAAAAATAATATTTAAAATACTTTTAAATATTAAATAATTACGAAACTATGTTAGCTTGGGTAGCAAGTTAATGTGGCAGTGGAATATTTGGTAACATCAAATTAGGTGCCATTTTGGTAATTTGCTAAAACAAAAATAAAAGGAAACTAAAAGAAAATAAATAAAAAGGAAAAGACAAACAGAAAACAAAATAAAGAAAGAGAAAAGGACCCCCCCCCCTCTCTCCCTAGGCCAAATGGCCCAGCTGGCCACCAGCCCAACCGTGTCGGCCCAACGCCGTGCCCTTAACCACTCCCTCCCCCAAACCCTAACCGGCCACCACTCCCACGCACCACTCCTCTCCCCCCCCCCTCCCCCCCGCTGGATCTGGATCGGGATCCCGATCCTCTCGCCCCTCGACCCCGTGCGCTCGTCGCCGCCTGGAACTCGCCGGCGCCTCTTCCCCGCCGGCCTGCTTCCTCCTCCCCACCGGCCTGCTCCCACGTCGCCCGTCGTCCCCGTCGCCCCCCTCGACCCCCGCTGCCACGGACCCTGCGAACCCCTGTGAGGCCTCGCCCCTCTCCACTCCCCTCTGCTCCCTACGCCCGTGGTCGCCGCGCTGACCGCGCCCGCGGTCACCCCCGACGCCTCTCTACGCCCGCGTCCCCGTCCCGGCCAGCCACCGCATCGCCGCGGCCCTGTCTCGCCCGCGCCACCCCGTTCCTCCCCGCGGACGCCAACCCCGACCGCGCCTGATGCGTGCACGCCTTGTTCCCCCCTCTCCGCTCGCCGCCGCCAGGGCTTTCTCCGGTTGCCGCCGCACCGGCCTTCCCCCGTTTTCCCCCGTGCCTCCCAGACCGCCGGCACCGTGGCCGCGCTCACCACGCGCCCACTGTCACCGCTCTCGGTAGCCCTCTCCGTC
Source organism: Triticum aestivum (assembly GCF_018294505.1). Taxonomy (NCBI): domain Eukaryota; kingdom Viridiplantae; phylum Streptophyta; class Magnoliopsida; order Poales; family Poaceae; genus Triticum; species Triticum aestivum. The sequence goes on along the minus strand of NC_057813.1, from coordinate 29,427,004 downwards.
CCGCCTCCGGCCGCCCCAGCTACCACCCCTGCCGCCACATCCGCCGCGGCCCGCTCCCTTCCATGGCTGACGTCGTGCCCCGCCGTGGCTGCCGGCAAGACAGCGCGCCCGGGTCCAGGCGACCCGGCGCCCGCAGCCGCGCCCGTTACCAGTAGTGCCCGCCCCGGTTTGGCCCTAGGGCCAATGACAGGGGGGGCGCCCCAGAATGGTTTTTTTTAAGAATTAAAAAAAGATATATAAGTAAATAATTAATAATAAAAATAATTGATTGATTAACTAAATTAATTAACTTAATTAATTCTAATTAAATTAACTAGTTAAGATTAATTAACCTAATGACTAGTTAACCTAATTAACTATTATTAATTAACTAAACAAAGTATGACAGGTGGGACCCACACGTCAGTTGACCAGTCAACACCTCTGTTGACTGTTGACGTCATGATGGCATCATTAATTAACCTAATGACTAGTTACTCTGTTGCATAGCCTGTCATTGTTGCTACAGTCATTGATACCTTACCCGCAATCCTAAATGCTTAGTATAGGATGCTAGTTTATCATCATTGGCCCTACATTCTTGTCAGTCTGCCTTGCTATACTATTGGGCCGTGATCACTCGGGAGGTGATCACGGGTATATACTATACATATATACATACTACAGATGGTGACTGAAGTCGGGTCGGCTCGAGGAGTACCATGACTATCTGTTGATCAACGAGCTAGTCAACTAGAGGCTCACTAGGGACATATTATGGTCTATGTATTCACACGTGTATTACGATTTCCGGATAATACAATTGTAGCATGAATAAAGACAATTATCATGAACAAGGAAATATAATAATAATCCTTTTATTATTGCCGCTAGGGCATATTTCCAACAGTCTCCCACATGCAATAGAGTCAATAATCTAGTTACATTATGATGAATCGAACACCCATAGAGTTCTGGTGTTGATCATGTTTTACTCGCGGAAGAGGTTTAGTCAATGGATCTGCGACATTCAGATCCGTATGTACTTTGCAAATATCTATGTCTCCATCTTGAACATTTTCACGGATGGAGTTGAAACGACGCTTGATGTGCCTGGTCGTCTTGTGAAACCTGGGCTCCTTGGCAAGGGCAATAGCTCCAGTGTTGTCACAGAAGAGTTTGATCGGCCCCGACGCATTGGGCATGACTCCTAGGTCGGTGATGAACTCCGAAGCTGCCATGTACTCCGCTTCACATGTAGATCCCGCCACGACGCTCTGCTTGCAGTTGCACCAGCTTACTGCTCCACCATTCAACATATACACGTATCCGGTTTGTGACTTAGAGTCATCCAGATCTGTGTCGAAGCTTGCGTCGACGTAACCCTTTACGACGAGCTCTTCATCACCTTCATAAATGAGAAACATGTCCTTTGTCCTTTTCAGGTACTTCAGTATATTCTTGACCCTTGTCCAGTGTTCCTTGTCGGGATTACTTTGGTACCTACCTACCAAACTTATGGCAAGGTTTACATCTGGTCTGGTACACAGCATGGCATACATAACAGATACTATGGATGAGGCATAGGGGATGACACTCATCTCTTCTTTATCTTCTGTCGTGGTCGGGCATTGAGCCGAGCTCAATCTCACACCTTGCAGTACAGGCAAGAACCCTTTCTTGGACTGATCCATTTTGAACTTCTTCAAAATCTTATCAAGGTATGTGCTTTGTGAAAGACCTATGAGGCGTCTCGATCTATCCCTATAGATCTTGATGCCTAATATGTGAGCAGCTTCTCCAAGGTCCTTCATTGAAAAACACTTATTCAAGTAGGCCTTAATGCTGTCCAAGAATTCTATATCATTTCCCATCAAAAGTATGTCATCTACATATAATATGAGAAATGCTACAGAGCTCCCACTCACTTTCTTGTAAACGCAGGCTTCTCCATAAGTCTGCATAAACCCAAACGCTTTGATCATCTCATCAAAGCGAATGTTCCAACTCCGAGATGCTTGCACCATCCCATAAATGGATCGCTGGAGCTTGCATACTTTGTTAGCATTCTTAGGATCGACAAAACCTTCCGGCTGCATCATATACAGCTCTTCCTTAAGATAGCCGTTAAGGAATGCCGTTTTGACGTCCATCTGCCATATCTCATAATCATAGTATGCGGCAATTGCTAACATGATTCGGACGGACTTCAGCTTCGCTACGGGAGAGAAAGTCTCATCGTAGTCAACCCCTTGAACTTGTCGATAACCCTTAGCAACAACTCGAGCTTTATAGATGGTGACATTACCATCCGCGTCCGTCTTCTTCTTAAAGATCCATTTGTTTTCTATCGCTCGCCGGTCATCGGGCAAGTCAGTCAAAGTCCATACTCTATTTTCATACATGGATTCTATCTCGGATTGCATGGCTTCTATGGTGAAGCGGGGGAGAGGAAAACGAGAGGCAAATGGCAAATAATGTAAATGCGAGGGAGATGGGTTTGTGATGGGTACTTGGTATGTATTGACTTGAGCGAGGACCTCCCCGGCAACGGCGCCAGAAATCCTTCTTGCTACGTCTTGAGCTTGCGTTGGTTTTCCTTGAAGAGGAAAGGGTGATGCAGCAATAGTAGTGTAAGTATTTCCCTGAGTTTTTGAGAACCAATGTATCAATCCAGTAGGAGGCTCCTCAAAAGTCCCACGCACCTGCGCAAACAAACAAGGAACTCACAACCAACGCAATAAAGGGGTTGTCAATCCCTTCACGACCACTTGCGAAAGTGAGATCTAATAAAGATAGTAAGATAAGATAAATATATTTTTGGTATTTTATAATATAGATGCAAAACGTAAAGATGCAAATAATATAGATGCAAAACATAAAGATGCAAATAAAAGTAGATTGGAAGCAAATATAATATAAAGGTAGTACATATGGAGCAAAATGAGTGAATCTACACTCTAAAATACGTCTATATACATCAGTGTTTGGAGTATGTACTAGTAGTTCATATTGAAATCTATTAAAGGACATATATATTCCAAACAATATGATATAATCTCTATAACCAAGGTAGTAGGGACGAGGAGTAAATGGAGGGAGTAGTAATTTTTTCTCCTCGTCCTGCGAGCTACCGCGCGCATGGGCGAGGGAGCGGGCGTAAGGCGGAGCAAGCTTCACCTCATCCTGCGAGCCACCACGCCCGTGGGCGGGGGAGACGGCGTACTAAGCAAGCTTATCCTCGTTCTGCGAGTTAACGGGACACATCAAAAGTACTCCAGTGTATAGAGCCTTGCCTCTAAGGTAGGACCCACATGGTTTGCCTCTTTTTTTAATTTAACATAACACGTCAAGTTGCAATTTGTTTGTTCACCCGTGGTAGACGATCCTCCCTCCACCAAGTGGACAACCAGTACATGTGCCAAATTACCACGTGGGCTGCCTTTTTCATACAGAAATGAGCTCCACCGTGTACCGGCGCGGGTGTGGTTGGGAAAGAGACGGGAGTACGTGCACCGTGCATGCACCTCTTCTCTTCGTGCATGTCCCCCACCTATGTGGGTGTGTGTGAGAGATACAAACCGCGTTCATGAGTGTTTTTTGTTTTGGGATGGGGGTGGGGGTGGGGTGGGGGTTGATTTCGTGAATTATTTGTGGGAATATGTGTCGATGACATCTCAAACAAAATTTTGCATGCAATGTGTGTGAAATGGAGGCCTATCCATATCATACATAGAGGGTCGGGCAATCCACAAGAAGAGAGGGAGGGGTCATAGCTATCGATAGAGTCGAAGAGAGGATCAAGTGGGTGGGTGCGAGATGATGAAGAGAGCCATCGAAATTGTGTGTGTGTGCAAGTCAAAGATATAGCGCAACTGGCCTACCGGAACGTTAGAGGGCACATGTCAAGTTTGTGTGTGGCAGGGAGACATGACTAGAGCGCTCGATGTATCGGTGTGTGTGGGGGGAGGGGGGAGGGGGGTAGGCAGAGGCCTAACTATAGAGGTAGAACGACTCGTATATGTGTTGAGAAGGAGAGACCCAGCTATGTCTTGAGGGAGATCGGTCGACATCCATACATAACTGAAGGACGGGAAATATGATGGGACAGAGAGAGAGAGGAGAGAGAGAGGGAGGGGGAGGGAGGGAGAGGGGTAGAGTGTTGGATGGGTGATGGAGTTGCTTCTCGGTGATGTTGGGAGAGGCCTACTAGACAAACTGAGGGTGGAACTGCAATGTTATCAATAAGAGTGGGGATGTGTTTCTGTGTGTGCCTGTGCGTGATAGATCTGTTGGGACGCATCCATGGATGATGAAGGGGAACCATGTGTTTGGTAAGCAAACCTAACTAGATCGGTAGATCAATTGTTGTTTGTCGGAGGAAGGGAGAGCCACAACTAATGAGGTAGATGGATCGATGTGTGGGTAAAAACGAGTTATAAGGACCTAGCTAGCTATATGCATAGCGAGAGATCGGTCAGTGTACGTCCATTTGTTAGAGGCAAATAAGGCCCAGCGAGATGGATAAATAGAGAGAATGGAGCTAGGAGGTGGTGCGAGAGGCCCAACTACTAGCTAGATAGGGGGAGGAGTGTGAGGTTGTGAGATCGATGAAAAGAGGGGCGAGAGTTTACACGTGTGTCTGACCATATGAGAGACACGAGGCAAGGACACAAAAAGGAGGAGATTGAAGGTGTGTGTGTGTATGTTGTAGGCAGGCATCGCTGGAGAGGTTTATCGATCGGTGTGTGTGTCGGAAAGGAGTTGTGGAGACTCTGGGAGAACGACCTAAAGAAAAAAAGAATGTGCCCGGTGGATAGAATGCCGAGGGAGGGGGAGGGCGAGGAGGGTGTGTGCATGCACAAGAGAAAGTTAGTGGTAGCTACAAAGGTTAGAGGGTTGTGTGGGTGTAAGAGACTAACAAAGATCATAATTTGATATGAAAGCGGATTCATATATTTGAATAGGAGATCATAGTGTTTTAAACATTGCATGCATGAATATAGCGGTGATACACGTGATGTGCACATGTTATACCATAATGTGATAATGCATGGCATTTGCAACTCACAGCTAAATACCGAACAATCTAAACCATACTATACATCAAACAATCTCACATTTTATTTGAATTTGTGATAATGTGTGGCGTTTGTAGCTTACAACTAAATATCGAGCAATCTAAACAATACTATATATTGAACATTCTCACATTTTATTTGAATTTGTGGTAATGTGTGGTGTTTGCAACTCACATCTAAATACTTGTAGGCGTAGGGGGCGGGGCACAATACATAATGTGATAAACACATTATACATATGAGACATGGTTTAGATTATGAAGATCTAGCTAGAGCTAGAAATGTAATGTGATTTGAAATCAAAATAAAGTGGATTCAAAAAATCTAGTTCGAGTTCATATTGTACACATAGTTCATATGTAACTCGAGACTAATCATGTGGTGTGCTGTGAAGATAATACACAAATGATGGTTTAACTTGACAATAATGATGATTGTAGATCTTATTAAAACAGAGAAACGAATTCAAATGCTTTGACTTCACAACAATCATTACTGTAGATCTTATTCAAATTTAGTACATATTGAAGCGGTAGTATATACGTTTGGAATGCACTAAAACGTTCATTTGAGTAGTAGGTTGCATGCATTATACACGTAGAGAAATATTTTAATTGAACATAACATGAATTCAAAGTTTTGAATGACATTTGTAGTGCGCATTGATTTGGTACAGTACACGTTAGGCTTGTTCGGAAATTTCAACCCGCGCCTTGTTAGCCCGAACTATTTAAGATATATCTTTGCCTTGTTGTGCTCCGACAACTCCCTCCATCTCAACCCACACCTTGCTATTCCGAAATTACAACATGCACGAAAACTCCCACCTCCTGTGAAATCCCGACACGCAAAATGCCCGTGGTACCCCTGAACCGAAAGAACCGCCTCAAATCGATGGGGGGTACTTTCGTAACTTACCCCACATTTCGGACAAGCGCGTCTCTAAGCCCTGGTTCCCCACTGCCATCCCATCCGCCCACCCATTCGTACACCGAGGCCACGAAAACCCGCGATGAAACCCCACACCCTGCTCCGTCCGCCACCCAGCCGGAGCCTCTTCCCCGATGACGTCGTCCACAGCAACACCTCGACGTCCCTCATCCACCGTACCGGATGAGGATCCATCGTCGATCTCATCGTCCCGCCGATTCAGCCACCCCGTCCTCCACCTCCAAGGAGCTGCCCCGACGTTCCCCTTGTCGTTCGCGCCACCTCCATTCCCACACCACCGTCTTCACCTGCACCACCGGAAGAGCATCATCATCACCGTTTCCTCGGATAAATTTGCGGCCTAATCGGCGCCACCAAAGAGGTTGTACACTAATCGCCGCATTTTCTTCTTGATTCGATCTCACGGTGCTGCCGGCGCTCGGTCCCAAGCCGACATGGCGTGGCTCCATCCACGGCGGCGTCGTCGGCCACTTCCTCCACGGCGTCGCTGCCTCAGCGGGGAAGTCCACATAAGTAGGAGCTGCTGCTGCTTTAGCTCTCACTCGCGCTACTGCTCTGCTCTTGGTCTCGGTCCCCTGCCTGGTCTGCTCTTGCTATTGCTCTTGCTCGCGCAGCTGCTCTCGCTCTTGCTCTTGCTTGCGATGCTGCTCCGATTTGGCTACACTTCAGTCGACTGAATCGACTTTTGGGTCAGTCAATTTTCAAGGGGTGGGCTCGCCGAGGTGAAGGAAGAACCAACCGCAGCGGGGAGGGGGGCTTGCTGGAGAGGTACCCCACTATTTATCTTAGGGTTCAGGATGGGGGCGATGGTCGCCGGCGGTGGCGGGGCGTTGGCGGGGCGGTGGCGTGGGCATCGCCGGAGAAAAAGCTCGGCATGGTGGGGACTAGAGGGATGGCCGGGGCAGCGGGGGACCGCGGTGGAGAGTGTTTTCGAGGCGGGTGGGGCAGCGCACCGCCGGCCGCGGGCGGTGGGGGGCTGCTGTTTGGCCGGTGGTGGCTGGCGGCTCAGGGGGGCGGAGGTTGAAGATGAACCGCAGGCCCTTGATTTCGTATCCAACGGTTGCAAAATCGACTGACCAAAGATGAAAAAGTCAGTCGACCAACGTGTAGCCTCACCTTGCTAGTGCGTTCAGTTTTGACAGCAAAATTCAGTTTCGACAGCAAAATTCAGTTTCGGCAGTTAAGTTCAGTTTCGACAGTTAAGTTCAGTTTCGACAGTTAAGTTCAGTTTCGACAGTTAAGTTGAGAGATGAGCGGCTGATGTATTTTACATCTAGCACTTTGTGGTTATGTATTTTACGTCAAGTATTGGAGATGCTATTAGAATTCCACTCAAGTTAACGTTGTTCGTTGTCTCTCTTGTCCTGCTTCAGCCTCAGCGTCGTACAACTCACCGGAGCTGCTCCAACGACGAAACCCTCCAGCACAGCGGAGCAGTACCTCGGGCTCCATCTCCAGACGCCTAAGATCTTCTTCCCCTCCTCCGACAGCAAAGTCAGCCGGAGCATCCTCACCGGCCAATCCAATCACGCTGAGATCGACATGGCTTCGCCAAAGAGGTTGTACACTTGTTGCATCTCTTTTTACTCTACATGTTATATATATTGTCCACTGAGCACACGGATTTGTTCCTTTAGTGTCTCCTTGAAAGAAAAAACGTAGGAATTTTAATTTTCACTTGTCCTCCTTTTCAAATTCCTATTCATGAAGCACAAGACTAAGAGATAGTAGCATAATAGCATTATAACCGTACATTTTCTTGTGGTTTCACTTAATCTCACCATGCTTCTTTGCATCCTGTGATCTTCCAATTGTTGTGAATCAAACACCTAGATTGGCAGAAGTCCTGTGTTTTTAAATTCTCTATTTTGCACGTGCATTCCTATCCTATTCCTGTCTATTTCCTATCCCTGCATTGTTGGAATCCTCCAATTCAAACGAGCCCTTACAGAATTACTTCTCTTACAAATAGTTATCAAAGAAAACCTTGCGTGGTTTGTCCCGCTCCTGCTGCGCCATCGTCCACCCCAGCTCAGCTGCTCCAACGACAGAAGGGTCCAGCACAGCAGGGATCCGGCCTCCAGACTGTCTTTCGCCGCCTCAGATCTTCTTCCGTGCCGCTGGCAGCCATGAAAACTGCATTACCATCATCAACCGAGCAGATGACCTGGAGGACTACATGGGTCCGCAAGAGAGGTCGCACTCTTTCATGTCTGCTTACGTTATGCATCGCTTAATATTACATGCTACTTTATCGTCATGTTCACTGATTAGACTCTGAGTCAGCTCCAAACTAATGGTTGTGGGGTACATATCGGGGCTGCTATCAATAGTATCTATCTACTATCTGGTTAATCTCTGGTGTCTACTATGAGTTTCATGTTGGGTGGGAAACAAACAGTAAAGAAGCCATTATCTGTATTTTTTAACTGAAGCCATTATCTTCCTGCTATTATTGGTTTTGGGTCTATCCACAGGTTGCTACCATCACTCTGGATTTCTGCATGCACTCCTTACATAATCTCACTATGTTTTATTCCTATGCATGACAGTGATTGTAAACAATGGAACTGAACATGTAGAGCAAAAGAGACGAGCCTTGCGTGGCAATAAAATTTCATGTAGATGTCGCTCCATGGTAGGCGCAAAGGCAGCCCCCCTCCACACATTTCGGATTGTAATCGAGAGGAAGATATCTGTTCTGAGGGGGATTCAGAAGGAGAAGACAACTCCTATTTACCCCCTGAGGTCTTCGCTCTAACTTGGCATGCTGATGTTGGTTATATCATGCATATGGTGTCTTGCATTGCTTACTTTATACATCAAATATGCCATATGCTTAGTTTATACATCCTTTGTGCGAATGCCATCTGTTTAGTTTATTCATCGTTTGTGTGAATTATGCAATGCCATCTTGTTTAGCTAGGCATCATATATGTGAATTTTGCAATGACATCCTTCTTAGCCAGTCATCTTATATGTAAATTATATCAGGCCATCCTTTTTTTGGTTACATATTACATTTGTCAACAATATTAGTACATTCAACTGCTCTTCGTGTGCATCAGCCATTTGACACAGTGATGGCAAATTCTGGAGTGAAAACAAGGTCTTCAGAGCAGACTATGCTATCTGAGGAAGCGCATATCTCGCTGGTTATAGATAGCTCCTCAGAGGAGGATTCAGAGACAGATGACCAGTCCTATTCCCCCCCCCCCGAGGTGTATGCTCTAACTTGGCAGGGTTATGTTGCTCATATCGTGCGTATGGTGTCTCGCATTGCTATGTCATTTGATTAGTTTAGACATGCTTTGTGTGAATGCCAGCTGTTCAGTGTCTAATTACCATATATGTGAATTATGCATTGCCATCTTGTTGCAAGACATTATATATATGAATTATACAATGCTATCTTGTTGCAAAGGCATTATATATGTGAATTATGCAATGCCATGCTGTTTAGCCAATCATCATGTATGTGAATTATATCATGCTATCATTTTTTTGTATTACGTGTTCCATTTGTCGACAACGTTTGTATATTCAACTACTCTTCATGTGCATCAGCCATTTGAAGCGGTGACGGAAGTATCTGGAGTGAAAACAAGGTATTCAGAGCAGACAATGCTACCTGCTGAAGCAGACATCTTGCTGGTTACAGAGAGCTCCTCAGAGGAGGATTCAGAGACTGGTGACCAGTCCTATTTCCCCCCTGAGGTCTATGCTCAAATTTGGCAGGGTTATATTACCCATGTCATGCATGTTGTCTTGCATTGCTTAGTTTTTACATCATATATGGATTGCCATCTGCTTACTTTCTTACTATATAAATCATATATTTGAATTATAGCATGCCATCATGGTTACATAGTACATACACATCATCTATCTGAATTATGGCATGGCAACCCATTTAAGAAAGACATCATATAGTTATATCATCTCATCCTATTTAGTGTTTACAGTCATCATATTTTGAATTATGGCATTCTATCCGTGAATGTATGTGAATTATGGCATGCCAACCTATTTAATAAACACATTATATAGTTATGTCATGTCATCCTGCTTACATAGTCTCATATTTTGAACTATGTCTTTCCATATTTTTTAGTTAGCCATGATAATGTGAAATTGTGTCATGCTATCCTGTTTGGTTAGACAACATAAATATGAATTATTTCATGCCCTCTTTTATTCCCCACTATCCATTGCACCTGTCTATCATACAATGTTTATACTTTCAATTACTTTTCTTGTTTATCAGCCATTTGAATTGGAGAGCGTGATGGCAGTATCTAAGGGAGTAACAACACGGTCTTCTGAAAAGATAGTGCTACCAGTTGATGAAGATAGAACCACGGTTGTACTTGCCCAAGGACCAGATCCACCACACATAACCCAGACTCTCGCAGATTGTACCCCTACCCAGTTGGACAGGGAACCAGCTACTCCCCTTCTAACCCCAACCCCGGCAGATAGTAACCCAGTTCCAGTTGACACAGCACCGTCTCCACCACAGAGCACCCAAACACGAGCAGTTAGTAAGGGAACTGCAGTGCCCAAAGCACGAGGACCACCACTCCGAATCCCAACTCAACGCTTAAAGGAGAAGAAGATTTGTTCTCAGGTCAGGTTCTGTAGTTATGGTTCATACTCCTTTGCTCTTGCATTACTGTATTTACTCATACCAACTATTTTCAAATTTGAAGGATAGAATTGAAACTCCAATGGCGCAACAGGTATGTTTTAAACCTGTTTCTTTAACTGGTTTGCTGTTGTAACCTGCTCCATGTTGATTTCAGTTTCAATTGAATAAACAGTTATGTTCTCATGTCATGCACATTACAAGTGTTGTTATTGCTCTATAGTTACCCACACTTATATTCTGTCTATTCTGCTTTGTCTTGAACAAATATTATTTGAACTGTGTCTCTGTCTTGATTTGGCAACAAAGACTAGAATGATATAGACCATAAAGTGACCATGGTACATAGATATATGTTTGTTTCATGCTGTTATCCTGTCCACTTTACTACTAAAGTCATTTACCAAAATGAGTTTCCTATACAACATGGTAAACCTGTGATGTGTCTGCTTGTTTCTCTTTTAGAATGCAGACAAAATATTGGAGAACAGTACCGCGTTATCCAATGGTAAAGGAAGTAATGCAGATAAGGCTCAAGATAGTGAGACATCCCTGTTGGTCTCCAAGAAAGCTGATAAAAACTATCTTGACGATAGTGAGGGAACCCAAAAGTCCTGTCTTGATGTAGTGTTTGAGTTACTGGCCACTACTGCTGGCACAAGCTCTTCGAACTCGCTGCCTGAATCAGTTAATCTTCTTGAGTCTCAACTTCAAGTTGAAAGACATCAATCAGATGTGCTGTGACAGGAAGATGAAGGACTGAGGAAGTCCCTGCAGAATTTAGATGCATATTTTCTGGTGCAACAGCAAGCACTAGAGGATTTAAGCGCCAAACAAGAGAAAGTTTATAAGCTTGCTAAGCATCTTGCCAGCATTATGGGTACCCAGGATATTGTTTCTTGAGATCTCCTGAAGTGGTTTCAGTTCTGGATTTGTTTTGCTGCGGCGTTTATTTGCGCTGGTCGCCAACTTTGACAACCAGTGTATATGATATGCTGCTTTGTTCCCTATATTTGCACTGGTGGCGAACTTTGATGCCCAGTGGATGTAATATGTGTAATAGTCGTGATAGCCTAGCGTTAGTTGCTTGCTTATTTATTTCCTTGTTGTCTTGTTTATTTGTTTGCTTGTAGTCATTGCAGTTCTTTTTCCGCGATTTGCTAGTGGCTGCAATAACCTATTTTTTAAAACTAGGCCAAAATAACCATGGGCTAATATTTACTGTAGTGACACTGGGCCTCCTACTTGCCGCAGAAACAGTGGGCCTTCTACGGGCCGTGGAAACAATGGGCCTCCTACGGGCCGTAGAAACAATGGGCCTTCTGCGGGCCATATCATCAATGGGCCTTATACGGGCCGTATGATCGATTGGCCAAACATGGGCCAAACAGACCGCATTATGGCCGTAAACGGGCTAGAGTCGAAATCGTCCGTTCATGGGCCGACCATAACGGGCCATCGTTAATATGCCGTATTTGATGACGCTATGAAAACGGTCCAACGTATTAATGGACCACAAACGGGCCGACTGTAACCACGGGCTGAATTTGGCCCACAAGCAGAAAATGACACTAACGGGCCGTAAGTAAACGAATGCTGGAAATGAGCCCAAGAATAAATGGGCTCTGACAAGGCCGAAAGATAACATGGGCTGGAAACGTCCCAACGGAATAACAGGCCGTTAATGGGTATAAAGTGATACACTGTTCATTACAGGCCAGTTTCACCACCGGCTATTAATGGGTGTAAAGTGATACACTGTTCATTACGGGCCAGTTTCACCACGGGCCGTTAATAGGCCAAGAGTTACATAGGGCCTCATATGGGCCGAAAGACGTCATGGGCCATACATGCGCCAGAAGTGAAAACGGGCTGGAATCATATTGGATGGCCCAGATGACGCTACTGGGCCTAATACAGATAGGGTGTAACGGGCCTTGGGTTAGCGGGCTGTAAATGGGCTATATGCGAACAGGCCGTTAACAGGCTTTCCATGGGCCGGCCCGCCACCTTTTGACCAAGTCAAACGGGTCGGCCTTTTCACAGGAATGGGCCTCTGTTGGGCCGTGCCATGTGTCGACGTATCATAGGCGCCTTCCGTCCAATGAGTGGATGACATCTGTCCCAACGATGAGCTGACACATGTTTCCTCCAGCCAATGATGATTTTACACGTGGAAAATCCCCATTGGTCGGGGCTATTAACAGGTTATCGGATCCAAAACCCGGCCTGATAGCTTAACGGTGTTCCGTTATGGTGGATGCCACGTGTCGGTCACCCTTGACAAAAGCACTTCTGTGATGCGCGATTTATTGTCATGGAAGTGGACACTTCCGTGATGATAATTTTGGTAATGTCATGGAACACTTCTATGACAGCACAGGTATGACTATCTTGATTCTGTTATAAAATCGTCATGGATGTACATGCATGACAAAAAACGCGACCTACTGTGACAAACACGTATCATCACGGAAGTGTATTTTTTTGTAGTGTGCACCGTCGTTTTGGCTTTTGTCCGGCGGTTTTATCCTCCGTTTTGTCGCCATCGTCCTCCTTAGGCGTATCCACCATGTATATATCATATGATGAGGTGGGAGTCCAACGCCCCATGGGTGGTGGATCTGAATCGTCTCCTGCGCGGACGTCCATACCATCGGTGTCATCAGAGTCGAAGTCAATCATATCTGTTACGTCATCGACAGTGGCTATGAAGTGGGTGGTGGGTGGGCAATGAATTTCTTTGTCGCCTTCTTCCCCCTTGAGCCGGACATAGTTCGGCCAGGAGTCTCCTGACAAAGAGAGAGACTTTAGTGAGTTCAGCATGTCGCCAAAGGGCGAGTGTTGGAAGATATCCGCGGTGGCAAATTCCATTATCGGAGCCCAGCCAGAATCGGCGGGCTCGGGGGCGCGCAGTCTGGGACCTACAACCAGACACAAGTCCAAGGGTCCGGAGACACAGGCTTCCTTGGGGATGAAGTCTTTGTTCGGCTCTACCGCCGATGAGTATGCGGCCTCCGGGGCAGGGTCCATCCACCCATCCTCGGACGACGCAATCTTCCCTGGATTTAGGTCCGGGGCTCCTGCAGGCGCGATATCCCGAGTATTGTCCGACAGCAGGTCTAAGCCGTGCTCATCGTGATTGTTCGGCGCTCCTGGCATAGGCCCGAATCCGTCGAAGATCAAGTCTCCACGGATATCGGCCATGTGGTTCAAGTTTCCGAACCTGACCTGATGGCCAGGGGCGTAGCTGTCGATCTGCTCCAGATGGCCGGGCGAATTGGCCCGCAGTGCGAAGCCGCCGAACACGAAGATCTGTCCGGGGAGAAAGGTCTCACCCTGGACCGCGTTGTTGTTGATGATTGAAGGAGCCATCGAGCCTTGCAGCGACGACACAGAGGAACTCTCAGTGAAAGCACCAATGTCGGTGTCAAAACCGGTGGATCTCGGGTAGTGGGTCCCGATCTGTGCGTCTAAGGCTAATGGTAACAGGAGGCAAGGGACACAATGTTTTACCCAGGTTCGGGCCCTCTCGATGGAGGTAAAACCCTACTTCCTGCTTGATTGATCTTGATGATATGAGTATTACAAGAGTTGGTCTACCATGATATCATATAGGCTAAACCCTAGAAGCTAGCCTATGATGATTATGATCGTCCCTACACAGACCAAACCCTCCAGTTTATATAGACACTGGAGGGGGCTAGGGTTTACACAGAGTCGGTTACAAAGAAGGATATCTAATATCCGGATCGCCAAGCTTGTCTTCCACGCAAAGGAGAGTCCCCTCCGGACACTGGACGAAGTCTTGAGTCTTGTATCTTCATGGTCCAAAAGTCCGGCGAAAGTATATAGTCTGGCTGTCCGGATACCCCCTAATCCAGGACTCCCTCAGTCCACCTCTGAATGAAATCCCTTAGAGTCTCACTCGGTTTCTGCACACAATGTTGCAACTCTGTCAACCCTGCTGGCCGCTTGCAAGTGCCCTCAAAAGTTCTGACGAACACTCGAGCAAGCTCTTCCCAACTGTATATACTGCCTGGGGCTAACTGAGTCAACCACGCTCTGGCCGACCCTTCTAACATCAGAGGAAGATGCTTCATTGCCACTTCATCATTCCCGCTACCAATCTGCACAGCCACTCGGTAATCCTCAAGCCAAGTTTCAGGCTTGGACTCTCCAGTGAACTTACTGACTCCAGTCGCCAACCTGAAGTTGGGAGGAATCAGTGCAGCCCTGATGGCTCTGCTGAAACACTCTGGACCCGAAACATGTACTCTGCTGCCAGTCGGATGATCTCTGTCAGGGTCATCTATATGCGCTCTGTTTCAGTCGACTAGACCTTGAACGAGGATAGATCTTGCATTAAAGCCTGGCTCTCTTGGGTCGACTGGTGCCCTGCCCTCGCCACTGTGACAACGTCTATCATCGTACTGTCGAGGCACATATGATGCACTCCTCGGAGGAGGTGTGGGCACTCGACGACAATTATCGCGGTCGAGTCGGTGATCAAACTGCCCACGGCCTTCACGCCGCGGGGGCGATCTTGGACTATGGGCCAACTAAACTGTATCAGCTACCACGGATCTGCTATGAATCCTATTCCGCGATTGAGACACTGATGTGTTCTATTCTCCTGCTGCCCAGAGTAAGGCTCGGATCTGCATCAAACCTCTGCCAGCCTCCAACTGGGAAGGTTGAATTGACTCTGCTATTCGGGACGCAGCTGTGAGATTTTGAATCGGAGTGCGGTATACCTTAGGTGGAGGCAGGAAAAGCTGTCGTCGACTGGACTCAGGGATCCGCTCCTGAGCACGCTCGTCGAGAGCATGCTGAAGGTTCTCCAGTCGAGTGTGCTCAGCCAAATTAGCCAAGCGCACCTCTTCCAAGGCCTGAGCCTCGGGGGTTTCTCCAACGATGGGCGTGTGGAGTGCATCCATGTTGCGGCGATGAAGTTCCTCCCTCTGCTGCGAAGAGAGGGGTTCAGGATGGTACTCCTTGTGGACGCGCGACGGATCGCCGCCACCATCTCCGCCGTCTTCATGGTGGAAATCAGGCGGACTACATGGTCCATCGACCATCAAGACTTCAGTCGCAGGGTCGCTGCTATCGCACTCGGATGCGGTCTCGGCAGAGCCAGTCGACAGATTGAATAGGCCGTGGAGAGTTTCATCAGGCTCGATTGCCTTCAAAACTTGTGCGCACAAAGAATCAGGTACCTGTAAAAGTCTCCAGGCTTGCTTAGCAAGCATGGATGGTTGAAGGCCTCCGGATCACGAAAACCCAGTCCACCCTCATATTTCCTTCTGCACATTTTGTGCCACATGATCCAGTGCACTTTATTTTGACCGTTCGCTTCACCCCACCAGAAGTTCGAGGAGATAGATGACAAATTTCCGCACATTTTATTTGTGAGTTGAAAACCGCTCATGAAAAGCTGGAGTTGACTGGAGTCCTGACTTAACAAGCACCTCTCTGGCAGTCTTGGACAGCCCTTGACCCTTCCATCCAGACACTTTTCCTCTTGCACTTTCCTCTACATATTTGAAGGTACCATCCTTCGATTTCCCAACTACTGTAGGGAGCCCTAGATATCTTTCACCCCAAGCTTCCACATGAATGCCGCTGACCTGATGCACCTCCGCTTTTATCTCATCCGAGCAGCCCTTCCCAAAAAATATAGAAGATTTTTGTAAGTAAACCTTTTGTCCCGAAGCTACTTCATAATCCTGCAAAATAACACGGAGTGCCTCAAAATTGTCTCGGGACCCCTCCAGGAACACCACACTATCTTTTGCAAACAACAGATGAGTAACCGTCGGCCCATTTGTCCCAAACGGCACTCCCTTTAACTCCTTCCCCCATTGTGCATTCTTCAACATTGCAGAGAAACCTTCAATGCAGAAAAGGAATAGATATGGGGAGAGAGGGTCTCCCTGCCGAAGACCACGCGAAGGTATGAACCTATTAGAGAGTCCTCCATTTAGCTTTACTGAGAAAGTAGTTGTTTTGACACACCTCGTGATCATCTCCGTCTAGTGACTGGAGAAACCAAATTTCAACAGCATTTGTTCAAGAAAATCCCATTCTACTCTATCATAAGCTTTCATCATGTCGAGCTTCACCACACACAAAGGTTTCCTTCTCTTCCGCTTCCTAATCGCATGCACACACTCATATGCCACCAACACGTTGTCAGTTATTAGCCTCCCAGGAACAAACGCGCTTTGTTCTTCAGAAATCATAAAAGGTAATACAACCTTCAGCCGGTTAGCCAGTGCTTTCGCGGCTATCTTGTACAGCACGTTACAGAGAGTAATAGGTCGGAATTGAGAAAGTAGCTCCGGTGAGTTTACTTTCGGAATCATCACTATAATTGTGTCATTAAAACCAGTAGGAGCAGCAGTACCCGCTAGAAACTCGCGTACCACGTTGCATACCACATTTTTTACCAGAATCCAGTGCTTCTGATAGAACATGGCCGGCAGCCCATCCGGCCCTGGCGATTTCGTAGGGCCCATCTGGAAAAGGGTGGCCTCGATCTCCTCGTTCGTGAATAGTGCATCCAACTTATGATTCATCTTCGCCATGACAGCCCCCACAATGTGCTGCAGAACCCTAGCACCTTCACGTGATCCCTCCGATGCGAACAACTTAGCATAGAACTGAGCTGCCATTGTCCTCATGCCCTCATCATCGGTGCACTTGGATCCATCTTCCCTTTTAAGGGCTTTGACAGTGTTTTTCCGCTTGCGATGAGAAGCACGATTCTGAAAGTACTTAGTGTTTTGATCCCTATCGGTGAGCGAGTCTACACGGGATCCCTGCTTGTAATAGACCTCCTCTCTCTCATATAACTCGTGTAATTGGTCCTCGATGTCTTTAATTTCCTGCCCGTACCCCGTTCGCAGAGCACGCTCCTTTGCATCAACTAACTGAACCTTCGAATGAGCTATCTGTTTTTTGATGGATCCAAACACTTGGCGACTCCACACCTGCATAGCCTGTGACGTGAGCCTGAAGCAATTGCATGTCGCCCCGAGTGCACCATTCACCTGATTGGCTGCTTGAGCATCGACCCATGCACACACTATCATTGCCTCGTAACCTTCGTGTCTTGACCATGCTTCTTCATACATGAACGACCGTTGGCCCCACGTGTGCACCGCAGTCGGTGCTGCCTACACCTTAATCACCAATGCTTGATGGTCAGACTCCCCGGTCATCACATGTACCACTTCGGCTGCCGGGAATAACTGTGCAAATTCAGCATTGCATGTGCCCCTATCCAATCTCACTTGAATGTTGTCGCTACTGTCACGTTTGTTGTCCCTAGACTCCACTTCAATCTCTCCATGGCACGAGAAGATTTTTTTGTTTCTGATAAAAAACCACCGCTGGGCTGTATGACCTTATCAGGTCCCGTAGCTCGCCTACTGTCGGGTCCAACCCCAACCCCCAACAGTTCCAGGCTAGGATAATCATTGCTCCCGGCGGCCCCGCGCCCTTGCAGGGTCCGCCGATAAATCATTGTTCTCTTCAATACAATCAAACACAGATGAGGTTTTCTGCCTCGTGTCGCGAACGAAAGTATCGATACCCACCTGTCTATCCAGGTCATCCTTTGCTACCCAGTGCTGCTTCGGTCTCTTCTTCCTCTCCTTCAGGGCGTCATGTCTTGGGCTGTTAGGTGAACGCCTCTCCCTATAATACTCTAGCCTCGGTTTCCTCATGTAATGCTCTTGCCTGCGCTCCCTTCCCCTGATTTGGCTCAATGATCCAGCTCCCTCCTGATCCCACTGCCCAAACTGCCTGTACCTGGACCTTAGTTCGGCCTGCTTTCCTAGTTGCCTCTGTCTCAGCTCAGACCGCAGATCTCTCTCCCTCTTCTGCTCCAGATCATCGCGAAGATCCCTCTCTCATATTGTCTCCATCCTTTGCTTCTATTTGTTCGGGCTACCATTGTCCTCAAACACCCCTTTGCCTTCCTCACCAGTGCGGGATACAGCCGGGGCGGTGAACTCATTTTGCAGGTTTCTTTTCGTCGGAAGATCGCGAACTAAACCTATCATTTTTCTGTGATGTTCTCCCTCACTTGAACGCACACTACCAAAGCTAGTTGCACTGCCCGCCGGGCCACGGTTAGTTACTTCTTTTGTCGCCCATGAACGCCCCGGGGATGCCCGGAGCCACTCCCCCCATTGCTAATCTGGATTCACCGCCGGGACGCAACCCTCCTCGCCATGCACTAGCCGCCCACACTAGAAGCAAAAGTGCGGGATCTTTTCATACTTAAAGTCAAACCAGGTTTTCTCAAGGTCATCTTTAGATTTCTTCAGATATAATCCCCTCACTAGTGGCTCAAAAATTGGTAGCTTAACCCTGAACCTCAGTTCTGACCCCTTTGCAGATCCATCTTTATCCACATCTACCCTCACGATTTTGCCAAGCCAGTTCCCAAGTGCTTCCCCAAATGCCCTTGACCGTCTGTCTAATGGGAGATCTTCCACCCGGACCCATACATCCACAGATTCAAACCTCATCTCTAATGGTCTAGTTGCCCCATCATAGTCCTTGAGCACCCACACATTAAAATCAAATTGCCACGGGCCGTTGTTTAGTGCGTGTTTCCAGTCTCCCTCACTCCCGAACGACACCGCAAATAGATTCCTCCCAATCGATTAAATTAGGAGGAGGGCGTGCATGGCGGACGACGACGGCACTGGCAGAGGTGACCTGACGTATGACGTCGTGGTCAGGGCGCCAGGCGGCAAACTCTTCGCTCACTCTAGGGCTCCAGGAGGCCAATCCTAGACCATTCGTATCGTGTGCGCAAGTTGGATGAGCCAGCATACATTATTGTATGTGACCAGGCCAACGTTATATTTGTGGGGCCGAGTTATTATTTTTTTAGAAGACATCATGGGCTTGGTTTATGCGCTCAAATTCCTTGCTTCTCTCACGTACATAGAAGATGGGCTTTCAACAAAATAATCAGAAAAATGAAGCAGTGAGGGCAAACATCATCGAAATCACTAATTAAGGAGTACTCATTGCAAAGATCATTCCCACCTTTCCAGGTTGCGACAAGTGGCGCGCTGCATGGTGCCACTTGTTGTAACCTGGGAGTTTTTTTTCGTAGATCCGTTTATTCAAAACGTTTTATCTCTTAAACAGTGCGTCCAAATCTCGAATCATTTCCACCGTTGGATTCCTCTCGTCGAGATATTCAAAAGTAGATCCCATGTTGATAGGTTTTGATAAACTTTTTTTCCACAAAACCGGACGAAAAAACAGAACTGGGAGCATGGGTTTTTTCCCTTTCAGAAAGAGGCATGCCCGTGCCTCTCGCGAAAGAACAACTGTGCATGTCGCGAAGCAAAACCGTGCCCCTCGCGAAAGGAAAAAAAACAAGAGAGAACAAGTTTTTTCTGTTTCCAAGAGGCACAGCGTGACTCTCGCGAAAACACAACCGTGCCTCTCGCGGAAGCAAAACCGTGACTCTCGCGGAAGAAAAAAATTCAAAAAACGCGTTTTCTTTTCGTTTCCGAGAGGCACAACCGTGACTCTCGCGGAAGCAAAACCGTGACTCTCGCAGAAGGAAAGAAAAACATAAAACGCGTTTTTTTCGTTTCCGAGAGGCAGGGCCGTGACTCTCGCGAAAGCACAACCGTGCCTCTCGCAGAAGGAAAAAAAAAACAGAAAATGCATTTTTTTTCGTTTCCGAGAGGCACGGCCATGACTCTCGCGAAAGCAAAACCGTGCCTCTCGCGGAAGCAAAAGCGTGACTCGCGAAAGGAAAAATCATTTTTTCGTGCAAAAAAATTAAGGTCTAAATGTTAAGGAAGACCGGTGGAAAACCGAAACATCAAAAAACCCGGGAAAACCCCGTTTAAAAAGGCGAAAACGCGTGCGGAAGAATAAAAATCCGAAGGGAGTGCCCAGAGCGCGACACATGGCGGGCGACTGAGAGCGCGCCAAGTGGTGCTGATCGTTGTGAGGCTCCCGAAGGAGCGCTCGTTAACTAGTTGCTCCCAAAGATCATGGGATCAGTGAGGGCAACATTCTATACTATTGGACTAGTATAAATGGGCCTGAAAATCGAGTGGGGGCATTCGTCGCCACTGGGCTATACGTGGATTCGCCCCTGCTGATGCCCATCATCATATGTCGTACACACAAGGTATAGCACGCCTGAGTGCCTGGCTTGCCCTGGCGGTGCTGCATCAATTGTGAGGACGGCACTGCATTGTAATAATCTGCTTCTGCTCTTTTCCCATCTTGATGGTGCTCTAATGGGTGGCGCTGGGAAGCAGGTGGCTTGGTCTTCTTGCCGGTCTACAGATTATGTAAGATTTGTGTTTGATGGTCGGAACACGACACTCTCTTGGTGTCGAATGTCTCAGTTGTGTTTGATGTGTTGCAATGAGATGCGTGGATGACGGCAAGCAATGGCGTTCCTCTTATTTGATCACATCGGATGAAGTTGATGACGCTGGGATCTAGCGGACAAGGGGAAGAACCCCAGCCGACGTGCCACAAAGCCTCGGTCTCATCTCTCGCGGCATTCCGGTTCATCGGCCCGAAAAGCATCATTATATGTGAAGGTGCTCTTCTGGATCTAGGTATGACGGCAGTTCTCTTCTTTCTTCAGCATTGCCTCGGTGGCGGCGAAGGATGATGGTGGGTGACGTTTCGGCGTGGCACAAGATTCTGTCCTAGTAAACTTTAGCTTTGCTTCTTGCGGAGTCTTCGATGCAATATTACAGGACATCTATGTATGTCTTTTGTGACGACCACATATGTACTATTTGTAATTTATTTGTTTAATCAAATATCTGTGGTTATTTCAAAACAAAAAGGGTAACTACTCGTTTTCGCCTCCCATTCACCTGTCTCCTCCTTAAACAACGCATGTTCCATCTAGCACGCGCACAGATGACCGGAACCGGATCCTACTGTATATATAAATAATTTAATTTTAATTTTATTTCATCATCAATTTGTTTGCATGTA
This sequence comes from Triticum aestivum, assembly GCF_018294505.1. Lineage (NCBI taxonomy): Eukaryota > Viridiplantae > Streptophyta > Magnoliopsida > Poales > Poaceae > Triticum > Triticum aestivum. Next base: position 29,405,329 of record NC_057813.1, on the reverse strand, counting down.
ATTACTATAAATGTACATGATAGATCATTAATTTGTAAATTAATTTAAATTATTTTATCCATAATCACATGAATAGAAAGAAAAAAAATAAAACAATGTAGCTTCTCTAGCATTCCTTTTTAATGTTAGAGGATGTTCCGTGATCACCTATGTCTGCCGATTCCGAGAACCTCCGAACTTGCTGGTGCGTCGGTGGTCGGTCTAAGCTTTGATACCAGGTACAGACACGGCCCCTTCCGCACGGATGCAGGGTTCAATGGACCGGCTGCTAGCTAATCACAAAACAAGTCAATCCACTTGGAGTTAAAAACCTGATCCTGGCCCGCACGGGCGTTCTAAAGTGTACCTTTGGCCCTTGCATACGCATCATGTGTCCCTCTCTTGATTCTCCAACGAAAGCCTACTCTTTATCCCGCAAAAGGAAAAGAAAGCCTTTGACCTTTGGTCTTGCGTTGCCACATGCACCTGCTAATGGTGAGCTGCACCCGGCCGGTCGTTTGGATTATCGTTTCCATTACAAATACCCCCGTAAAACTAATACAGACCTCAGCCCGTCGTTTTGTTTTTGACCTGGAAATAGCTCTTGGCCTGTAAGTTACACGTGTAAATAAATTACACCCGTATTCAGTTACATCCATACCAATCGCGGCCTAAGGTGGTAGTAGTAGTAGTTAAGTATCGTTTTGTGCTCCTTTCGCGGTAGCATCGTTGTGCGTGCGCGTTGAACCGATCGTGACATTGTGTCGTGACATACGGAAACTGTCTATGGAACCTGCACACAAGGCAGGGCGCTCATATGGTCGTATGTTGTATCAGACGCATTTCACCTTTAGAGCGTCTCCAGCCGTTGGCTCCGAGGAGGCGCTAAAAATTACCCCCTGAGGCGCACCGGCGCTAAACCGCGCGTTGGGGGTGTCATGCCCCCCGTCGCGGCGCCCATGTTTTTTTGAAAATTTTAAATACGGCACAAGCACGTCGTAAATTCAACGCAAACTTCGGCGAGTTAGTTCAAACTTAAACATATTTTACAAAAAAAAAATCTACTAGGTTCCTCCTCGCCGTCTCCCTCGCCGCCCGCCGCCCTTACAGTTCTACATGCCGAGGAGGCTGTAGAACCGCATGTAGTCGCCGCCGTCGTCATTGTCGTCGTCGTCGTCGCCGCCGCCTCCGCCGCCGCCGTCCCTGCTGCAACCCTCCCCCGGTTGGCGCGGCGGGTTGGACGGTCCGGGGGCGTCTTCGTCGTCGTCGCTATCGAGGATCACGACGCCGTGCTCATCCTCGCGCCCACGTTTGCGGGCGGCTATCTCCTATAGGGCCCGACGCCGCAGGACCATCTCGTCGCGGAGGTAGTCGTCCCGCGCCCACTGTAGGGCCTCCTCGTCGAAGAAGCCGCGTCGGGCTATCTCCTGTACTCCGCGGGGAGGCCGGGCTCCGGCTTGGGCGCGACGAGGACGAAGCGGCCAGAGGGGGGAGTGGAGTCGCCGATGCGGACGCCGGAGCTGCGGGTGCGCCCGCTGACAGGCGTGTCCTGGGGTTCCGGCTTGATGGGGCGGAGGCAGGGAGAGCCGAACAAGGAGGAGGACGCCCCAGGTTGCTCCATGCGCCTCGGCGTCCACGAGCTCCCACGTCGGCGAGAGAAGGACAGGGGAGCGGGGTACTCGAGCCTCGGTGTGTTGCCGCCCTCGATGTACTCGAGGACGATCTCCAGCGTGCGGCCGGGCACGCCCCACCATCGGCGCCGCCCCTCGGAGTTGAGCCTGCCGGAGGGCACGACGCCGTTTGTGGCCTCGAGCTGTTCGGCGTGGCGGCGGCGGAAGTAGGGCTCCTAGAGCGGGCTGTCGAGGACGTACCGCGGGTCTTCCCTCGCCGCCCGCGGTAGGGAGGCGCGGATGCGCGCGATCTCCGCGCGCCGCGCCGCCCCGGTGAGTGGTGGTGGCACTGGGACGCCGCCGGCGCTGATCCACCACGCCCCGGGCACCCACATGTCCGACGGGACCGGGTACTCGGCCTCGAAAAGGAGGCGAGCTTCGTCCTCGTGAAGATGGCGGCGGCCGAAGCCGTTCGCCGCCGCGCCGTCGCCTGGGAAGCGCTCGGCCATGCTTTGAACTGGGAACGGCGAGAGGAGGGGAGGAAGGGGGAGAAATGGCGCGTCGGCGGTGGAGGCTCTGTGTGTGTCTCCGGCGCGCTGGGGGTCGGCTTATATAGGCGGAGGCGCCGCGTAGTACGCGTGGCCGCCGCGTTACGCGTGACGGGCGAGGGGACGCGCGTCGTCCGGTCTTCACTGCGCCGCCCGTGGGGCATCAATGGAGGCTGACCGGCGTGTCAGCGCGCGACAGCTTTGGCATTGATTCGCCGCGGGAAACGAGACAATGATGACAACGAAGCGGTGAGAAGAGAGGCGAGTCGCTGGCAAGGAGGGCCCGCGCCTCTTCGCACCAAAAACGATTCGCCCGACGCCCCCAGCGCGCCGGGTTCGGGTTGGGTCCGCCGGCGCCAATTTCGGCCCGAGCCAGCGAAAACTTGGTTCTTGAAGGCGCGACTGGACCGATTTTTTGACACCGGCGACCGAAAAGTCGCCTGGGGGGCCTTGTTGGGGACGCGGCTAGAGATGCTCTTAGCATGGCTTAAGTGCAAATTGACGTTCCGAGCACGCCCAACTTTTTGACAAACGGACCGGCCTATGTAGTTACCCTGTCTCCCGTCACGCCCCACTGCGCACACCACCACCACCACCACACCGGTAGAGACACAACCACAACCCCAACCTACGCCCAACCTACGCCTGGAACTCGTCGGCGCCTCTTCCCCGCCGGCCTGCTTCCTCCTCCCCACCGGCCTGCTCCCACGTCGTCCGTCGTCCCCGTCGCCCCCCTCGACCCCCGCTGCGACGGACCCTGCGAACCCCTGTGAGGCCTCGCCCCTCTCCACTCCCTCTGCTCCCTACGACCGTGGTCGTCGCGCTGACCGCGCCCGCGGTCACCCCTGACGCCTCTCTACGCCTGCTTCCCCGTCGCGGCCAGCGACCGCATCGTCGCGGCCCTGTCTCGCCCGCACCGCCACGTTCCTCCCCACGGACGGCAACCCCGACCGCGCCTTATGCGCGCACGCCTTGTTCCCCCCTCTCCGCTCGCCGCCGCCAGGGATTTCTCCGGTTGCCGCCGCACCGGCCTGCCCCCGTTTTCCCCCGTGCCTCCCAGGCCGCCGGCGTCGTGGCCGCGCTCACCTCGCGCCCACTGTCGCCGCTCTCGCCAGCCCTCTCCGTCCCGCCTCCGGCCGCCCCAGCTACCACCCCTGCCGCCACATTCGCCGCGGCCCGCTCCCTTCCATGGCCGACGTCGTGCCCCGCCGTGGCTGCCGGCAAGACAGGTCGCCCGGGTCCAGGCGACCCGGCGCCCGCAACCGCGCCTGTTACCAGTAGCGCCCGCCCCGGTTTGGCCCTAGGGCCAATGACAGGGGGGCCAGGCCCAGAATGTTTAAAAAAACAATTAAAAAAGATATATAAGTAAATAATTAATAATAAAAATAATTAATTGATTAACTAAATTAATTAACTTGATTAATTCTGATTAAATTAACTAGTTAAGATTAATTAACCTAATGACTAGTTAACCTAATTAACTAATGTTAATTAACTAAACAGATTTAAAACTTTAGCATGCACTGTTCTGGATAATGTTGAATTAAATTAATTAAATAAATTCTAAAAATGATTTAAAACTTTAGAAAATCATATAAAATACACCGTAGCTCGGATGGAAAAACTTTGTACATGAAAGTTGCTCAGAACGACGAGACTAATCCGGATACGCAACCCGTTCGTCCGCCACACATCCCTAGCATAGCAAATATGGAACTTTCCCCCTCCGGTCCGTCTGTCCGAAAACGCGAAACACCGGGTATACTTTCCCGGATGTCCCCCCCCCCCTCGCCGGTATCACCTACCACTACGTTAGGTCACCCCTAGCACCGCATATTACCGCATCTTGCTTCGTGTTACATTTGATTGCTCTGTTATTTATTGTGTTCCCCCTCCGTTACTTCTTTCTGGTAGACTCTGAGACCGGTGTCGATGTCCGTGTGTTCGACTACACCGAAGATGACCCCTCCTTCTTGCCAGAGCAACCAGGCAAGCCCCCCCCCCCTTGATCACCAGATATCGCCTATTCTTCTCTATACTGCTTGCATTAGAGTAGTGTAGCATGTTACTGTTCGATTACTCCTATTCTGTTGCATAGCCTGTCATTGTTGCTACAGTCATTGATACCTTACCCGCAATCCTAAATGCTTAGTATAGGATGCTAGTTTATCATCATTGGCCCTACATTCTTGTCAGTCTGCTTTGCTATACTATTGGGCCGTGATCACTCGGGAGGTGATCACGGGTATATACTATACATATATACATACTACATATGGTGACTAAAGTCGGGTCGGCTCGAGGAGTACCCGCGAGTGATTCACGGATTGGGGGATGAAAGGACCTTTGTCCCGACGGCCCTCTGTGTGGATCTTTGTGGTAGAGCGACAGGGCAGGCTGAGACCACCTAGGCGAGAGGTGGGCCTGGCCCTGGTCGACGTTCGCGGTTGCTTCATAATAACACGCTTAACGAGATCTTGGTATTTGATCTGAGTCTGGCCACTGGCCTATACGCACTAACCAACTACGCGGGAAAGATATGGGCACTCGACGTCGAGGTATCAGCCGAAGACTTCGTGACGTCAGTGACTGAGCGGCGCACGCCAGATTGGACCGTAAGCTTGCTCTTGTATTAAGGGGGCTAGGTCTGCTTCCGGTCGCGTACGCAACATGCAGGTGTGCAATGGGCGACGGGCCCAGACCCCTATGCGTGTAGGATTTAGACCGGCGTGCTGACCTCTCTATTGTGCCTAGGTGGGGCTGCGACATGTTGATCTTCCGAGGCCGGGCATGACCCAGGAAAGTGTGTCTGGCCAAATGGTATCGAGCGTGCTGGGAAATGTGGTGCACCCCTGCAGGGAAGTTGATCTATTCGAATAGCCGTGTCCCTCGTAAAAGGACGACCCGGAGTTGTACCTTGACCTTATGATAACTAGAACCGGATACTTAATAAAACACACCCTTCCAACTGCCAGATACAACCTGGTGATCCCTCTCTAACAGGGCGACAAGGAGAGGATCGCCGGGTAGGATTATGCTATGCGATGCTACTTGGAGGACTTCAATCTACTCTCTTCTACATGCTGCAAGATGGACGCTGCCAGAAGCGTAGTCTTCGACAGGACTAGCTATCCCCCTCTTATTCTGGCATTCTGCAGTTCAGTCCACCGATATTGCCTCTTTACACATATACCCATGCATATGTAGTGTAGATCCTTGCTTGCGAGTACTTTGGATGAGTACTCACGGTTGCTTTGCTCCCTCCTTTTCCCCTCTTTCCTTTTCTTCTCGGTTGCCGCAACCAGACGTCGGAGCCCAGGATCCATACGCCACCATCGACAATGACTCCTACTACACTAGAGGTGCCTACTATTACGTGCAGGCCGCTAACGACGACCAGGAGTAGTTAGGAGGATCCCAGGCAGGAGGCCTGCGCCTCTTTCGATCTATATCCCAGTTTGTGCTAGCCATCTTATGGCAGCTTGTTTAACTTATGTCTGTACTCAGATATTGTTGCTTCCGCTGACTCGTTTATGATCGAGCACTTTTATTCGAGCCCTCGAGGCCCCTGGCTTGTAATATGATGCTTGTATGACTTATTTATGTTTCTAGAGTTGTGTTGTGATATCTTCCCGTGAGTCCCTGATCTTGATCGTACACGTTTGCGTGCATGATTAGTGTATGATTGAATCGGGGGCGTCACAAGTTGGTATCAGAGCCGAATGCCTGTAGGAATCCCCCTTCCAAACTCCTTGGCCGAAGTTGAGTCTAGTCATTGAAAAAGTTTTTACTAACTTGGCTGTGCGGCTTACGGGCCCACGTTGCCATTGGGTGGTATTAGGATCTTTTATTCCCCGACCTATACTCTGGGACTGATCTCTCTTCTATTCGGGTTAAATGAATTTTGATAAATCTAACATTAAGATCTCGTGATCACTTTCACCCGGAGATCACCTTATTATCGATGATCATCTGCTGCACCACAAGATTTTGAGGCTACTCTATGATGTTCTCTCGAGACTTTGTGCCATCGCTATTGCAATTCCCTTCCATTGATAAACCCCTATGGATAACCACGTGCATTTGCCATTGATACAATCATTCCCCATTGATCTTGTTATTACAAGATACCCCGAAATTCTCTCTATTGTTCTGAGAATACTTTCTGCCTACTGACTTGCAGTTCTTGCCACATGAATACCCTCTACGGATAATTCCTCGCACTTACCGAGTATCCGCTCACCCCCACTGATCAAGTGTTTTGCAAAAGACTTCGAAATACCATTCGATCTTCCAAAAATCCTGAGCAGCCTATTGTTCTTGAAATTCTTGCTTGCTTGCATTATGGTTAATCCCAGAAGCATAATAATCTTATGGGCATCCTTTGTCACTATCATTTTTGAGTCCATTGATTCAATAAGTTGTGAATGTTCACAATCATTAGTCGAATCCTAGGATTATCCTTTCGGCTCAGACGACATTTGGATATGAGCTGGTTCTTGACCAATCAATGCCTTAATCGGTTGTGCTTCTAAGTCTATCGAACTTATTCATTTTTTATCAGAACGATTGCTTCTGATCCCTTAATTTGGAAATCATAAAATTCTTTGCATTAAGCTTGGAATAAGTCAGTTGTTTCTACAATCTTATGCCTTAGCATTCCTTCTTCCTCTAATTGAGTACCGATACTCACATCAGCCCCGTTGTGGACCGCCATACCCATTACCGGGTTATTACCCGACAGTGTCCTTCACAACCAAAATTCTTATGATTTCCTTACTCGATACATTATACCTTTGGTAAATTGTATCCTCTACTTTTGTCAACCATGCTCTACTTTTGAGCTTGTGTTATTTACTCCTGAAGTTCATGGTATATGTTCTAAGAAGCCCTGATGGGTTGAACCTATGCCTTCCTTAATCTATGTGAACTCGAAAGTTTTCACGAGTCATACTCATCTGGTATTACACTAGGTAAGACTTTCAACACTAATGCCTTTATCAAAGCGAGAAGTGAATGGGAGGTTATACATTGAAGAAGTGGGAGTCGACCTTGAACCTTGCGTTCATGCCCATGGGCACGATGTATAACTTATCATGGAAGCTGCTCGTAAAAATAGTTACCCCCTTGTTATAAGTTCATCCTATATCCGTGGTTCGATCATTTATGATCGAGGTTTCCGACCATATTCTCCTTTAAATACCATTTCTCGTGCAAGTTTAAGCACTTGTCTTCTGTAGAGTAATACCCCAGTCCAACCTCTACTTTGATTTGTCCTCGAGTATTACCCCCTGGTATCGCAAGATTATCACGGAACTACATAACTTCTTATGAGTTCTTCATCAAGTGCTACATTCTCACTGATTCCAATTTTTCACGGGCTCTGAGTTATTTAACACTCAAAACGCCGATAACTGACCCAAGTCTGCGCCGCAATTAAGCAACTCTTGGTAACCTTCATTACTTACGAGTTTGAACTCAATCACGTCATTCCTAGCCTGTTTGGCTATATCCTTGTCGTGCCTATTTTAACTGTGCTACCTGGTCCTCTTCCCAGAGCATAATTTTTGACGATGAGCTAAGCTTACGTCGATCTTTCCTCATCATATCATTTCGCTTTGGACAGCAAGCTTGCTTTGGAGTTTGTGTCCTAACCGTGGTTCCAATAACCTTTCGCTTCATCATTCATTTTACTTGATGTCATCATCGATCAATTACATCTTCGTGTAACCTCTCGACAAATGTGTCGTGATCATCATCAACCTTATGAGCTCTTCTAGGATATCAATCGGATTCATGATGAGAAATACCATCCTTGCCTCGATGATTTGTGTTATCATCAACCACTTTACTGCCTTCCCTCCAACACAAACTTGTTCGTGTTTTGTGTTATACCTTGAGTTCCTTGCTACCCAGCATTGTTCTTCTTTACCTTGGAATATTACCACCTTTTATGTCAAGAATGTCGTGGGAATTTCACCACCTCTTAAGAATTCTTGGTATGGTGATACTTCTCACCATCACCATTCTTTCTTGGGTCCTCGTGTTGATTCCAACCAGGGTACCAACAAGTGAGCGGTGATGTTTGGATTCCGCCCTTCTAGCAACCCTATTGCTTTGAAGTTAATGGTCGGCCGTTCATTCTTAGACTATTGATTATTGAATCACCATTCCAATGTTGGCCGTGCAACCCAGCCCATATTTCGGGTGCACCTTTCAACCATTGTTAAATTGTGTATGTTTTCCTCAAGCATACATCAATATATCATTTTGATCTGACAAATGTTATCTCCTTGTTCACATAATTGTGGAAATCCATCCTTTGGAAATTTTGATGAATTGTCGCTAAGTTCACCAGCCACCTCCTTGTCCTCTCCTTGGGTTAATGATGAACTCTAGTTAATGGAAATCACTTCATAGTTCATTTCCCGAGAATCTTACAGTGTCATCCCATCAATTTGTGTTGCACCTTTCTTCTCAGGCATCCTGAGTCTGAGGTAGCCTGACACCAATCAGATCTGAATCTCGGTCAGATATGATGGTTGGAACATGTTTCCAAGAGTTATAACATTGGTCTTTTATGACCTGGTAAGGTGATGTCATTCCTGGCACTCCTGGCCGAAGGACCTAGTGTTATAGTTTCCTTTTTGACAAGGTTAACCATTTTTCCATGAGGAAATTGAATGCCTTGTTTAATAAGTTTATCCTGATGGATCCTTTGTGTATCCAAAGTCCGACATTTGCTTGAAGACTATGTCAATGCTATCTCGAAGCATGTCTATGGTACTTCGATTTTCAACAAAAACATTTGAAGCCCAAAGCTAAATGTTTCTTGCCTAGTTATCCAAACACCGTTGTATGGGTAACATCTTGATTAATCCTTGCCTCTTATCTGAATGGTTGGGTACTTGCTCTCCTACCATGTATGCCATGTTCTGCTTGTACATGGAAAGGATATTGTCCTAATAATTGTGTGTAATCACAATTTTCCTTTCCATTGTTCTGTTTAATCTGATAATCGTGTTTTCCTTTCCATTCTTTGTTTAATCTTTCCTGAATCTGACTTAACTAAGCAGAGATAATTCCCTGCTTAGGTAGGCACCTTGTTGTACCACTCTGTCTTTAAGATCATGTTACTATTGTTGATGACATTCCGGTAACCACTGATGGGTGATAACTTTGCCAATTGGTCCGCCTCGTTCAACAAGCAGGAAAATGGTTCTCTTCGTCCCTCGCCCTTGTTACCAATGATGTTGTCAACATAACTGACTGGTTATTCTCTGACATGCCTTGCTTACATGATCGTGCAAGATGTCACTGCTCCTTCTACTTTTAACCCACATGGTGGGCCCATAACCCACAGTTCCACAGGATCGAACCCAACTCTCCTGTACACCCCCCTGTTCCCAAGGTTGTTCCTCACGCGTGGCCTCGTGCGTAATTCATGAGCCACTTTCCGAGAGATCATCAATTCTGGAATCAGACACAATACTTATTCCCGTTGCCTTGAACCCCTTTCACGCCCTGTTTCAGGCATCGAACGATTGCCTACCCGTTTGAAACTTTGGTACAATCGTATATTGCACTCAACGAATTCACTGAAATACAACTCGTGGGGTACCTTGTGTATTTCCCATTGAATTCACCATCAGATGCCCAGCTTTGTGCAAATGCATTCTTCCGGAGTTTTCCCCTTGGTCGTGTTCGTAGGACGATGGAGATCCCGAAGAAAGGATGACGACTTGATCATGGTGACTTGAAGCAGAGAAATGAAGGCATCAATGAAAGGGATCAACCTCTTCGAAAGGGCAGCCAAGACCGAGAAGACTCGTTAGGTTTTTCGCTACCAGCACCTTCCCCCCCCCTTACTCCACCGCTTAAATCTCGGGATGAGATTTCTTGTAGTGGAGGAGAATTGTGACGCTCGGGTAATTAAGCTACAATAACCCCCTCGTAATGATGCCACGTCACCTCGGTTACTAATGATAAACTCGCGTTGATTAGAAACCGATTCAAATTCAAATTTAAATCCAGCAAACAGTCAAAACATTAAAACAAAAATGTTGGGGTGTTGCCAAATAATGCGTAAGTAATTATGGTGGAGAAACCACACATGTATAAAATATTTAAATACTATAAACTGAATAAAATAGTAGCAAAAATAATATTTAAAATACTTTTAAATATTAAATAATTACGAAACTATGTTAGCTTGGGTAGCAAGTTAATGTGGCAGTGGAATATTTGGTAACATCAAATTAGGTGCCATTTTGGTAATTTGCTAAAACAAAAATAAAAGGAAACTAAAAGAAAATAAATAAAAAGGAAAAGACAAACAGAAAACAAAATAAAGAAAGAGAAAAGGACCCCCCCCCTCTCTCCCTGGGCCAAATGGCCCAGCTGGCCACCAGCCCAATCGGGTCGGCCCAACGCCGTGCCCTTAACCACTCCCTCCCCCAAACCCTAACCGGCCACCACTCCCACGCACCACTCCTCTCCCCCCCCTCCCCCCCCCCCCCCCCCCGCTGGATCTGGATCGGGATCCCGATCCTCTCGCCCCTCGACCCCGTGCGCCTGTCGCCGCCTGGAACTCGCCGGCGCCTCTTCCCCGCCGGCCTGCTTCCTCCTCCCCACCGGCCTGCTCCCACGTCGCCCGTCGTCCCCGTCGCCCCCCTCGGCCCCCGCTGCCACGGACCCTGCGAACCCCTGTGAGGCCTCGCCCCTCTCCACTCCCCTCTGCTCCCTACGCCCGTGGTCGCCGCGCTGACCGCGCCCGCGGTCACTCCCGACGCCTCTCTACGCCCGCGTCCCCGTCCCGGCCAACCACCGCATCGCCGCGGCCCTGTCTCGCCCGCGCCACCCCGTTCCTCCCCGCGGACGCCAACCCCGACCGCGCCTGATGCGTGCACGCCTTGTTCCCCCCTCTCCGCTCGCCGCCGCCAGGGCTTTCTCCGGTTGCCGCCGCACCGGCCTTCCCCCGTTTTCCCCCGTGCCTCCCAGACCGCCGGCACCGTGGCCGCGCTCACCACGCGCCCACTGTCGCCGCTCTCGCCAGCCCTCTCCGTCCCGCCTCCAGCCGCCCCAGCTACCACCCCTGCCGCCACATCCGCCGCGGCCCGCTCCCTTCCATGGTTGACGTCGTGCCCCGCCATGGCTGCCGGCAAGACAGCGCACCCGGGTCCAGGCGACCCGGCGCCCGCAGCCGCGCCCGTTACCAGTAGTGCCCGCCCCGGTTTGGCCCTAGGGCCAATGACAGGGGGGCCGCCCCAGAATGTTTTTTTTAAAGAATTAAAAAAAGATATATAAGTAAATAATTAATAATTAAAATAATTGATTGATTAACTAAATTAATTAACTTAATTAATTCTGATTAAATTAACTAGTTAAGATTAATTAACCTAATGACTAGTTAACCTAATTAACTATTGTTAATTAACTAAACAAAGTATGACAGGTGGGACCCACACGTCAGTTGACCAGTCAACACCTCTGTTGACTGTTGACGTCATGATGGCGTCATTAATTAACCTAATGACTAGTTACTCTGTTGCATAGCCTGTCATTGTTGCTACAGTCATTGATACCTTACCCGCAATCCTAAATGCTTAGTATAGGATGCTAGTTTATCATCATTGGCCCTACATTCTTGTTAGTCTGCCTTGCTATACTATTGGGCCGTGATCACTCGAGAGGTGATCACGGGTATATACTATACATATATACATACTACAGATGGTGACTGAAGTCGGGTCGGCTCGAGGAGTACCCGCGAGTGATTCACGAATTAGGGGCTGAAAGGACCTTTGTCCCGACGGCCCTCTGTGTGGATATTTGTGGCGGAGCGACAGCGCAGGTTGAGACCACCTAGGCGAGAGGTGGGCCTGGCCCTGGTCGACGTTCGCGGTTGCTTCATAATAACACGCTTAACGAGATCTTGGTATTTGATCTGAGTCTAGCCACTGGCCTATACGCACTAACCAACTACGCGGGAAAGATATGGGCACTCGACGCCGTGGTATCAGCCGAAGCCTTCGTGACATCAGCGACTGAGCGGCGCGCGCCAGATTGGACCATAGGCCTGCTCTTGTATTAAGGGGGCTAGGTCTGCTTCCGGCCGCATATGCAACATGCAGGTGTGCAATGGGCGATGGGCCCAGTGTTGGGGAACGTTGCAGAAAATAAAAAATTTCCTACGGTTTCACCAAGATCCATCTATGAGTTCATCTAAGCAACGAGTGATAGGAGTGCATCTACATACCTTTGTAGATCGCGAGCGGAAGCGTTCAAGAGAACGGGGATGATGGAGTCGTACTCGCCGTGATCCAAATCACCGATGACCAAATGCCGAACGGACAGCACCGCCGCGTTCAACACACGTACGGAGCGGATGACGTCTCCTCCTTGATCCAGCAAGGGGGAAGGAGAGGTTGAGGAAGAAGGCTCCAGCAGCAGCACGACGGCGTGGTGATGGTGGAGAGGCAGTACTCCGATAGGGCTTCGCCAAGCACTTAACGGAGGAGGAGAGGTGTTGGGGAGGGGAGGGGATGCGCCTTGGGTGTGTTGTGCAGCCCTCCCCTCGCCCCTCTATTTATAGGGGAAGGGGGAAGGGGGCCGGCCCCCTCTAGATGAGATCTAGAGGGGGGGCGGCGGCCAAGGGAGGGGGGCTTGCCCCCCAAGCAAGGGGGGCGCCCCCACTAGGTTTCCCCCCCAACCCTAGGCGCATGGGCCCAAGGGGGGCGCGCCCAGCCCTCTAGGGGCTGGTTCCCTGCCCCCCACGGCCCATGAGGCCCTCCGAGAGGGGTGGCCCCTCCCGGTGGACCCCCGGAACCCTCCGGTGGCCCCGGTACAATACCGATATGCCCCCGAAACTTTCCGGTGACCGTATGACAACTTCCCATATATATATATTCACCTCCGGACCATTCTGAAACTCCTCGTAGCGTCCGGGATCTCATCCGGGACTCCAAACAACATTCGGTAATCACATACAAGTCTTCCTAATAACCCTAGCGTCACCGAACCTTAAGTGTGTAGACCCTACGGGTTCGGGAGACATGCAGACATGACCGAGACGGCTCTCCGGTCAATAACCAACAGTGGGATCTGGATACCCATGTTGGCTCCCACATGCTCCTCGATGATATCATCGGATGAACCACGATGTTGAGGATTCAATCAACCCCGTATACAATTCCCTTTGTCAAACAGTACGTTACTTGCCCGAGACTCGATCGTCGGTATCCTAATACCTCGTTCAGTCTCGTTACCGGCAAGTCACTTTACTCGTACCATGCATGATCCCGTGACCAAACACTTAGTCACTTTGAGCTCATTATGATGATGCATTACCGAGTGGGCCCAGAGATACCTCTCCGTCATACGGAGTGACAAATCCCAATCTCGATCCGTGTCAACCCAACAGACACTTTCGGAGATACCTGTAGTGCACCTTTATAGTCACCCAGTTACGTTGTGATGTTTGATACACCCAAAGCACTCCTACGGTATCCAGGAGTTACACGATCTCATGGTCTAAGGAAAAGATACTTGACATTTGAAAAGCTCTAGCAAAATGAACTACACGATCTTGTGTTATGCTTAGGATTGGGTCTTGTCCATCACATCATTCTCCTAATGATGTGATCCCGTTATCAACGACATCTAATGTCCATAGTCAGGAAACCATGACTATCTGTTGATCAACGAGCTAGTCAACTAGAGGCTCACTAGGGACATATTATGGTCTATGTATTCACACGTGTATTACTATTTCCGGATAATACAATTGTAGCATGAATAAAGACAATTATCATGAACAAGGAAATATAATAATAATCCTTTTATTATTGCCGCTAGGGCATATTTCCAACAGTCTCCCACATGCAATAGAGTCAATAATCTAGTTACATTATGATGAATCGAACACCCATAGAGTTCTGGTGTTGATCATGTTTTACTCGCGGAAGAGGTTTAGTCAACGGATCTGCGACATTCAGATCCGTATGTACTTTGCAAATATCTATGTCTCCATCTTGAACATTTTCACGGATGGAGTTGAAACGACGCTTGATGTGCCTGGTCGTCTTGTGAAACCTGGGCTCCTTGGCAAGGGCAATAGCTCCAGTGTTGTCACAGAAGAGTTTGATCGGCCCCGACGCATTGGGCATGACTCCTAGGTCGGTGATGAACTCCTTCACCCAGATTGCTTCATGCGCTGCCTCCGAAGCTGCCATGTACTCCGCTTCACATGTAGATCCCGCCACGACGCTCTGCTTGCAGTTGCACCAGCTTACTGCTCCACCATTCAACATATACACGTATCCGGTTTGTGACTTAGAGTCATCCAGATCTGTGTCGAAGCTTGCGTCGACGTAACCCTTTACGACGAGCTCTTCATCACCTTCATAAATGAGAAACATGTCCTTTGTCCTTTTCAGGTACTTCAGGATATTCTTGACCCTTGTCCAGTGTTCCTTGTCGGGATTACTTTGGTACCTACCTACCAAACTTACGGCAAGGTTTACATCTGGTCTGGTACACAGCATGGCATACATAACAGATACTATGGATGAGGCATAGGGGATGACACTCATCTCTTCTTTATCTTCTGTCGTGGTCGGGCAATGAGCCGAGCTCAATCTCACACCTTGCAGTACAGGCAAGAACCCTTTCTTGGACTGATCCATTTTGAACTTCTTCAAAATCTTATCAAGGTATGTGCTTTGTGAAAGACCTATGAGGCGTCTCGATCTATCCCTATAGATCTTGATGCCTAATATGTAAGCAGCTTCTCCAAGGTCCTTCATTGAAAAACACTTATTCAAGTAGGCCTTAATGCTGTCCAAGAATTCTATATCATTTCCCATCAAAAGTATGTCATCTACATATAATATGAGAAATGCTACAGAGCTCCCACTCACTTTCTTGTAAACGCAGGCTTCTCCATAAGTCTGCATAAACCCAAACGCTTTGATCATCTCATCAAAGCGAATGTTCCAACTCCGAGATGCTTGCACCATCCCATAAATGGATCGCTGGAGCTTGCATACTTTGTTAGCATTCTTAGGATCGACAAAACCTTCCGGCTGCATCATATACAGCTCTTCCTTAAGATAGCCGTTAAGGAATGTCGTTTTGACGTCCATCTGCCATATCTCATAATCATAGTATGCGGCAATTGCTAACATGATTCGGACGGACTTCAGCTTTGCTACGGGAGAGAAAGTCTCATCGTAGTCAACCCCTTGAACTTGTCGATAACCCTTAGCAACAACTCGAGCTTTATAGATGGTGACATTACCATCCGCGTCTGTCTTCTTCTTAAAGATCCATTTGTTTTCTATCGCTCGCCGGTCATCCGGCAAGTCAGTCAAAGTCCATACTTTGTTTTCATACATGGATTCTATCTCGGATTGCATGGCTTCTAGCCATTTGTTGGAATCTGGGCCCGCCATTGCTTCTTCATAGTTCGAAGGTTCACCGTTGTCTAACAACATGATTTCCAGGACAGGGTTGCCATACCACTCTGGTGTGGAACGTGTCCTCGTGGACCTACGAAGTTCAGTAGCAACTTGATCTGAAGTACCTTGATCATCACCATTAATTTCCTCTCCAATTGGTGTAGGCACCACAGGAACATTTTCCTGAGCTGCACTACTTTTCGGTTCAAGAGGTAGTACTTCATCGAGTTCTACTTTCCTCCCACTTACTCCTTTCGAGAGAAACTCTTTTTAGAAAGGATCCATTCTTGGAAACAAAGATCTTGCCTTCGGATCTAAGGTAGAAGGTATACCCAATGGTTTCCTTAGGGTGTCCTATGAAGACACATTTTTCCGACTTGGGTTCGAGCTTTTCAGGTTGAAGTTTCTTGACATAAGCATCACATCCCCAAACTTTTAGAAACGACAGCTTAGGTTTCTTCCCAAACCATAATTCATACGGTGTCGTCTCAACGGATTTAGATGGTGCCCTATTTAAAGTGAATGTAGCTGTCTCTAGAGCGTATCCCCAAAATGATAGCGGTAAATCGGTAAGAGACATCATAGATCGCACCATATCTAATAGAGTGCGATTACGATGTTCGGACACATCGTTACGCTGAGGTGTTCCAGGCGGCGTGAGTTGTGAAACAATTCCACATTTCCTTAAGTGCGTACCAAATTCGTGACTTAAATATTCTCCTCCCCGATCCGATCGTAAGAATTTCATCTTTCGGTCACGTTGATTCTCTACTTCATTCTAAAATTCCTTGAACTTTTCAAAGGTCTCAGACTTGTGTTTCATCAAGTAGACATACCCATATCTACTCAAGTCATCAGTGAGAGTGAGAACATAACGATATCCTCCGCGAGCCTCAACGCTCATTGGACCACACACATCAGTATGTATGATTTCCAATAAGTTGGTTGCTCGCTCCATTGTTCCGGAGAACGGAGTCTTGGTCATTTTGCCCATGAGGCATGGTTCGCACGTGTCAAATGATTCATAATCGAGAGACTCTAAAAGTCCATCAGTATGGAGCTTCTTCATGCGCTTGACACCAATGTGACCAAGGCGGCAGTGCCACAAGTATGTGGGACTATCGTTATCAACTTTACATCTTTTGGAATTCACACTATGAATATGTGTAACACTACGTTCGAGATTCATTAAGAATAAACCATTGACCATCGGGGCATGACCATAAAACATATCTCTCATATAAATAGAACAACCATTATTCTCAGATTTAAATGAGTAGCCATCTCGCATCAAACGAGATCCAGATACAATGTTCATGCTCAAACTTGGCACTAAATAACAATTATTGAGGTTTAAAACTAATCCCGTAGGTAAATGTAGAGGTAGCGTGCCGACGGCGATCACATCGACCTTGGAACCATTCCCGACGCGCATCGTCAACTCGTCCTTCGCCAGTCTCCGCTTATTCCGCAGCTCCTGCTGTGAGTTACAAATATGAGTAACGGCACCGGTATCAAATACCCAGGAGTTACTACGAGTACTGGTAAGGTACACATCAATTACATGTATATCACATATACCTTTAGTATTGCCGGCCTTCTTGTCCGCTAAGTATTTGGGGCAGTTCCACTTCCAGTGACCCTTCCCTTTGCAATAAAAGCACTCAGTCTCAGGCTTGGGTCCATTCTTTGACTTCTTCCCGACAACTGGCTTACCGGGCGCGGCAACATCTTTGCCGTCCTTCTTGAAGTTCTTCTTACCCTTGCCCTTCTTGAACTTAGTGATCTTATTGACCATCAACACTTGATGTTCTTTCTTGATTTCAACCTCTACTGACTTCAGCATTGAAAATACTTCAGGAATGGTCTTCACCATCCCCTGCATATTGTAGTTCAACACAAAGCTCTTGTAGCTCGGTGGGAGCGACTGAAGGATTCTGTCAATGACTGCCTCGTCCGGGAGGTTGATCTCTAGCTGGGACAGGCGGTTGTGCAACCCAGACATTTTGAGTATATGCTCACTGACAGAACTGTTTTCCTCCATCTTACAACTACAGAACTTGTCGGAGACTTCATATCTCTCGACCCGGGCATGAGCTTGGAAAACCATTTTTAGCTCCTCGAACATCTCATATGCTCCGTGTTTCTCAAAATGCTTTTGGAGCCCCGGTTCTAAGCTGTAAAGCATGCCGCACTGAACGAGGGAGTAATCATCAGCACGTGACTGCCAAGCGTTCATAACGTCTTGGTTCTCTAGGATGGGTGCTTCACCTAGCGGTTCTTCTAGGACATATGCTTTCTTGGCAGCTATGAGGATGATCCTCGGGTTCCGGACCCAGTCCGTATAGTTGTTGCCATCATCTTTCAGCTTGGTTTTCTCTAGGAACGCGTTGAAGTTCATGTTGACATGAGCGTTGGCCATTTGATCTACAAGACATATTTTGCAAAGATTTTAGACTAAGTTCATGATAATTAAGTTCATCTAATCAAATTGTTTAATGAACTCCCACTCAGATTGACATCCCTCTAGTCATCTAAGTGTTACACGATCCGAGTCGACTAGGCCGTGTCCGATCATCACGTGAGACGGACTAGTCATCATCGGTGAACATCTCCATGTTGATCGTATCTTCCATACGACTCATGTTCGACCTTTCGGTCTCTTGTGTTCCGAGGCCATGTCTGTACATGCTAGGCTGGTCAAGTTAACCCTAAGTGTTTATGCATGTGTAAAACTGTCTTACACCCATTGTATGTGAACGTAAGGATCTATCACACCCGATCATCACGTGGTGCTTCGAAACAACGAACTTTAGCAACGACGCACAGTTAGGGGGAACACTTTCTTGAAATTATTATAAGGGATCATCTTATTTACTACCGCCGTTCTAAGTAAACAAGATGCATAAAACATAATAAACATCACATGCAATTATATAAAGTAGTGACATGATATGGCCAATATCATATAGCTCCTTCGATCTCCATCTTCGGGGCTCCATGATCATCTTCGTCACCGGCATGACACCATGATCTCCATCATCATGATCTCCATCATCGTGTCTTCATGAAGTTGTCACGCCAACGACTACTTCTACTTCTATGGCTAACGCGTTTAGCAATAAAGTAAAGTAATTTATATGGCGTTCTTCAATGACACGCAGGTCATACAAAAGATAAAGACAACTCCTATGGCTCCTGCCGGAACCCTCCGGTGGCCCCGGTACAATATCGATATGCCCCCGAAACTTTCCGGTGACCGTATGACAACTTCCCATATCTAAATCTTCACCTCCGGACCATTCCGGAACTCCTCGTGACGTTCGGGATCTCATCCGGGACTCCGAACAACATTTGGTAATCACATACAAGTCTTCCTAATAACCCTAGCGTCACCGAACTTTAAGTGTGTAGACCCTACGGGTTCGGGAGACATGCAGACATGACCGAGACGGCTCTCCAGTCAATAACCAATAGCGGGATCTGGATACCCATGTTGGCTCCCACATGCTCCTCGATGATCTCATCGGATGAACCACGATGTCGAGGATTCAATCAACCCCGTATACAATTCCCTTTGTCAAACGGTACGTTACTTGCCCGAGACTCGATCGTCGGTATCCCAATACCTCGTTCAGTCTCGTTACCGGCAAGTCACTTTACTCGTACCATGCATGATCCCATGACCAAACACTTAGTCACTTTGAGCTCATTATGATGATGCATTACCGAGTGGGCCCAGAGATACCTCTCCGTCATACAGAGTGACAAATCCCAACCTCGATCTGTGTCAACCCAACAGACACTTTTGGAGATACCTGTAGTGCACCTTTATAGTCACCCAGTTACGTTGAGACGTTTGATACACCCAAAGCACTCGTACGGTATCCGGGAGTTACACGATCTCATGGTCTAAGGAAAAGATACTTGACATTTGAAAAGCTCTAGCAAAACGAACTGCACAATCTTATACTATGCTTAGGATTGGGTCTTGTCCATCACATCATTCTCCTAATGATGTGATCCCGTTATCAACGACATCTAATGTCCATAGTCAGGAAACCATGACTATTTGTTGATCAACGAGCTAGTCAACTAGAGGCTCACTAGGGACATATTATGGTCTATGTATTCACACGTGTATTACGATTTCCGGATAATACAATTGTAGCATGAATAAAGACAATTATCATGAACAAGGAAATATAATAATAATCCTTTTATTATTGCCTCTAGGGCATATTTCCAACACCCAGACCCCTACGCGCGTAGGATTTAGACTGGCGTGCTGACCTCTCTGTTGTGCCTAGGTGGGGCTGCGACGTGTTGATCTTCCGAGGCCGGGCATGACCCAGGAAAGTGTGTCCGGCCAAATGGGATCGAGCGTGTTGGGAAATGTGGTGCACCCCTACAGGGAAGTTGATCTATTCGAATAGCCGTGTCCCTCGGTAAAAGGATGACCCGAAGTTTTACCTTGACCTTATGATAACTAGAACCGGATACTTAATAAAACACACCCTTCCAAGTGCCAGATACAACCCGGTGATCGCTCTCTAACAGGGTGACGAGGAGAGGATCACCGGGTAGGATTATGCTATGCGATGCTACTTGGAGGACTTCAATCTACTCTCTTCTACATGCTGCAAGATGGACGCTGCCAGAAGCGTAGTCTTCGACAGGACTAGCTATCCCCCTCTTATTCTGGCATTCTGCAGTTCAGTCCACCGATATTGCCTCTTTACACATATACCCATGCATATGTAGTGTAGATCCTTGCTTGCGAGTACTTTGGATGAGTACTCATGGTTGCTTTGCTCCCTCTTTTTCCCCTCTTTCCTTTTCTTCTCGGTTGCCGCAACCAGACGTCGGAGCCCAGGATCCAGACGCCACCGTCGACGACGACTCCTACTACACTGGAGGTGCCTACTACTACGTGCAGGCCGCTGACGACAACCAGGAGTAGTTAGGAGGATCCCAGGCAGGAGGCCTGCGCCTCTTTTGATCTGTATCCCAGTTTGTGCTAGCCATCTTATCGTAACTTGTTTAACTTATGTCTGTACTCAGATATTGTTGCTTCCGCTGACTCGTCTATAATCGAGCACTTGTATTCGAGCCCTCGAGGCCCCTGGCTTGTAATATGATGCTTGTATGACTTATTTATATTTTTAGAGTTGTGTTGTGATATCTTTCCGTGAGTCCCTGATCTTGATCGTACACGTATGCATGCATGATTAGTGTACGATTGAATCGGGGGCGTCACACTAGCTCAAGGTCTTCTATTGTGATCACATTAAGCGGAACACAGTCGAAGGGAACTAAAGGAGACATCGGCGCCATGGAGTTGGAGCTGGGGCTTGCGGCACCCAACTCCACGGGCCGGAAGCGGTGGTCGGTGGAGGCGTTGGGGGCTCCCGAGGTGGCACACTGCCGCTCAGTGGCGGAGGCAGGAATGCATCTAATTGGACGTTGGGGAGGGCCGACTGCAGGTAACAGTAAAAAGATGTCAATGTTCATATGCATATTACCAAGAAAATTAGGATGTTGGCGAGGGCCCGGGCCCTGGCTGGGCCCCCTGTGCCTCTGCCACTGCTGCCGCTCTTCGTGCGCAACGGCGACTGGGAGGTGACCAGGAAGCGAGTGTTCGATCGATCGTTCCTTGATCGTTCGTGTCAGACGCAAATGCACCGACAACGCAACATGCATTTCTGCTGTGAGGCTGAGCGAAGTACGCTATATGTGTCGGAGGAAGAAGCTGGTGGGCTGGCCGCCGGTGAAGAGCACGCAAAAAAGACCACCTCCGGATAAAATTGATAAAAAAAAAGACCCCCTGGGCCGTGGCGGCAGGCGCGCCGGGCGACACGTGGCCACGGTGCGAGGCGGCAGCCCCTGCCGCCACGGCGCCAGGCGGCAGGCCACGAATTACGGTGCAACGGCTGGTGCAAGCTGCCTGGGAAGCTGGCGGCAGGCTTGTGCCGCTGGGCCCGACCGCCTGGGGAGCTTTCTGCTAGCCAGACGGCTAATGAATGGATTCATATGAAAGTTGGCGCCAATCATTCGTTCACTCGACCATGGACCGGCGTTGCTGCCGACACCTGGGTGCGCACCGGAGCAAGCAGAGGATGGTGAGCACATGGACATGCACGTCCACGACAACATGGCGGAACTGCTGGTGCTGCTGAGTGACATCCATCATGTTATCTAGCTATCCCTAGTCGATTCCTAGCTCGTGGAGTGACATCCATGGTGGTACTGCTGGTACACCTGCCGCCAGCTCACCAGGCGGCCGGGCCCAGCGGCACAACCCTGCCGCCAGCTCCTCAGGTGGCAGAGGGCCACCCCAGCACACCGTTCCGTCGCGCTAGCCGTGGCACTATAATCCGTGGCCTGCCGCCTGCCGCCGTGCCGGCAGGGGCTGCCGCCTCAAGGGTTCTTATTGTCAATTCATCTGGAGGTCTTTTTTTGTCAATTCCGTTGGGCAGGTGGTTTCTTTTCGATAAAAAATCCCGCTTCAGAGGCGGCGGCTACGTGAAGGTGAAGATGGAACGGATACCCACCGGGACGAAGGTGGACCTGTCCCGCCGCGCCTCCTACCACCATCTCCACCTCATGTTCCCCTCCTCCACCATTCACCAAGGTGATGATGATATATCCATCTCCAAAATTCATTGATTTTCGCTAACAAAACTCGATCCCTTGACATAACTTGACGCCCGCGCACAGATGCACGAGACGGGCTGAACCGGGACGGCCACCGCCATGGTAGTCACACTCACACGGCATTCGTGGTCACCTACGGTGATGGGGCTGCTCCTCGGTGATGTGTCATGGGATAGATTGATTCATTCTCGTAGATGCTACGTGTCCTGACATCAGAACAATAGGATTTTCTTCTGAGGATCGAGCTCACTGAATAATTTACGTTTTGTACCTACGTTCCTCCCTGTACGTGTATTTGGCGGTTTCAAATAATGAAGCATGATGAGATGGACATCATGTCGGTCATCACTCTTGCAACTTGCGGTGCTCTGTATTAGTGATCTAAATGTTTTTATTTTTTTTAAATGGGAACATTTCCTTCTTTCGTTTCCGTAATGCACGACGGTTCTGTACGTATTGCGTACGGAGCTTAGAGCATCTCCAGCCGTTGGCCTCCCAGGATGCATAAAAATCGCCCCCTGGGGGCGAGCCGGCGATTCGTTCGGCGCTGGGACGGTTTTGCGCCCAGTCGTCGCTCTCAGCTCGCCCTCAGTCGCCGATTTTGGCCCACTTTTGAAGCCCCATTTCGGCGAAAAAGGCCCATATGGGCGAGAATAGGCCCATATTTGGCGTGGTTCGCCGTGGCTCGGCGTTCAATTATCAACATAAATATTTTTTTATCACATATTTCATCACAGGAAATTCAAATACTTCAACAAAATAGTACAACAACAAATAGTTCAATGCAAATTATATAGTTCAACAAATAAAAACTCATATTTCATCACACATCGCGCCCGGTGTCGCCCTTGAGCCTCCATAGGTGCTCTATCAGATCTTGCTGCAGTTGATGATGCACCTGTGGGTCTCGGATCTCGTGACGCATACTGAGGTAGGCAGTCCAGGTTGCCGGTAGCTGGTGATCAACTTGGGCAAGAGGACCCTGCCTGTGGTATGGTTCAGTGTCAAACACTGGCTCTTCCTGCTCGCTCTCAATGATCATGTTGTGCAAAATGACACAGCAGGCCATGATCTCCCACATTTGATCTTTCGACCAGGTCTGAGTGGGGTACCGGACAACAGCAAATCGAGATTGGAGCACACCAAATGCCCGCTCGACATCCTTCCTGCAAGCCTCCTGAATCTTCGCAAACCAGGTATTCTTGCCTCCAGGCACAGGGTTTTTGATGGTCTTCACAAATGTCGACCATCTCGGATAGATGCCATCAGCTAGATAGTACCCCTTGTTGTAGTGCCGCCCATTGATCTCGAAGTTCACCGGAGGAGAATGACCTTCAACAAGCTTGGCAAAGACAGGAGAGCACTGCAGCACGTTGATGTCATTGTGAGTTTCTGGCATACCAAAAAAGGAGTGCCAAATCCAGAGGTCCTGTGCGGCCACCGCCTCAAGTACCACACTGCAACCGCCTTTGACGCCTTTGTACATCCCCTGCCAAGCAAATGGGCAATTCTTCCATTTCCAATGCATGCAGTCGATGCTTCCAAGCATCCCAGGAAATCCTCCTGCTGCATTCTGTGCTAGGATCCGAGCAGTGTCTTCCGCATTGGGTGTTCTCAAGTATTGCGGTCCAAACACTGCCACCACTGCCCGACAGAACTTGTAGAAACACTCTATGCTGGTGGACTCGGCCATGCGCCCATAGTCGTCCTGTGAGTCACCGGGAGCTCTGTATGCAAGCATCCTCATCGATGTCGTGCATTTCTGGATGGAGGTGAATCCAAGTTTGCCGGTGCAATCCATCTTGCATTTGAAGTAGTTGTCGAACTCCCAGATGGAATTCACAATCCTGAGGAAAAGCTTTCTGCTCATCCGATAACGGCGCCAAAATGTTCTGTCGCCGTGAAGTGGAGCATCGGCGAAGTAGTCGGAGTAGAGCATATAGTAGCCTTCGAGACGATGCCGATTCTTTGCTTTCACCCGCCCCGGCGCCGAGCCACCTCGCCGCGGCTTTTCATTGCTCGCCAACAGCTGGGCGAGGGCGACGAGCACCATGAGATGCTCTTCTTCCTGGACGTCGGTCTCGGCTTCCTCCTCCAGCAGCGCGGCGAGCACTTCCTCGTTGTCCGAGTCCATCGCCGAGGCAGGCAAATCGCCGAACACCTTGCGCCCGGTGGGTGTGCACCCGCCGCTAAACTGCCCCTCCGCGGCCGGAAACGGCGGCCGGAAACGCCCAGCTGGTGTCGGAGGGGCTGCCGCGGCGAACCTCTGCTATTTTTCCGGCGGGGAATGGCTATCTACCGGTGAAGGGCGGCGGGGCGGTGCCGGGATATTCCTAGTGGCGGCCGAGAGCGCGGGGGGTGGGAGGCGAGTCGGGGGAAAAATCTTGACTTTTCACCTGACGGCGTGGGCCAACCGCGCTTTTCCCTTGTAACGGAAGGAGAAAAGGGCCGAACCGGCGCTTTTCGTCGTCCTGGGGACGCGACTGGGCCGTTTTTTTGGCACCGACGCCGAAAAAGTCGCCTGGGGCCTGCTGGGGGCGCGGTTGGAGATGCTCTTAGCATGCACTGCTACTACTTCAATGCAAAAAAAAAAGTTACCGCTCTGAAGATGTTGAGTGCCCGCAGGTAGTACCAGTGCAGTACTAAACATTATGCAGTACTATGTCACACTTCAATTTGCACAAGTGGCCATTTTGTAACGGAAGGCCGGACTCTTTTGTTCGGAACGACTGTCGACTGGTTGCAAACGTGACCGGCAGAACTGTTCGAAAGATAAACAAGTAAGTCGGATCGGTGTACTCTAGCTCTACAAACATCCCTCTCTCCGACCGCCACAGCTCGCCGCTCATCGGCTGCATCGATGTATCTAACGTGAGATGCGGCACAGATGCAGCGCCGTTCCAATTGGACACCTGCAGAAAGAAAAAAAGGTGCATGCACGTACAGAGCGGCCGGAATACCCAGTGGCGGAGCCAGGGTTGGACCAAGCCCCGGGCCAAAAAGAAATTTGCCGCGAGGGAAAATCTTAACACCCATGAGGCTTTTAGCTACCTTAAAAGATACCCCATACAAAATATGGCTCGGTTGCATTAAAAACTTATAATTTAAACTTAATGCTTAACAATACAACGAAATAGATAAAAACAATATAAAAACTTTAAAGAACAGTACATGATAAAAAAGAATACCGAATCAATGGTTTGCTTCATCAATGCCTTACATAACCTCATCAACAGTGAAAGAAGAGTCAACACCTTCAAGGCATTGAAAGCAAAATATCATAAGAGAAGGCAAACTTTCAATTGGTTTTCTAAGACCAGGATTAGCTTCAATATCACCTTTACGGAATTGACCAAGGGCATCAGCAGGAATACTATGATTGTTTCTCTCTCGAGTTGACATTGCAGGTGGGTTGCTTGAAGTATAATGCGGTGGTCTCATTTCTACAGTTGTTTCTGTTTCTGGTGTTGATTCAATTTCCTCGGCCACTTGATTCCCTCCATCAGAAATGATAGGTGTAGACAGCCCCGTTGCGAACACCGGCGAAAAAATTCTCTTCATCTTCTTTGTCTACAATATATAAAATGAAATTGACAATTACATCAATTTGGGTTCAACAATATCATACATATATGACTGGATACAAAAGAACATCGTATAAATTTCAGTTTAGAGCAGCTTGTACACTGATACAACTTATGCGAATAGAACATGGTACAAGTAGAAAGCATCAAGGGGGGAAACAAGGAAAGCATCACAAAAAATTAGAAGCTATACCGCAGCCGACAATGAAGCAGCGCCACGCAGGAGAACGACGAACAGGAAGGCAGCGACGGGCAAAAAGTGGGTGGGCCGGGGGCGGAGCCACGACGAACGGCGGCGCGGACGCTGGTGTCCCTGCTGCTCCTGGAGATCGATCGTGGCGTCCTCGTGCGTGCGACTCGGCGGGCGCCGGCGGCCTTGCGATCGTTTTGTCTCCTGTGCCTCGTGCGTGCTGGATCGTGGGGTTTGTTGTTGCCGTACGCGCGTGCGTTTCTGGCAAAGCAGTCCATCAAGCCTTTGGACCTTCTTCTTTTTCACTGGGCTGCGCCCCGGGCCTGCCAAAAATTCTATATAACTATAGCCTATTAACTTTTCCACGCCCCGGGACTGGGCCCTCGGTGCCCGGGGCCGTGCAAGCCTTGGGTGCGTGACACCGATCGACTAAGTTGGTGTTTCTCTTCATGAAGTGAACAAATCAAAGAAGCATCGAGGATGCGCTTTGAAACTTGATATGATGAAGGCTTACGATAGAGTGGAGTGGCCATACCTCGAAGCAATCATGCTCAAACTAGGCTTTTCTGAGAGGTGGGTAAAATTGTAATGGGCCTGGTCACAATAGTTAGATTTTCAGTACTGTTGAATGGGAAGAGATTGGAAGAATTTGAACCATCACGTGGAATCAGACAAGGTAATCCGATTTCATCATACTTGTTTTTGTCGGCAGCAGAGGGCATCTCGTGCCTTTTAAAATCACAAGGAGAGTCATCCAATTTGCATGGGATACAAGTGGCACCATCGACGCCACCTGTTAACCATCTTTTATTTACTGATGACAGCCTGCTGTTCTTCAAGGCAAATAGTGTGGGGGCTAATGAGGTGAACCAAGTTCTAGACATGTATTCTCGAGCTTCTGGGCAACATATTAATCTGGCGAAGTCTTCCATCTTCTCCAGCAAAGGAGTTCCAGATAATACCAGGGAAGATATCAAGGGCTTACTAAATGTTCCCAACGAAACTCTAAATGAGAAGTATTTGGGCATGCCCTCAGATATTGGGAGCTCAAAAAACGGGGCCTTCAAGTATCTCAAGGACCATTTATGGAGCAAAATTCAGGGCTGGATAGAAACTACTATGTTTGCAGCCGGGAAGGAGGTGTTAGTTAAAGCTGCTGCACAAGCGGTACCGGTGTTTTCCGTGTCTTGTTTTAAGCTGCCAAGGGGTGTGTGAACATCTTAATATGCTAATCAGAAAGTTTTGGTGGGGCAGCAAGGAGGGTAAGCGCAAGCCACACTGGGTATCTTGGAAAACTATGACCCAGTCGAAGGGCTTGGGTGGCCTTGGCTTAAGGACTTTGAGCTCTTTAACTTAGCAATGCTTGCCAAGCAGGCATGACGCTTGCTGCAGAATCCAGAATCCCTAAGTGCTCGTGTTCTGAAGAGCATATACTTCCCCGATACTGACATCTTGCATGCATCGCTAGGGAGTCAGCCAAGTCAAATTTGGAGAGCGATTGTGGAAGGGAGGGATACGCTCAAACAGGGACTAATTAAAAGGATAGGTAATGGTGAGACAACCAATATCTAGGAGGACACTTGGCTGCCAAGAGATGAGATGTTGAGGCCATATGGATCACTCTTGGTGGACCCGCCAATCAGAGTGTCTCAACTCATCGATCACACGACAGCAACGTGGAATAGACAGAGAGTTGAGCAAGTTTTTATGCCAATGGACGTCCAAAACTATACTCTCCATTCCGCTAAATACTCGGAATATTCCGGATTTTTGGTGTTGGAACTTCGAAAGAAACGGGAACTTCACTGTAAAGTCAGCATATCGTATGTTGGTCGCTACAAGAAACCGAAGGGAAGCTTGGCTTGAGGGATCTCCTAGCTCATCGAGTTCTGCAGGAGAGGAGAGTGCGTGGAAAACGCTATGGCGAACCAAAGTACCAGCGAAGATCAGAATGTTTCTGTGGCGGCTATCAAAACATTCACTTCCAACCGAGGACGTCAGGGCTCATAGGCACATGTCTGACAACCCGTTGTGCGGACTCTGTGGTTCCCTGCACTCATGGAGACATTCACTCATAAACTGTACTGTTGCGAGTTGCACATGGGCTCTCATTGATGAGCAACTGGCACATCAAATGGTGACCACGACGGAACCAAACGCCAAGCAGTGGCTTTTCACTATGATGGACATATTATCGCATGAGCATTTTGTGCTTTTATCGGTCACACTGTGGGCAATATGGTCTTCACGTAGAAAGGCGATCCATGAAGGGATCTTTCAGTCTCCACAAGCTACCCAACACTTCGTCCGTAACTTCATCTCTGAACTTGAAGTGATTCAAGGGAGCGAGAGAAGAGTGGGCCAGACGGTTATTCTGCATAACACAACAAGGCCAAAAGCTCCTCCAGCGGGCTTTGTTAAAATCCATGTGGATGCTGGCATCAGAAAGCGAAGAGGAGGCTGTGCAGCAGCAGTTTGTCGGGATGAGCAAGGTCGATACCTAGGCAGCTCGGCACTGGTGGTGGCGGGAGTTGATGACCCAACTATAATGGAGATGATTGCATGTAGAGAAGCACTGTCCCTGGCTGAAGATCTGCATGTGCAGCGGATGGTTATATCTTCAGACTCCAAACAAACCGTACAAGACGAACCAGGTAGCAGAGGCAAGCATGATGCAGTAATCCACGAGATTAAACTTAGAACTATTCCTTTTCAATGTCAATTTATTTTTGAATGTCGTGTTGTCAATGCTGAAGCACATAGTTTAGCCAAGTATTCATTATCGCTTGGTCCGGGGCGTCATGTATGGTTGGGCCAACCCCATGACCAGAACCGCACCCCACAATATGTGACTTTTGATGAATAAATTTTGGTCTTTCCCTCAAAAAAAAAACTAAGTCGGTGTTCGTTGGGGCACGTGCGGTGTGCGGTCGCAAGAGCACGAACCGACTTGACGTCCGGTGGATGCGGCTCGTTTATCTTCTTCAGAGTAATGAACGTAACTTTTGGTCGTTTTTCTTCAGATATACAGTCGCACAGTGCTGGAACGGTGTTTTAATGTCTGGTTATTGGCACTGGATATACATCTTAAGCTGGTCGCCACATCCAGTGTCGATCGTATGTTTTCAGTTGACAGATCCAATCCATAATACAAGAGATCGATCAAGAGAACACGATACGAGCGTCAACGCCTAATAATGTTAAGATAGACGATGATAAGCGGATCTCTGAATTCGTATACACACACATGTTGCTTTTGGAATCTATTTTGGAACAAAGGGAGTAGTACCATTGCAGTAGTGTGTCACTTTTTAATTTGCAAGTAGACATTTTCTGACGGAAGGCCGGGCTGAGCTGCTCGGGACGACTGGGTGCAAACCGGACGGACAAAACTGTTTGAATGTTTGAAAAGGAGAAGAAATAAATGGAACGAATTGGTACAAAAGCTGTACAAACATCGCTCTCTGCGGTCGCCACAGCTCGCATCTATCCAAAGCAAGATGCGGCACCGTGCGTTCTCTTTCAGAGAAGAAGATGCAGCACGGTCGCAATTGGGCACTCGCAGAGAACGTCACGTCGGAGCGGGGAGCTGGACAGGTGCATGTACGTACGTGCATGGACCGTGTGCGACGCAGACGTACAGAGCGGCCGGTCGACCGCTCGATCTGCGCCGTGCAACGCGATGCGTGCGCGACGCCGACCGGACGGTCTTCGCGCGTGCACGTGCGGCGCGCTGTCGCAACAACGAACGCCAATTTCACATCCCGGTGAACGCAGCTCGTGTTTCTGTCCAGAGTGCATCTTTTCGTCTTATTAGTGTGTTCGCGTCTGCTTTTTCTTTCACGGAGAGTGATGTAAACGCTTTTATATTTCTTTCACGGAGAGAGCAGTTGCGTCTACCGATTTGGTGTTTTTTTTCTCGTTTCTACTCCGTAATTCGTTGTGCAAGCTAGTGTGATGGTTTCTGGGGACGAAACTGAGGCACTAGCTTTTCCTATAAAAAAACATCTGAGATTGTCTCGATCGATCGTGTACCCATACGAATCCTACAACAGTGCCAATCAACAGATCC
Source organism: Triticum aestivum (assembly GCF_018294505.1). Taxonomy (NCBI): domain Eukaryota; kingdom Viridiplantae; phylum Streptophyta; class Magnoliopsida; order Poales; family Poaceae; genus Triticum; species Triticum aestivum. Next base: position 29,375,229 of record NC_057813.1, on the reverse strand, counting down.
AACCCATATAAAAGAGAACATGATACGAGCGTCAACGTCGAATGTTAAGCTAGATGATACGCGGATCTCCGAATTCATATATATACACACATGTTGCTTTCGGGATCTCAGCCTCCCAATTTGTTTTTATCCTCACGACAGCTCAGAAATGCAAGTTTACGCCGCCTCTGATCTGAGCCGGTCAAGCAAACAAACAAACAATCGAATGCATGGTCCCGGCCGGCAGCTTGTTTTACCTGTTTGTTTTGCCAAATCTGAAGTGTTTCCCTGGCAGCCTACTCACCACCCACCTGTTTTGATTTTATACCCCAACTTTCACAAAACCTGATGTCGACTCGAACGGCAATTATCAGATCCTATGAAACTTCTCACAATCCAAACCTGTCACCCAGTTCAACGGGGAGCAACACGAGGTCGTTGGCGTCCTCCCACGCGCGATCCGGATAGTTGGGCGACCGATGATTGGCCCCATGGATTTTCATGGACTCCCATCCCATGCATGATTCCATCCATCCACCCAGAAGAAAAAGTAAGCGACTAGTAGTAGTACTCCTGGTGGTGCTGGTGCGGCCGGTCGACACCTGGTCCGTCCATGTCCATGGACCGACGGGGACGTCCGACTCCACACGAATCTTCCAGGGCGGCTCGTAAGCGGCGTAATCAAGTGCCGACACACGCGCATCATTAGCCCGATAAGACGCAGCATCACCCACGCCCCGCACTAATCCCCCGCGGGCCCCACGCTAAACCCAAACCTCGTGAGCACCTCGCACCGGTCCACTCCACTGACGCCCATCATATGCCGTACGCACGAGGCAGTACGCCTGACCCGCCCGCCCGGCGGTGGCCGGCGCAGGTGGAGGACGCGGCCCACCACCGCCTGATCTCGGCCGCGGCACGCCGACGCGATGGGAGACGCACCACGGTACGCTGCGGGCCACGTCGGCGGCCCACCACGGCCGCGGCACGCCGACACGAGGGGAGGCGCACCACGATACGCTACGGCGGTGGCGGCTGGTGATGCTGCCTCTTCTTTTGAGGCGGGTGGGAACTGGGACCTGGCCGCCGTGTTCGGTGTTCCTCTTGGAAAAGCGAACGAACTTGCACTGCCGCTGCTGCTTTCCTGGAATCCGTCCGGCCATGATGATGTGGGGAATCAAGATGAAGAAACAGAGAGAGTGCGTGCATGGAATGATTCTTGAAGCTTTCATTTTGTTTGCCGCTCGGTATCTTCTTCCTTTACAAACACTCTTTATATCTCAACTTCTCAAGGGAGCTACTACACACATGGCCATGCGCCATGCTTGGCTGCACGCACACCCTTTGTCTAAGCTCGCCGTCGCGGCCCCTACTTAGTAACCCCCTGGCCGAGCTGACTGCGACGTCGCGCGCGGCTCCATTATTGGTAGGGTTGGCCCCCGAGCTCGCCCGGCATTTCACCGAACACCTTGCCTGTCGGATCCACGCTTGCTTCCCCATGTCTTTCTTCTTGAACTGACTGAACTGAACTAGTATCTGCTTGCTCAGTGAGATGGTTGATGCTCTGCTACCGCTAGCTAGCTCGCTGCTGGTTGCTAACGACGACTAATTAAGACGCACTAGTACTAGGTATGTAGGCGGCGGGAGGAGGAGGAGAACTGAAGAATCGGCGGGGGTTTACAGCGGTTCACTGGTCGTCGTCGGTGTCGGAGGTGGGCTCCCGGTTGAGGTCGGGGTTCTTGGCCCGGCGGCGCTGGGACGGCGACGGCGGGGCCGGGGGGGCGCCGCCCATGCCGATGCCGACGCCGATCCCGCCGGAGTGGAGCGCGTCGACGCGCGCGCCGACCTCGGCGGCCTTCTTGCGGATGGCGGCGGCGGTGAGGTCCCCGGGCGCGGCGGCGGCGGGGGCGCCGTCGAGGAGCTGGTCGGGGAAGTTGAGGCGCGCGGAGCGGCCGCGGAGGTAGAAGACGGCGGTGTCGTAGGCGCGCGCGGCGGCGACGGCGGTGGCGTAGGAGCCGAGCCAGATCCGCGACCGCTTGTTGGGCTCCCGGATCTCGGCCACCCACTTGCCCCACTTGCGCATCCGCACCCCGCGGTACTGCCTGCCCCCGCCTCCCCGCCCCGCGGGGACGCCGCCGCCGGACGAAGGCGCGCGGGCCGAGAGCGGCTGCGCGGCCGTGGGGCGCTGCTGCTGCGGCGCCGGCGCCGGCGGGTAGAAGGCGACCGTGGCTTCCCTCTCCATGGTGCCTGCACACCCCAATTCGGCGGCGGCTCCTAGGGGGGGATGGGCTGGTTGGTTGCTGGTGCGGCGCCTGCCTGAGGCGTGGGCTCTCTGCCGCTGTGTGTGTGTCGGCCTCTCTCTCTCCTCTCTCTACTGGTACTGGGCCTAGGGGTGGTGGGGTGGGGTTATAAATAGAGGCGATTAAGTGCGTGGCGCGGTGGGGATTAGCGAGCGGGGATGGGAGGCGGTGTCGAGCTGGTGGGTGGGGGATTAGGGCCAGTGGTGCGGTGATTCATCGAAGCCGCTGGATGGATTTCTTTCTAGCCGGTGCGTGAGTGAGTGACTCGCGACAGACGGGTTTTGGTGTGACGCCGGTGGGATAGGGTGCACCCGACCGCCTCGCCGTCTCTAACACGGAAGTACTGACTGGAGGTCGGCGCTTGCAGCTCTGAGATTCTTGGATTGGCATCGTCCCGCCTTGAGCTATCAACTTGTGCGATACTCGATCGAGTCGGGTGTGTTGTCTGATCGGCCCTGTGACTTATCCAGGGGATTTATTTTAGTAGCAGAGGCCAGAGGGCGTGGATGAGTTGGATGTGTACGAACTGTCACTGCGACTTGGGGATACCCACGCCACGCAACAAGATTCTGACCGTGATCGAGCTAATTGACAAGGTCTGAGCTGTTGCGCTCCACGAAATCATGCACACACGCACGCTAATAAGCTGTCGTGATTGACAGCACGAGCCTCGATGAGTCGATCGCAAATATCCTCGCGAGACGACCCGACGCACGGTGGTACGCGCCGTGGCGCGCCGCGCTAGGCAGCGCTAGCCGGTCGCGTGCGCCCGGCCCCACCACCGTCTAACGAGCGAGAAAGTCTAGGCAGCTAGTAGAGGTGAACGAACGCCGTGGATCTCCATGTCGGCCCGCGGCGGCGGCCACGTGTGGCGTCGCGTCGGACGGCACGGGCCAACCCCCTCCATGCCCATCGCGTCGCGGCCTCGTACCCTACCAGGCATAAACCGGGCGAGAAGGCAGCCTGGAACTCTGCTGGATCGGTCGCGGCCGGAGAGCGGCGGCCACGTGGACGGGCGCGGGGGGCGCCGACGAGGGGAGGCTCACGGCCGGGATACGGCACGGTGGCGAGGTGGCGCCCGCGCGGGGCCGTGTCGCGCCGCTGGGGTCCCCGACAAAGACGGCGACCGCGACGGCGTTGCTATCCATCCACTCTCTCGTCTCGGTTTGTTTGGGTTGGTGGTGGAATGGCGCCTGCCTATGCGGGTGAGGCCCGGGCGATTCGTCGCCGCCTGCCTCGTCAACTTTGGGCGAACGGTTTGGTTTGTCCCGGCCCGGGGGTTGTTTATTGCTTGAGCGGCTGCCGTTGGACGGTGGCCGGCCCGCCCGCCGGGTGACGGACTCTGACTGTGAGGCGGCGAGCGACCGACCGACCCACCGGCTAGTAGCAGTGACGAGTGGTTTACTGGTGATGACGAGTCGTTTCTTCTAGTAGCTTCTTCGGGAGGAGACGAATTTCGGGTGTTTGACGCTACGTCGGTCGGTCGGACAAGATATTTTCCGCCCCGCTTCGGGTAAGTAGAACGTTCGAGGTTTCCGGTTGCTGGTGCTGCCGTTTACCTACCTCGTCGATGAAAATTTCGGGTCAACGGCTAGTAGTTCTCTTGCAAAATATCCTTTGGTTTATGATAGTAGTTGTAATAGGAAGAGTAATAAAGTAGTTCATGAACTCGTTATGGTAGTTAAGTTTTCTTCTCCTTCTATCTGGATGGATTCGGCACCTGATCACCCGATGTAGTGCTTTCGTTACTTGTAAATGATCCTACTACTTTGCTTTGTGAAGGTTTGTTTATTCATTCCATATTCGACGAGTAAAAGTATACAAAAACACTATTTAGTCATGACAGACATTTTTCATGGCAATTTATATTGGCATGATGATTGGAAATTGTTTTTGCGAGCACGGCAATTTTTTGATAAAAAAAATAAACTAAGACATGTCATACTCGTCAACTAAACTTGCCATCATCGAAAAACATAATTTGCCATGAAAAATGGTTGATTTACATGGTAAAAAAATCTGACATCAGATATATAGTGGACTCAGCGAACCCTAAAAGAAATATAAAGTAATTCTGCGTATTAAAAGTTCTTTGCTTCAGCTGCATATGAATTTTTCCTTTTGCGACGAAAACTTCCTATCTATTTATCTACTGTCAGGATAGTACAAAGAACACCAAAAGTAACAAAATAAACCCAGGTGCATAGATCACGTAACGACGACTGCAACAACTAGAGCGAGCCGAAGGCACACCGCCGTCTTCGCCCATCTCTCATTGAAGCCAGACAAACCTTGTTGTAGTAGGCAGTCAAGAGGTTGTCATGTTAAGGCCTCGTAGGACCAACGCATTAGAATAATAACCATCCCAATGAAAAGAATCCAAAGGATCCAACCTATAGACACACGGATATAGATGGACGAAAACAGAATGCGCGCGGATTCACCGAAGACAAACGCCAACCAAATCCAGCGAGTTCCGCCCGAGAAAAACCTCAACATGCCCTTCGACGATGTTAGAAACACCATCAAAACAGGGCTAGGAAGATAGAACCTTATTCCATCTTGAGGCCTCAGCCTCTCCGAGCAGTGCATAGACCCTAACAAAACTATAAAAACAACATGAAAAACGGTAGACGAGGTAGACCGATGGTGACACCCGTAGGAGGCAGGAGAAACCCTAGCGTGGCCAACGTAAATTCTCCGTCATGCAGAACTCGGTGCCCGGTCGGTGGATAACCTCGCTCTGGCTATCTACGGTAGGTTCAGCAGGGACCATTCAGGGTGCTCCTGGTCATTAATCAGGAAACAGGTCCCCATCCCAACCCGCAGGTATTGCCGTACCGCAAGGAAACCAGGTGCGCCGTCTTATTCAAAAAATAAAAAAGGTCAGGTGCACCGTCAGGCGCTGGATTCTCGTACTGTTCATGGTGCGTGTTCTCCTACAGCTGCAAACATGGACTAATCATTCATTCCCATTACCCAGGACGCCGTATTTTCTTGTGCTGGTACTAGCAACCATCGCCCCACTGGCGATTGGCCGGTATCGCTGGCGTGACGCCTTCCAGTTCCAGGCTTTGCTTGCACTGTGGCCCTAATGGGTAAGAACCCCTGGAAGGCTGGAACTACTGTCAAAGTGTCAATCAACCCCTGGAAGATCATTGATTTTCCTTTTTTTTCCACTGCTGCTTCAGGCTGCCTAAACCTGCTTGGTCCTTATGAGCACAGCCATTGGTCACCAGGCCCTACAAAGAGGCGCGCACTTCAGTCAAGCAACTGCATCTGCATGTACCCCCTGGAGGCAAAAAAAAAAAAAAAAGCAACTGCATATACATCTTTCCTCAGAAACTTACAGCACATGCATAATGCAGAAAGAACGGAGAGAACACAAGTTCATCTGGACAACATTATAACATGTCTGTAAACAGCAGGCGGGCAGTGATCGTGTCTTTGACTCGCTGCATTAACAGTTTCAGGCTAATCTTCAAGGTACACATCCATGACAGTGCATCCACAATTTTAGCAATGTTCTCAGCACACCATGCCGCATTGCAAACCCACCCTTTGCAGGACATGCCATTGCCAGCCTTTCAGACGCTCTTCAATTAGCATCTTTGCAACCCAGCACCAGCCCGCCGTCCACGTGTACACTGTTTTCTGTTCCTTTCAGACTGCCTCGAGGGTGCACTTTCTGTTCTGTCCTGGTTAAGATTTTCTCCAACTATGAAGTTCTCTCTTTCGGTTCCAGCGGCTGCATTAGCGGGGTGATTGCTATCCACAAATTGCATCATGAATGTCAGGCGATGGCTGTTCTGATGATTTGAATTCGGTGGTCTTTCCGGAACCAACGATCCTGAAAAGCAAAATAAGCGAGTGAGTGAAGGATCTTATGGCCTAACTGAACTTTTCTCTACACAACAATCAGTACCACCAGACACACATTATAGAATGCTGGAGTACTCATTAGCAAAAAGAGTTTGGCAGGGAGAAAAAGGCCGGTTAAATCAATGAAACAAAAGCGCCAGGTGTTAATCGTGCATTTTCCCTTTGCCTAGCGCCTATCTCGCCTAAGCACACGCCTAGCATGATTAAGCACTAGGCGTTCTGTTGTCACCGAGGCACATAATTTTTCACTGGATTAAATCCATCTCTAAATGAGGGTTATTTGGTTTTCAAATTTTAAATGACTCCAAGCAAAACAATTCTCATACAAATAAGACAAGATTTGAGCATATGTTAATATAGTTATTTTAATCATGTTTCTGGGTTCAACAGAATTGCAGTTCTAAAATAAGTATCCTGGCCCTTCCTTTCTGTTTTCCATTTTTCAAATACGTACCCCCTCCGTCCGAAAATACTTGTCGGAGAAGTGGATGAAAATTGGTGTATCTAGAACTAAATTGCGTCTAGATACATCCATTCCTCCGACAAGTATTTTCGGATGGAGGGAGTAGCATTTAAAACTTCATGAAAAAAAAACGATTTGAGTAACCTACTGTTTCTCAATGGTATTTGAAACTTCTTGAACATAAGACATCGAAGAATTTGTACAGCCCCTGAACAATGCACGTGCTCCTAAGCTCAGTATGCTGCAAAATTTGTACCTCAAGTTAGCCATTTCCCCCCCACTCACAAATAGAACATGTATTGCGAACATATATTCCATTACAACACTGCTCCAATCAATTATAAGCATGCGTTCTAAAAAAATAGCAAGGATGCCTATGTTGTGGCAATTCCACCATAAAGGTAATGGGTTCCTTGTATCATGCTCAAGGCTCTAGACTGGCTAGCAGGAGAAACATTTATTTGTTATGAGCACAAATGATAGACTGAATGAATTCTTGCCGATAAACACAGTTGCCAAATAAAAACATAAAGTGAAGGCCCAGACAAAAGAGCACCTAAGAAAAAAAAAAGACCATATGTAGATAATGAAGAACCATAAGACTGAATGACTTGTGGTGTTTGTGCTCACAGGAAATCTCGAAGACACGCATTAATTGTAACGGAACTTTGTGTAAAGCCCCCTGTAATATGATAGCACCACTTGATCACCTATAGTACCCCAAACACCAGACTGCCTTTTCCGACTGAAATTGGAAATGGCTGCCGACATGTTGTACATATTTTTGTGAGAGGTGGCCTGGTAAGAAACTCAGAGGCTGAACAATGCTGACCTGATGATCATAGAGGAGGGTTTCCATGAAATGTGATGAACAGACAGTTTTGCTTATGGAGGTGGCAAGATGGAACTGACAAAAAAAAGGACAGCTGAAGCTACGGTGTTTAGTTCAGCGGATTAGCTAGGGGTTAAGTTACAAGTACTGTTTACTTGCCAAAGAAAGAATATCACCTGAAGAAGGTTGGTAATGCTGGTCTCTTTATTTTAATTAAGGTGGATGAATGATCGTCCGAGACCAAACAGGAAAAATCGAAGTGCCAACAACTGAAGTGAAGAAACAAGAGATACCTGCATGCAGAGTAGTACTGAGGAAAGCGATCAAGTTTGAGGTACTAAAGTTAGTTCAGGAGTCAGACTGCTGTTGGAGTGACAATAATTCAAGGACTCATGCCAATGGGACTGTCTTGTTGATGGTTGTGGTATGGAGAATTCTCTCCAAAAAGGACAGACCCAGTGCTAGAAGCTGCACCCTGCAGTGCAGGGAGGTGGCGTCGAACCCAGGACCTCTTGGCACAAGTGGGGAGTACTTCACCACTGCGCCAGGCCCCTCCTAGCGCCGAACAAAATCTGCTGCCTAGCAGGTCTGAGAATTGAGGTGTCGCCAAATTGGTGAAATTGAGCAGTGCAACCGAATTGCTGATAATGACTTAACTACTTGGTCATACAAATATCTGCAAAGACTGTGGCAAACAGTACAGGCGTAGCTAAAGCCTGAAGCGAAATGCTCGCAACGCTCAACATCTTATTACTAACCCTGCATCAGTTTCTACAGGATCTGTTGGAATTATGTGTCCTGCAACTATATTCAAATTACTTAAAATTGTTAAATATTCGGAATACCTCGTTATGGAATTATACATATATTTGTACATGGAATTGTTTTACATGTTTAGCATGGAATTGTTACTTGCTGGAACGTACTTAAGTTTTATATACTTAAGAAAGCTGGTCGATTATCGGTGGAATACAATATACTATTTATATTGGAAAGAGTACCCGGATACACTGATGATTGGAAGGAGCTAGATCGTATAATTAGATTTCAGCCCTAATGTTGATCTACATAATTAGAGGAATTTACACTCTATTATGGCACGTTGCTCACAAGCGCGTGCTCCGGGGACATAACGGGTAGAATCCGTTAACAGACAAATATGATTGTGGTTGGTAATTTGATCTGGACTCTATCCCGGAAACTAGTGGAAAAGACTAGGAATCTTATCTGTATAAGAGGTGGACTCTTTGGAAAAACAGTATAAGAAGGTCCCTACCCCCTAGCCTCAGATATGCGAATTGTGAGCGGCACCACGGATAAGCGCAGAGGAATAAGGGGTAGACCACAAACCCTAAATTTCTAACAGGATGAACAAGCCACAGTACAGTATATGCATCGAAAGCAAAAGAAATGTGCACACATGTCTAATTGTTTACCTGCCAATCCATGTGAATCTCACAAATAACTGTCCTCATCCTCATCGTCACTACTCCAAAGCATGTCATGCTCCTTCAGTCGAAGCCCCAACATAACATCAACAATGTCCTCTTCAGAAAATGCAGATATTACCTGTGGTGCATCCAGTGCTGAAAGCTCCCACACAAGGTGGGGTCTGGGGAAGGGAATTTCTAGACAGCCTTACCCTCGCATAATAATTCTGCAAAGCTACAGAGTATTGGCAATATAAAATAGTCACAGAAATCAAGGAGATCAATTGCGGAAAAGTAGTAGATGGCTTAGCAGATGACATTGGTTCGAGAACAACTGCAGAGAGAGACTTTTAGAGACTGAAAAATGCTGACATGATGAACATCGAGGAGGGTTTTTATGAATATGGTGAACAGACAGTGTTGCTTATGGAGGTGACAAGATGGAAGTGGCAAAAAGGAACTATGATATTTCAAATTAGTAGATTAGCAAGGGGTTAAGTTACAGGTACTGTTTACTTGCCAGACAAATGGATACCAACTGAAGAAGGTTGGGTGATGATGCTCTCTTTATAAAGGTGAATGAATGATCATTGAAGACAAAACAGGAAAAATTGAAGTGGCAACAGCTGAACGAGTAAACGACAGATACTGAAATTACTGACTAGTTGCATGCAGCACAGCACTGAGGAAAGCAATCAAGCTTGGGGTGAAGTTAGTTCAGGAGGCAGATTGTGATGTAGAAATAACATGAACCCAAGGACACATGCCAGTGATATTGTCTTGTTGATCAATTGATCACTGCGGTAGGGAGACTTCCCTCCTGGCGCCTCACAGAACCTGCTGCCTAGCAAGTCTGAGAATTGAGGTGTCACCAAGTTGGCAAAATTGGGCAGTGGGACTGAATTGTTGGTCCTAACATTCAGAAAGGTGTTGTGATGAACCAGTGCAATCACTGTATATTAACAACGCAGATAACATGAGTCTGAAAAATGAAAAGGAATATTTGTTAACATATGTGCACCTCGTACAGGTGTAGGTACAGGCTGAAGCAAACTGCGTGCAACACTCAATATCTTGCTACTAACCCTACAGTGGTTATCTAGAGAGCCAATTGGGCATGGTATATCCACTGAAAGCAAAAGTAATACGCGCACATATCCAATTGTTACCTGCCAATCCGTGTAAATATCACAGATAACCATCCTCATCCTCGTCGTCGCTACTCCAAAGCATGTCATCCTCCTTATGTCGAAGCCCCAATATACCATCAACAATGTCCTCTTCGGCAAATGCAGACATTTTTGTAGCACCAAACACTTTGGTCCTGCTTGTAACAATGTCATCAACAACATCATCCAATTCATTCGTATCCCAATCCACTATGAACTCATCATCATCATCTTGCTCATCGTGCTCTTCGTATCTAAACTCTGGAACCTTCCCACTCCGCATCATCTCCTCATCAACCTCCCCGTTTTGCACGCTGTCCCAAGGCAGCCAAATATCAGCAACCTTCCCGAGCGCGCGGCACCCATCCCCAACCACGACCATCCTCAGGGCGGCAGCGCGTGCGTTACGCACCGTGTCGGTGAAGTCGGAGTCATCGGAGACGAGCACGACCCAGTCGACGCCGCAGGCGATGGCGTGCTTCACCTGGCGTTTGAGCGCTTGGTCCGCAGCCTGCGGCTTGTCCGGGACGGTGCGGACATGGACGCCGGCGCGCCGGAGCTCGGAATCGAGACCGTAGCCGACCTTTGGGGTGAGGAGCTCTCGCGCGGCATCCTGGTACTTGGTGTTGTTGGAGATGTAGCGCTCGCGGAACTTCTGGCGCTTCTTGCCCTTGAGGGAGCGGAGGCGGCCGAGCTTCTTGTTGCGCTCGCGCTCGTGGAGCTGGCGGAAGTGGCGGGCGAGGTCGGGGCGGGTGGGGAAGCGGCGGCCGCAGACGGCGCAGGAGTAGGGGACGGGCGGGGCGGCGGCGCCCGTGCGCTCGGCGCGGTCGAGGGCGCGGCGCTCGCGGCGGTCGGCGGAGACCCAGGCGGGGAGGTGGGTGAAGGCGTGGCGGTTGGCGAAGGCGGAGACGGAGTCGACGCGGCCGAGGAGGGAGGCCGCCTCGCGGAGGGAGGTGGCCGCCTCGAAGGGCGGCCCGCGCGGGGGCTTGTTGTCGAGGTCCCACAGCACCACCACCGTCGGGCTCCGCGCCGTCCACACGCCGTCCCCGCCGCGGAACATCTCGACGTCCGCCGCGGTGGGCGCCGCCGAGTACGGGTTCTCGGCCGCTGCCGCTCGGAGTGGGGGATCGGCGCGGAGGGAGATGCGGTGGGGGGCGCGGTGGTTGAAGGGGGAGGGATGGAGGACTGGCGGGTTGGGAGGTGGGTGGAGGAAGGAGAGTGGCGGCGGCATGGCCGGCGAGCGTGGGCAGGTCGCGCGAGGCTAGAGGTGGATAGGAGGAGACTGAAGGCGGAGGAAGAAATGAATAAAATCCGGAGAGCGGAGCGTCCAAAAAAAAGTCCCGTCAACGAAAATGTCAACAGTAAAATAAAAAGGTTCAGAAAAATTGAAATATTTTTGTGGCAAACTTTAAGGAATGTTTGGAGTGCTTGTTAAACTTCGTCATGAAATCACATTGATGAAAGTCGTGGCGTTTTTTTTTTAAATCAGTGCTTCAAAAGGCGTTCAAAAATATCATTTTTAGAGCATCGATTTTATTGTTCCACAACTTTCATGAATGTGATTTCTTGATGAAACTTTGCAAGCACTTCAAATATTCCATAAAGTTTGCCACAAAAACTTCAGAATTTTATTAAAAAATTACTATTCTTTTTTTTTTTAAATTACTGCTCATTCAAGAGCATATTAGCTCGCGAGTACATACACCACGATATGTTTCTTTCACCTCAAATACTGAGTTTAATTTCATGGTAACATAATTACAGTGTGCTAATACAATACCAGAATGCATTTGTACTATTAATCTTTACTCCTAAAGAGGAGGTGGAAGTGTCTCCTCAACCCTGATTAATCCCGCCCCATCATCACAAAAGCCACATCCCATCAGTTTAATTTTGCCTCACCTTCCATTACCCCCTCTACGCTGATTTTTTCTCCATTTCACATTTTCATCTTTCTTTTTCCAGCTGAACCCCACCTTTCGGGTTTTCATATCGATTTCTCAACCTTCCCTTTAAACAAGTAACTTGCAAAAATCTTAACAGATCATAACTTCCCTTGTCTTGATAGATGGATTTCGTTGATCGCTTTTGTCTTTTGATGCGGGCATGGGTATCAAATTATTTTTAGGAACTTTTCTTAACAAATGGATTTCTTTGATCCCATTGCCTTTCCAAGCGGGCGTACACATGATCTCCTTCAGGCCTTGTTCGGTTGAGGTGGTTTTTGAAGGGGAATGGCAGGGGTTGAGGGGGATTACACTACGAGGGAAAATTCTAGTAGTAGCGCGGGTTTTGAGGCTAGCAGCAGCGCGGGTGGCCGCGCTACTAATAAGGCGCTACAACTAACTCATAGTAGTAGTGCGGCCCTTACCCGCGCTACTACTGTTGACGATATCAGCAGCGCTTTTTAAGAACGCGCTACTATTATCTAGTTGTAGCGATTTCGCCATCCCTCGCTACTGCTATATCTTTCATCATTTTCCCATTACCCCTTTCCATTTCAGTTTCCCTTTCAGATACTAGATACTAGGTACTGCTAGTAGATATCAATTCATAAACCATTACTAGGTAGTATTCCCTTCGTTCCATATTACTCGTCGTGGTTTTAGTTCAAACCACGACGAGTAATTTGGAACGAAGGGAGTACTAGATAACAATTTCATGCATAGTCAACATGCATCCTCAAGCAGTACAAGGTCATATCAACGGCCATCATCATATGTAGTTCTAGATGATATCGACGACGATCATCATATGTAGTTCTAGATGATATAGCCACACACACATATGTAGTTCTAGATGATATAGCCACACACATATGTAGTTCTAGATGATGTCGAAGACAATCATCATCCTCAAGCCTGGGCGATTGGTGTTCCTGATAGTAATTAGGATGGCCTGTCCAACACAAAGATTCTTGCCATCGAGGAATTTCTTCCACCCAACCGAATTTAAGTGTGTGCGACCGTCTGTGTCCACGCGGTAAGTACAGGTTGTGACGGAGCCCCTTGCAGTAAGGCGTAGTCCAGCTGAGCCTTCTTCATCAGGCTCGATACCATAACTCACAGATATGCTCTTTGCCAATTTCTGAATAAGAAAAACATATCGATTAATAAATAGCCTCGCAAATAAGTACATATGGATTATCTACACTATTAATAGTTCCCTTAGATTCTACACTAATAAGCATGTGATCGAACTCTACACTAAAACATATCATCGACTAGATTCCACACAACATACCATATCATTGGACTGTACACAAGGTAATTCATCGGATAATTTGCATTTGTAAGTATAACATACCATATCATGTCGATCAACCATGCTAATTTGTCAAGCGAGTCACGAATGGCACCCCGACAAAGTCAGCACATGGCGGAATTATGTCCCACAGGTTGGACACCTCCTCCTTACTCAGCCTTGTTCTTTGAGCTATGATGGCTTCATGAAGTGGGTCCTCATCATCTTCATCGAGTGGGTCCTCATTATCTTCATCATCTTCATCATCTTCATCATCTTCATCATCTTCCACCAGGTTGAGATAAATGACAGCTAGCTTGGGTCTTTCTGCTCGGAAGGAGAAGCTGATCAACTCACCACCAGTAAGACGCATGCGAGCGACGAAACGGGCCCATCCATCTCCTCCAATCCGCGACATATTACGTCCTTTCTCGACCTCCATAGTGTACAGCCCCCCAGGAGCCTCAAATGTCACAGTGTCTCCTGTCAGCTTGTTGAATTTCAACCTCACATTGCATGGGACGATCTGTGTAAAAGAAGCAAAATGACACAATGCAGTAATGCCAACACTAAAAATAAAATAGTTATTATATTTCATCTAATTTTTTACCGCCGCATGACGAAAACTCGGCTGGAAGTAGATGCTGAACAACTTGCCAGTTGCAAGGCTACTGGCGCATCCTGACTTGCACAGTCGACATAGTGGTGATGGTGGTGGCGCCATTTTTCCTAAAGCAATATGAGCAAAGGATTAACGATCAACTAAATCAAAATGTTCTAAGTCAACTAAATCAACTAGCCTACTAAATCAACTAAATCAAAATGTTCTAAGTCAACTAAATCAACTAGCCTACTAAATCAACTAAATCAAAATGTTCTAAGTCAACTAAATCAACTAGCCTACTAAATCAACTAAATCAAAATGTTCTAAGTCAACTAAACCAACTAGCCTACTAAATCAACTAAATCAAAATGTTCTAAGTCAACTAAACCAACTAGCCTACTAAATCAACTAAATCAAAATGTTCTAAGTCAACTAAATCAACTAGCCTACTAAACGTCTGTCTTCTGGATTTGGAGAAGTGCCGATTTTCAAGAACGCGAATCTTATGATATGGTGGGAATCTCTTATGATAATTATCCGCAACTAAATCAAAATGTTCTAAGTCAACTAAATCAACTAGCCTACTAAATCAACTAAATCAAAATGTTCTAAATCAACTAAATCAACTAGCCTACTAAATCAACTAAATTAAAATGTTCTAAGTCAACTAAATCAACTAAATCAAAATGTTCTAAATCAACTAAATCAACTAGCCTACTAAATCAACTAAATCAAAATGTTCTAAGTCAACTAAATCAACTAGCCTACTAAATCAACTAAATCATATCAACTAAATCAAAATGTTGCATATGAACTACCTACTAAATGAACTAAATCGAAATGTTCTAAGTCAACTAAATCAACTAAATCAAAATGTTCTAAATCAACTAAATCAACTAGCCTACTAAATCAACTAAATCAAAATGTTCTAAATCAACTAAATGAACTAGCCTACTAAATCAACTAAATCAAAATGTTCTAAGTCAACTAAATCAACTAAATGAACTAGCCTACTAAATCAACTAAATCAAAATGTTCTAAGTCAACTAAATCAACTAAATGAACTAGCCTACTAAATCAACTAAATCAAAATGGTCTAAGTCAACCAAATCAACTAGCCTACTAAATCAACTAAGTCAAAATGTTGCATATGAACTAGCCTAGCTACTAAATCAAAATGTAGCGGGCAGGAGGGAGAAGGAGGGGCGACTCGAGGAGGGAGAAGAGAGTAGGATGGAGGAGGAAGGCGGAGCGAGGAGGGGCCAGCCGGCGCGGCTAGTGGAGGGAGGACGGAGGAGGAAGGCGGAGCGAGGAGGGTCCGGCCAGCGGCGAGTGGAGAGGGAGGACGGAGGAGGAGGCCGGTACCGAGTCCAGCAAGGAGGAGGAGGTGACGGGGGCGCAGACGAAGGAGGGGCGACGGGGGTGGACCGGCACGGGGGATTGAGAGGGGATCCAGTGAGCTAGTGTGTGACTGTGTGAGTGGATCGGATTCTGGAGATGGGGGGTGGGAGATGAATGGCTTAGCAGTAGCGCGTTGTAGTAAAAGACGCTACTGCTAAGCTATCTAGCAGCAGCGCCTTTCACAATAAAGCGCTACTGCTATGTGTCAGCATGTAAAAATAGACTTTGTTTGATATATCAAAAATACATTGATCATCAACGATCTTTTTGTGTACAATCTGATTTGTCAATATGAGTCCTCACCGGTTTAGGAACAGGTGAAGACTCATATTGCAGCCACAAATTCTACACATAGAGTTTAATGAAGACCAAGTGCTTGTCAAAGTTTGAGAAGTAACATATTTAAGGTGGTAGAAACTCTCTTCACGGAGCGAGGTGGGACTAAATTTTTGTAGTAAACTTAACAGTAGCGCTTATTGGAGAAATGCGCTACTACTATGCTATGTAGCAGTAGCGCCCGTCGTTATGACGCGTTGCTGCTATAACTAGCCTCGCGGCGGCCTCGTGGGAATTATAGCAGTAGCGCGTCTTTGAGCGGGCGCGCTACTGCTATATTTGTTTCAGCAGCGAGTTACCCCTGAGCACGCTACTGCTAATTAGCAGCAGCGCCTTATTTTAAAGCGCGCTGCTGATAAGATTATGTGTATAGGCTTTTCCCTAGTAGTGTTAGATCCCCTACAAACCAAAATCCTCTCCAATCCCTTTGGGAGGAGGATTAAACGAACAAGGCCTCATGTAGAAATTCGGCCCGCCCCGGGTTTTCTTGCCTCTCGTGTCAGCCTTAATCGTCGCCCAACAGCCGGCTCCCCTCCGTCTTGCAGCTCCGCCGCCAACGCCAGCCTTGGCCATCGCTCTGGACCGATCAGCGTCCCCTACACAGGGAAACACAGGGCCGAGACGTATAAGGCGCCAACGGTGTTGACGCCGAGTCAGTCTAGGGACACAACAAACATGGTGCAGTTATGCTGCAAGGAGGGAGCGGGGAGGCAGGACACAGTGGCGAAGCTATGCATTAGCAGTGTAGTCAAATGACTACACAACTTTTTGACCAGAACGTCATACAATAATTACATATCATGCAGAAAAAATAATAAATACGTACATATGATAACACAAATTTGAATTGACTACACATGACTGAACTCCTGGCACCGCCACTGGCAGGACGGGAGCGGCCGGACACAGCAAGCACGTAGCCAGGTACTCCCTCCATTTCAAATTTGAACTAAAACCACGACGAGTAATTTGGAACGGAGGGAGTACGTGCATAGAGACGCCGCCGTCATCAAAAGTCTCGGCATCGTTCGTGACTCCTCCTCCTCGTTTCACCTCCCCTACCAACAACGGATGCTAGTACCTATCTTTTTACAGTTGTTTTCTACTCTAGTTTTGCAGTGACTCGAAATAAGAGATCTCGCCGTTGAAACATTGCCGATGAATGCCCCATCGCCTTATATATAGACATATGTCTGTTGATTTCTTGACTCTGACGTATGTGAGTTTTGATTCTCTACCACCAATCGATTTCGGGAAGATCTCTTTACTCCGTCGTTTTTTCGGTACTGCATCTGTCTTAACATTGGTTAGTACTACTTGATGCAATGAGTCAGCATCGTTTGTTGATTCTCGGAAGCTGATGGATTTTCTCTGAGTGATGTCTAAGAGGATGCTGAATTAGCTTGTGCAGATTTCCCATCGATTTGTGTCCATGGCGATGCCGTGCTGGAAGTCTGACCGCCCATGCAGCGCCGCCCCGAAGTTCCCCTGACAAAGCGGCCATGTACAATTGTATCAGAGCATCTCTAGCAGATCACAATAAAACTCGCTGGGTTGTGTTTTTGCGACGGATTTACTGTGCGCGCAACCCTCCCCCCTCGACCCGAACAGGTCCGGTAATAACGGCCCGGTCCATTCAAAAATTACGGGAGGCCCGTAAACCGCCCACAAATCCGCAATATATACCGGAACCGGCGGATTTTAGGGTTTGCGCCTTCGTTTCCCCTATCGCCTCGGCCGCAAATCCCTACCCCTTCGGCAACAAATTCCTCTCATCCGGCAGCCTTTTGCGGCGCGCGTAGACACCGAAAGCGAGCCCCAATGTCGTGCATTAGTGATAGAAGGGGTGGCCGAGGGCGGTTCGGCGACCGCAGCGGCGATCCGTCTTGAGACGTCTCCGTCGTATCTACTTTTCCAAACACTTTTGCCCTTGTTTTGGACTCTAACTTGCATGATTTGAATGAAACTAACCCGGACTGACGCTGTTTTCAGCAGAATTGCCATGATGTTATTTTTGTGCAGAAATAGAAGTTCTCGGAATGACCTGAAAATCCATGGAGCAACTTTCCAGAATTAATAAAAAATGTTGGCGAAAGAAATAGCTTTAGGGGGCCCACACCCTATCCACGAGGGTGGGGCGCCCCCCCCCCCTCCCCTGGGCGCGCCCCCTGCCTCATGGGCCCCCTGGACGTCCACCGACCTCAACTCCAACTTCATATATTTGCTTTCGTGGAGAAAAAAAATCAAAGAGAAAGTTTCATCGCATTTTACGATACGGAGCCACCGCCAAGCCCTAATCTCTCTCGGGAGGGCTGATCTGGAGTCCGTTCGGGGCTCCGGAGAGGGGGGTTCGTCGCCGTCGTCATCATCAACCATCCTCCATCACCGATTTCATGATGCTCACCACCGTGCGTGAGTAATTCCATCATAGGCTTGCTGGACGATGGTGGGTTGGATGAGATTTACCATGTAATCAAGTTAGTTTTATTAGGGTTTGATCCCTAGTATCCACTATGTTCTGAGATTGATGTTGCTATGACTTTGCTATGCTTAATGCTTGTCAGTAGGGCCCGAGTGCCATGATTTCAGATCTGAACCTATTATATTTTCATGAATATATGTGAGTTCTTGATCCTATCTTGCAAGTCTATAGTCACCTATTATGTGTTATGATCTGACAACCCCGAAGTGACAATAACCAGGATACTTCTCGGTGATGACCGTAATTTGAGGAGTTCATGTATTCACTATGTGTTAATGCTTTGGTCCGGTACTCTATTAAAAGGAGGCCTTAATATCCCTTAGTTTTCACTAGGACCCCGCTGCCACGGGAGGGTAGGACAAAAGATGCCATGCAAGTTCTTTTCCATAAGCACGTATGACTATATTCGGAATACATGCCTACATTACATTGATGAATTGAAGCTAGTTCTGTGTCACCCTATGTTATAACTATTACATGAGGAATCGCATCTGACATAATTATCCATCACTGATCCAATGCCTACAAGCTTTTCACATATTGTGCTTTGCTTATTTTACTTTACCGTTGCTACGGTTACAACTAGTACAAAACTACTATCATTACTTTTGCCACTGTTACCGTTACTATCATACTACTTTGCTACTAAATACTTTGCTGCAGATACTAAGTTATCCAGGTGTGGTTGAATTGACAACTCAACTGCTAATACTTGAGAATATTCTTTGGCTCCCCTTGTGTCGAATCAATAAGTTTGGGTTGAATACTCTACCTGTCGGTGTCAAAACCGGCGGATCTCGGGTAGGGGGTCCCGATCTGTGCGTGTAAGGCTAATGGTAACAGGAGGCAAGGGACACGATGTTTTACCTAGGTTCGGGCCCTCTCGATGGAGGTAAAACCCTACTTCCTGCTTGATTGATCTTGATGATATGAGTATTACAAGAGTTGATCTACCACGAGATCGTAGAGGCTAAACCCTAGAAGCTAGCCTATGATGATTATGATTCTGTCTCTAAGGACTAAACCATCCGGTTTATATAGACACCGGATGGGGCTAGGGTTTACACAGAGTCGGTTACAAAGAAGGAAATCTAATATCTAGATCGCCAAGCTTGTCTTCCACGCAAAGGAGAGTCCCATCCGTACACGGGACGAAGTCTTGAGTCTTGTATATTCACGTCCTAACAGTCCGACCAAAGTATATAGTCCGGCTGTGCGGATACCCCCTAATCCAGGACTCCCTCAGTAGCCCCTGAACCAGGCTTCAATGACAATGAGTCCGGCGCGCAGTTTGTCTTCGGCATTGCAAGGCGGGTTCCATCTCCGAATACTCCAAAGTAATTACCGAACACTTGAATCGTGTCCGGATCTGTAAGACGATCTTCACATACCACCATAGAGAGAACGATATTCCACAAATGTAATCTGCTGACAACTTCAGACAACGTGACATGACACTACGGTCGAGTCATTATTTGAACCGTTTCCCCACAACCAGCCACAACGCATATTGCGAGGCGGTTTCCTCGGCACGTCTTGTTGAAGCAGAGATATGTCCCCTTATTACGGGATTCCCATCAATACGGGTATGGGTAACCCAACCGCGCCGTCAATCGTGGCTCTTGGGAAATAAGCGATTTTCAACGGGCAAGTGGGGAGGCGCACCGTTTTCGTCGCCTCTATAAAGGGATAAGGATTCTCCATTTTTACCCACGCCTTCTTCCTTCTTTGCTTACCCATTCTTGCCCCCTCGAGCTCCAGCGCCCTAGTTCTTTCTCCGCACAGCCAAACATGTCCGGAGCTGGAGGCAAGTGGGTGGCCTCCACCTTCAAGGAGGAGCATATTACGAAGCTCCGGGCAGCCGGATACTTGGCCGCAGATATTGCGCATCGGCTACCAGAGACAGGGCAGATAATTCCGACTCCGGAACCCCACGAGAGGGTCATGTTCCTCGCCCACTTTGTCCGCGGACTGGGATTCCCCCTCCACCCATTCGTCCGTGGGCTCATGTTCTACTACGGGCTGGATTTTCATGATTTGGCCCCTAAGTTCATCCTCAACATCTCGGCGTTTATCGTCGTGTGCGAGGCCTTTCTCCGCATCAGGCCCCATTTTGGCCTGTGGTTGAAGATCTTCAACGTAAAGCCGAAGATAGTGGTCGGCCAACAGGTGGAGTGTGGTGGCGCCATGGTGGGCAAAATGCCCAATGTCACCTGGCTTGAAGGTTCCTTCGCGGAGACCGTGAAGGGGTGGCAATCGGGGTGGTTCTATATCACTGAGCCGCACAATGCCAATTGGGCGGCGGCCCCCGAATTTCGATCCGGCATCCCTGTGTGGCTCACTTCCTGGAAGAGGAAGGGCCTGGCCTGGGGCGCATCTGAGGAGCTGACCGGACTCCAGAACTGCGTCCAAAACATGATAACCAAGAGTATCAAACTGGTCAATGTGATCCAGGTCATGTTATTCCGCTGGATTCTCCCGTGTCAGAGACGGGCATTCAACCTGTGGGAGTTTGACGCGGCCCAACACCAGACACTGCAAGAGCTTTTTGACACGACGCACAAAGACGCCTGGAAGGTGTTGTTCAAGGCCAGCGAGGTTCCTCCCCCCATCTCTAAGGACCGCGGACTTAGCGCTAGGCGCCAAGCCAACGCGGTAAGCATTCTACATTTCAAGATGCGACTTTCCCCAGTATATTTGTGGGAGAAGCTTAGCCTGCTGTGCTAATTTTGATAGGCATATGTGGCTACGGCGGAGCGGATCGACTGTCCGGCTCCGTTGCCTGAGGACCCAGCAGACGAACTCCTGACGGAGATGTTGGCTCCGGCACCCTACGAGGTGCCGGAGAAGAAGGCCAAGAAGATGGCCACGGGGACCAAAAGAAGTTTCTGGTGCAATGTGGTGCCGGACTCATCGTCCGCAGACACCAGGGCGCATTCCTCCAACGACGATGAGGAGGAGGAGGAGGGAGAGGAGGAAAACCCTCTCCCTAAAAACGAAGGGGGGAAGAAGAGGAAGGCCACCCTTACCGGGGAGGCCTAAGGGTCCAAGAAGGGACAGACCCTCCCTCCGGACCACTCCGCAACCGCCGCCTACAGCGAGGAGGAGTGGCTACCCAGGGGCAAGCCCCTGGTGAGATCGTAAGTATCCGCACTCTGCAATACTTTCAGTGCGACTTAGCTTAACAGTTTGTTATAACACCGAACACGTATATGCAGTCCGGCCAGGACCCATCCCGAGGTATCCGCTTCGGATGGGTCTTTGAGCGATTTGGCAATGAATTCACTCCCGACGGCCACTTCCCCTCGGCCTGCGGATGACACGAAGGTGTTTTCCCAAAGGGTCCCAGAGCAGGGGGAGGCGACTCTGGAAACGCCCCAAGGCGAAATCCCAGACGCCGGGCATACGGGGCGTAAGATCCCCTCGGATTATGCCGACGAGAGCCGCAGCAAGTTGGGCTCTCAGCCGGACACTGTGCCGGAACCTCCAAGAGTTCCGGATTCGGGCAGGCAGCCCCTCGCTAAGGAGGGCGAGCCGACCATGCCGATGACTTCCGTTGCACCAGAGGCGCCGGATAGTCTGCTGGAAGTGCTTCGCGACGCTTCCATGGATGAAGAGCACCGTACTCTTATGAGTGCGATGATTCAGAAGGTTCAGTCTGCCAAGAGCGGATTGACCGAAGCATGCACCAGCTTGCTGACAGGCTTTGAGGTAAGTAATCAAAAGTGTGAGAAATTATCACCTGATAGACAGTAGCCCCTGATACTCTGTTCGGTGTTCGGAAAGAAAAGCCAAACGGAGGGTCAATTCTAAACCGCAGGAGTCTAATAGTACGTGTCTATGTGAATAAGTAGGCGGTGCTGCTTGCTGCTGCTGCCCGCACAGCAGAGGTCGCCGGACTCAAACGGGACCTTGAGCAGGCCCAAGGAGAGCTCAGCCTCACGAAGAGGCAGCTCGAAGAGAACAAAGGTGAGCAATACCCCGTTCACATACAAAGAATAGAAAAAATTGGTGACGCTAACAAAAAAGCGTCATGATTGTGTAATAGGGGCCACGACCGAAGTGGCGTCCCTAAAGAAAGCGCTATCCGAGGCCGAAAACAAAGCAGCCATGGAGCGCATTGAGCGTGAAAAGCAAAATGCTAGGGTGGGCGAGGTACAGCAAGAGCTCCAGGAGCTCGGCAAGAAGTTCGAGTCCTTGGAGCGTGACTTCAAGATCAAGGAGTCTGAACTTGCGAAGGCCCTTTTGAGCATGAAAGACGCCAAGGCCGAAGCCGAAAAGGCCCAGCAGGAAATCCAGGCGGCCAAGAAGATAGCGGCGGGTAAGACCTTCTTTATGCAAAGCAAGCATGTGGAGGAGGCGTTTCTTTTACTTACCCGAATTCGGAGCTCCCCAGGGGCATTCGCAGATCTGCCAAGCAGCATATCAGATGCCGCGGAGTTCTACCGTGCCAAAGAGAGGATCTCAACGGAGAAGCTGTTCTGGTCCCGGTATGCTGAAGCCGAACACCCGATGCCTCTGAGCGACCAATTGAAGCAATTGGTTGAACTCCACAGGGCTGCCGAAGTGGCTATGAAAGATTTCATAGTCAGGATGTGGCCTGGTGAGCCCTTGCCCGCTAGCTACTTCAGCCTGATAAAGCGGATGGTAAATGCCTGTCCGCGGCTTGAAGTGATCAAGTGATCCGTTTGCATTGGGGGTGCCCGCCGGGCCTTTGCCCGTGCGAAGGTGCATTGGGGCAAGCTGGATGCGGAGAAGCTGGTGAAGGATGGACCGCTGGAGGGCAAGGTGCATCACTATCCCGAGAAATATTATGATGGTGTTATGAAAGGCGCTCGCCTCATGGCCGATGAATGTACCAAGGACACGATCTTTGAGTGAATGTGCTCCTGTCGTTTTTGTAATATAAAATGAAGTTGTTTGTGCTATATAACGCTTTGTTGATTTAAAATATTACCTTCTGTGCGGCTGTTTATAAGATTCTGAAAGTAGGCCAGTCGTCGGCTTCCGCCCCCACGTAACTAGTACTGGGGTGTTCATGGAAAACCCAAAACACTCTTTATCCAAATGTTTGGTCCCTGAAGGAGGTGTTTGGCGCAGCGAACAAGGCAATCGGACTATGCGGCTTTATAACTTTCACTTAGCCATAGAAGTCTACAATTTTAAATTTCGGCGAAGCCCCTAGAATTCGGAGAGCCGAATTGGGGCGCTATATACGCCTAAATCGGACGAGGCCGATTCCTCGCCAAAAGCGGAAAAAATCTTTAAGGATTTTAAGACCTCTCGAACAGCGACCAGCTCTCGCCGCATCATGCGAGTCAGTTTTCGGCTTTCTCTACTGAGGTGCTCATCCGGAAGAACCGGGACACAATCGCAGTAGTTCTCCCTACGCTACCTTAGCCGATATAACGGAATGTAAGGTACCAAAACAAGGGAGCTGGGCAAATCCAACTATTGACCCAAGACATGATTCGGAGCTGATGCATATAATGCTGTAAGTTCGGGGTGCCGCACTGTTGAAAGTGTTCAGACTTATCTTGCCGTATTATGGGGTGCCATAAGAAGCCCCTGGCAAACTGATCGTACCAAGATGTACGGATTCAATATTAAATAAACATTTATAGGAAAAATGTGAAGATAGGAATAATAAGCTGACGCTATGTATTGTTTCCCATTGCAAGACAATACGTCCGAGCGTATGCGTACAATTGATGCGTTAAGCAGAATAAAAAATAGGACTATTTGACATGTCCTATCCAAGGGCGGGCCGCATGTAGGTATATAAAACAGGTATAACGATCATTAACAGATACCACCTGAGTATTCCCTTTGTGCGCAAAGCCTTCTGCCTCCTTGGTCCTCCTGTGTGGAGTCCGGTGATCCGGCTCTCTGAAGAGGCTACCCGACAGTAGGGTGCTGAAAGATAAAGGGGGTTGTTAAAGTATGTTGCGGCTGAACCGCATTGTTGACCGCATCACTATTGCGCCTTCGCATGTTCTCATGGTATTTTGAGTGCGTAATTGTGTACGCGCGACACGAATGCTGCCTGAATTGGGCTGGGGCGGAGGACGGACTGCTAGTCACGCTCTTGGCGTGCCTGGCGATCCTGCTGCAGGGTACTCCGGACTCGCTTGACGGTGTTCGGGGTTGTTGTCGCCGAATTGGTGGTTTGCCGGAGAAGGCTGCTTTGTACTTCTGCCGCGTGGGCTGCAGTATGCTCTTATGTATGGAGAGAGCGGTCCATGTTTCCATTCACTGTTATAACCCCGCGAGGTCCTGGCATCTTGAGCTTGAGGTATGCTTAGTGTGGTACCGCATTGAATCGAGCGAATGCGGTTCGTCCAAGTAGTGCATGATAGCCACTACGGAAAGGGACGATATCAAAGATTAACTCCTCGCTTCGGAAGTTATCCGGAGATCCAAAGACCACTTCCAGTGTTATGGAGCCCGTGCAGCAGGCCTCTACTCCTGGAATTACACCTTTGAAGGTGGTTTTGGTGGGCTTGATCCTTGAAGGGTCGATGCCCATTTTGCGCACTGTGTCCTGATACAGCAGGTTCATGTTGTTGCCGCCGTCCATAAGGACTCGCGTGAGGTGGAATCCGTCGATGATTGGGTCTAGGACCAATGCGGCTGAACCGCCGCGACGGATGCTGGTAGGATGATCCCTACGATCGAAGGTGATCCGACAGGCTGACCATGGGTTGAACTTTGGGGCGACTGGCTCCATTGCATAGACGTCCCGCAGTGCACGCTTTCGTTTCCGTTTGGGAATGTGGGTGGCGTAGATCATGTTGACCGTTTTCATCTGGGGAGGAAATTTCTTCTGCCCCCCCCCCCGTGTTCGGACGTCGGGGCTCCTCGTCATCGTCGTTGTGCAGCCCCTTGTCCTTTTTTCGGCATTTATTTTACCAGCCTGTTTGAACACCCAACAGTCTCTGTTAGTGTGGTTTGCTAGCTTATCCGGGGTGCCATGAATTTGGCACGAGTGATCAAGTATGCGGTCCAGACTTGACGGTCCCTGATTGTTTCTTTTGAACGGCTTTTTTCGCTGACCGGATTTTGAGCCACTGAATCCGGCGTTGACTGTCGTGTCTTCAGTGTTGTCGCCATTGTTCTGACGCTTATGTCTGTTGCGCCGTGGCTTGCTGTTATTGTCGCGGGCATCTGAAGTCCCAGAGTTTATTGGCGTGGTGCTACTGCGAGCCAACCAACTGTCCTCGCCCGCGCAAAAGCGGGTCATGAGTGTTGTGAGGGCCGCCATAGAGTTTGGTTTTTCCTGGCCGAGGTGTCGGGCGAGCCACTCGTCGTGGATATTATGCTTAAAGGCCGCCAAGGCTTCGGCGTCTGGACAATCGACAATTTGGTTCTTTTTAGTTAAGAACCGAGTCCAGAATTTCCTGGCTGACTCTCCGGGCTGTTGGGTAATGTGACTCAAGTCATCAGCATCCGGTGGTCGCACGTATGTGCCCTGGAAGTTGTCGAGGAACGCGTCCTCCAGGTTTTCCCAACTGCCGATGGAATTTGCCGGTAGGCTATTTAGCCAGTGTCGGGCTGGTCCTTTGAGCTTAAAGGGAAGATATTTGATGGCATGGAGATCGTCACCGCGGGCCATGTGAATGTGGAGAAGGAAATCTTCGATCCATACTGTGGGGTCCGTTGTGCCATCGTATGATTTGATGTTTACGGGTTTAAACCCTTCCGGGAATTCATGATCCATCACTTCTTCAGTGAAGCAGAGGGGGTGTGCGGCGCCTCTGTGCCGGGCTATGTGGCTACGCAGTTCAAATGAGTCTAGTTGGCTGTGTTCGGCCCGGCCGGACTTGCTGATAGTGTATCCGGTATGACGATCATCGTCACGTGTTGGGGCACGCCCCCGCGATCCGTAGATCGATCTTGGTTGTCCTGCCTTGTTGTCCAATATGTCTCACGGGTCTTGCCTATTGCCCCGGGCCGTAGTGTATTGGTGTGGCGGTGCGGGCTGGTATTTGGGCTGATACGCCATTTTATCCCGACGACGAGGTGGCCGGTCAGCCTCGTCCTGTGCTGGCAGGGTAGGCTCATCCTCGAGTTGAGGTAGCCACTTGTGCTTTGGATAACCTTTGGTGTGGCGTTCAAGTCCATATTCCTCGGCCGCCAGGACTTCAGTCCATCTGTCTGTGAGCAGATCTTGATCAGCTTGGAGTTGCTGCTGCTTCTTTTTCAGGCTCCTTGCAGTGGCCATAAGCCGGTGCTTGAAGCACTCCTGCTCTACGGGGTCCTCAGGCACGCCGAATTCGTCATCGCCGAGGCTAATCTCGTCTTCGGAGGGGGGCATGTAGTTGTCCTCCTCCGGGTACCCATCCGTCACCTGTTCGTCTGGGCTGACCTGCCCGTATTCCTGTTCGGCCTGCTCAAAGGCAGGCTGATCGGGGTTGTATTCATCTTCGGCACCATTCGGATTGTTTTTGTCTCCTGTGCCGGTATTGCTGTGGCGGGTCTTGGAGCGGCGCCCATGACGCCCATGATTTGCTTTCTTCCTTGAGGGGTTATCCTCCATTGCCTCATCGCCATTGGTTTCTTTCGGAGTGTCCACCATATATATATATCATATGAGGAGGTGGCTGTCCAGTGCCCCGTGGGCGGTGGTTCCTGTTCATCTCATGTATCATCGTCCACACCGTCGATGTCTTCAGAGTCGAAGTCAAGCACATCGGTCAAATCGTCGACCGTGGAAATGAAGTGGGTGGTGGGTGGGCAACGAGTTCCCTCTTCGCCTGCTTCCCACTCGAGCCGGACATAGTTCGGCCAAGAGTCTCCTGTCAAGGAGAGAGACTTTAATGAGTTCCGCATGTCGCCAAAGGGCGAGCGCTGGAAGATATCCACAGTGGTGAACTCCATTACCGGAGCCCAACTAGATTCGGCGGGCTCAGGGGTGCGCGGACTGGAACCCACAGCCGGACACAAGTCCGGGGGTCCTAGGACACAAGCTTCCTTGGGGGTGAAGTCTGTGTTCGGCTCTACCGCCGATGAGTGTGCGCCCTCTGGGGCAGGGTCCATCCACCCGTCCTCGGATGACGCAATCTGCTCCAGATTTAGGTCCGGAGCCCCCGCCGGTGCGATATCCTGAGTATTGTCCGATAGCAGGTCTAAGCCGTGCTTGTCGTGACTGTTCAGCGCTCCTGGCGTATGTCCGAATCCGTTGAATATCAAGTCTCCATGGATATCGGCCGTGTAGTTCAAGTTTCTGAACCTAACCTGATGGCCAGGGGCGTAGCTGTCGATCTGCTCCAGAAGGCCAAGTGAATTGGCCCGCAGTGAGAAGCCGCCGAACATGAAGATCTGTCCGGGGAGAAAGGTCTCACCCTGGACCGCGTTGTTGTTGATGATTGAAGGAGCCATCGAGCCTTGCAGCGACGACATAGAGGAACTCTCAGTGAAAGCACCAATGTCGGTGTCAAAACCGGCGGATCCCGGGTAGGGGGTCCCGATCTGTGCATCTAAGGCTAATGGTAACAGGAGGCAAGGGACACGATGTTTTACCCAGGTTCAGGCCCTCTCGATGGAGGTAAAACCCTACTTCTTGCTTGATTGATCTTGATGATATGAGTATTACAAGAGTTGATCTACCACGAGATCATAGAGGCTAAACCCTAGAAGCTAGCGTATGATGATTCTGATTCTGTCTCTAAGGACTAAACCCTCCGGTTTATATCACTACAAAAAAAGACACATCCGTGACATTTTAGGCCGAACGAATTTTTTTCTGTCATACATATGACACTTCTATGACGATAATTTTGACAAAACCCGGTATCATCATAGATGTGGCAGGCTCCTACTTCTATGACAAAAAATCATGACAGAAAATGGTCTTTTAGTCCTGGACGGGCCGGAGACGCAGCTGCATGACATTCTTTGGGTCGTCCATGATGGGAAAAACCGTGGTAGAAGCGAGGGGGAGGAAAATTTCGGGGAGTTGCCGGTTACGGTGAGAGGTCGGGGGCCGAGCGATGCGCGTTTCTCTCATACACGTACACGCATGTGTGCGAGGCGTTGGCTCTAACTAAACCCGAGCGAGGCGTTGGGCTCTAACTGAACCCAAGCGATTGCAGTGCATGCTACGTGTTACTGAACCCGAGTGATCGATCAATGGCTGTTAACTGAACCCAGTCGAGCGATTCCTTCGCTACTGCTGCTAACTGAAGCCGATCGATTGGATGAATAGTGAGAGTTGCGGGGGGGGGGGGGGGTTGGATGAACAGTGAGCGGTGGCGTTTCCTCTGGATGAACAGGACCCCATGGTGTGGAGGGCTGGATGAACAGTAGACGGTGGACGGGTGGTTGAACAGTAGCCGGTGGAGTAGCGCGCGGTGGAGGCTGGAGGAGGTTGACTGTAGCCCGTGGAGGCTGGAGGAGGTCGATGGTGGAGATGAACAGTATCCCGTGGAGTCCCGTTTTGCGGTACGCCACACCCCTCCCGATGAACAGGACCCATGTTTCGACCATAGGAGGTCCGTTTCGTCCGTTTTGCGGTACGCCACACCCCTCCCGATCAATAGGACCCCCGTTTCGACCGTAGGAGGTCCGTTTCATCCGTTTTGCGGTACGCCACACCCCTCCCGATCAACAGGACCCCCGTTTCGACCGTAGGAGGTCCGTTTCCTCCATTTTGCGGTACGCCACACCCCTCCCGATCAACAGGACCCCGTTTCGAACGTAGGAGGTCCGTTTCCTCCGTTGTGCGGTACACCAGGCCTCGTTTCCATCGCCTGTTCCGTCCAAGCCCTCCCGATGAACATGACCACGCATTCCGTTCCGACCCAGCCGGTTGGCTCTCCATGAACACGATGACGATGCTGTTTCTCCGTTCCGGCCCAGCCACGTACGTATGCATGAGTAGGCGTTCGAGACCCCGCCCGTATGTACACATACGTGGCCAGATTTTCTTTCTTGCACCCTGGCCGTTGTATGTACGTGTACATGCTACGTGCGCACCTCTACTATGACACATGCACGCCTCTACTACGACATGTGCGCGCCTCTACATCGACTAGTATGTACGTACACGTTCGCGACTAGGATGACAATGCTACGTATGCTTCGACCAGGTGGGTCCCGACTGTCAGGCACTTCCTTGCCTGCGAAGATGTAGCTAGTGGGTCCCAGCAGTCAGGGGGGGGGGGAATCGTTTTGGTTTTTTCTGCCCGGACGCACTTCCTTGCGTGCGAAGGTGTAGCTGCTGGGTCCCAGCAGTCAGGGGGCGAATCGTTTTTTGCCCGGACACACTTCCTTGCGTGCGAAGGTGTAGCTGGTGGGTCCTAGCAGTCGGGGGGCGAATCGTTTTTTTCCGGAGGCACTTCCTTGCGTGCGAAGATGTAGCTGGTGGGTCCCAGTAGTCAGGGGGGCGAATCATTTTTTTCCCGGACGCACTTCCTTGCGTGCGAAGATGTAGCTCGTGAGTCCTAGCAGTCAGGGGGCGAATCATTTTTTCGTGAAATACGTTGGCCCGTCCGGTGGGTCCCTGGTGTCAGGTGGAGGAATAATTATTTTGTGCGTAATAAGGAGGCACTTCCTTGCGGCTGCCATGGACCCAGCTGTCAGCCTCTCCACGTACAGTCCACGTCCGATGGAAGTCGTTCCTTGACCACGTTGACCACGACGTGCCGAGAGCACCACGGCGGTGGACGACGGCGAGGCCTAGGAAGGGGACGACGTGGAGCCGGGGAAGACGCGGCAGTGGATGCACACGCGGAGAGAAGTATGAGGGTTCGCTAGTTCAGCTGCGTTACCGTCGTCATAGAATAACAGGGGGTGTGGGTGAGTGGAGGGATGGCCTGGCTAGCGGTGGGAGTAGTAGGGGCCGGTGAGGCCTCCGCGGCAGTACAGCCGACCACGGGAGGCAGGAGCAGGCGGCACGACTGGCACTGCTTTGGGCGGCTGGAGCAAGAAGACCAGAGGTTGAAGAAGCACGACGGCCATTGGATGTACATCATACGGTTACTGCAGCTAGAATCGTTTATATTGACTAAGTTGACAAAGCCCTTGGTATGTCAACTTAGTAGGCCCACAGGTCAACTTCCGAAATGGTGCGCCCTAGATGTCAGGGGGATGAATCATTTTTTGGGCGGGTGAAGCTTGAATATCCGAGATTGAAGGAGAAGCACGGCATCCGTTGGATGGACATCCAACGGCCACTTCTGCTAGAACCGTGTGTTGACTATAAGTTGACAAAGCCTTGCATACGCGTCAACTCTGTTTTTTTAGGGGACGCGTCAACTTAGTAAGGCCAAAAGTGTATGGCAGAGAACTTATAACCCATTTGAGTTTTGTAAGAATGTGTAGCCCATTTTTGAAATCTAATGGAATTTACTACAACCCATTTATAGTTTGTTAAAAGTACAACCCATTTCAACCAACCGTTCAAAACAGAATTCAATAAAATTTCCCACATTTTGATGGGATCTGAATATTTTTATCCCGAAATTTCTAGTCAGATTAAATAAAATTTCAATATAAATTTATATTACGTAAAAATCCAACGAAACATTGCGCTCACAACAATTAATGAAATTAAAATTTTCAATATCCAAAAATAATATTTTATAAAGTAATCACTGTTTGGTGCATTTTTTTATAGTTACTACCCAGTTTTTATTATTACATCCCATTTATTATTTCTTAAAGCCCATTTTCTTGTTAAGCCTAATGCGTCCCTCCTAGGAAAGATTTGCAGCCCAGCGAGGCGGAGAATAACAACTTGACCTTGCTTGGGTATTCCTAAAAAAAAGTATAGCTGAGCTAGCCATTTTCAGCTTGAAAAAAATTAATATCTGGGCTGGATATCTGGCCTGGGCTAGACGGGCCACAACCCGCCCAGTTAATACCTGCAGCGATGTTTTCGTTGTTCTTCAGAGGAGAATATTTAATATCTGGGCTAAACATCAAAAAACTCTGTAGTGCTCACACCTCAAAAATAGAAATACTGCTCGAGCTGTTTGGTCCCAGCTGTCGGCCGCTTCTTGTGCAATTCTCTCGTTTATTGACTACTCCCTCCTTTCCGGTTTATAATGCTCAATTCAAAAATCTCACCAATCAAGGTAGATGGTGAGTGGTGGAATACTTTTTGTAGTTTTGCAAAAGCACCTAATTAATGCTCTTGTTATCCTTAAAAAATTGTGTTTATCAATGCATTAATTGCAATGCATGCATGCATAAAGTACATGCATTGGTCAATTTTCTCTTAATACTTGCATGCAATGATTTGATGCACCTTGGAATCTGAACATGTGATGGAAAACAACCAAACTGAGCCTTATAAAATGGAGAAACCAAAATTTTGAGATAAGCCCTATAAACCGGAAAGGAGGGAGTATATAGGCTGACAATGATGTGGGACCGTGATGTCAGGAAACCAGGAGGAAGCAAAATAAATTATAGTTATATATATATATATAAAATATATATATATATATATATATATATATAATAAGGAGGCACTTGCGTATGTGAGGCTCTGGACCTGGTGGGTCCCCATTGTCATCCTCTCCAAGTAAAGTCATCTCCTCGCCCGCACGCGCTTTCCGCCCGAAACAGTCAGCGCGGCCCTCCCCGCTTCCCGCTGCAGGCGATTGCTCCGCCTTCAAACGACACAAGTGCCGTCCGTCCATCCATCTGCCGCACACATTAATGATACACGGTTGCCGAGGCAGCTACTCCAGCGCCACACGTCCGTCCCTCCGACCGCCCACCATTGCTATATAAACTGTTGCGCCGGCCATAGCCGCTGTCATCCGCATCCATTCCCTTTCTCCTGTCCACACCACTAGTGCCCACCATGGCTTCCTCGCGCTCCAGCGCTCTTCGGGACGGGCGGACGACAGACCACAAGGAGATGGCAGCCATTGCTGCCGACCGGCTGGCCGGCAGGCAGCCGGAGGACGACGACGTCCCAATGGAGAACATGGTAGTCGACGATCCGGCGCCAACCCCCTCCTCCGCGCCATCCTCGCCGGTGCATTGCACCATGACCATCGGCGAGGCCCATGCCCAATATATGGACAGGGTGAGGCAAATATGTGAGGAGCAGTTCCGGGAGGCGCAGGCCAACGCCGCCTACAACCACCATCTCCTCCAGGAGCACCTGTAGGCGGAGGAGCAGATCGCCGCGGAGCGGGCGGAGCAGGAGGCGCTGCTCGACTCGTACCGCTCCGTCTGTAAGGGCCGCCTCGAGCGCTGGAGGTACCGCATGCGGGTGGCGGAGGCTGCGGCCGCCTACAAAGAGGCTAACAAAGAGGGCGATGAAGCGGGCGAGGCGCTGTTTGGCGAGACCGAGGACGAGGCAAAGGACAATGCCGGCTCCGACGAGTCCCTGCTCCACTGGCGCAGACGAGGCCCTGCTCCGCGGAGGCCCCGCAGCGCCAACAACGAGGCAGAGGACACTGCTGGCTCCGCTGAGGCCCCGCGGCGCCAACAACAAGGCAGAGGACACCGTCGGCTCCGCCGAGGCCCCGCCCCGCCAACAACGAGGCAGAGGACATCACTGGCTCAGCCGAGGCCCCACCCTGCCGGCAATGTGGGGGAGGATTTCCACCGCTCCGCTGAGGCGCCGCCCGCCGGCAATGAGATAGAGGACATCGCCGGCTCCGCCGAGGCCCCGCCCCGCTGCCAACGAGGCCCCGCCACACAGAAAACGAGGAAGAGTAGAACACGGTAGGTCGCCGCCGCTTGGGTATAAGTAAGGCTACCGCTGCTACCCTCCGGTTGAAGCCAAGCTAGGCGGGTTAACCATTGACAGCCGGTTAGCTTCTTGGCGGTGACGTGGAGTCGAAGAGCTGCGCTGGAGAAGAGCGCTGCTTCTACTTAACTGCTGGTGCAGTTGGCTGACTGACACGTGGGCCCAACAGGCCACATGTCAGTTACACAACTGCACCTGCAGTTAAGTCAGTGAAGCTTCTGTTCGGCTCAGCGGGACATAGGTGGGTAGCTTTGGTTAATTAATTATACCTCTAGCGCACCCCTTTTTAGTTGAAGAATGTATGAAATGTAATTAAATCCGGCATGTTTATATGAAATCCGACCGTGTATGAATGAATTTTTTTCGATTAGTTCGAATTCCTGTATCACTGGCATTGGATGAACATGCAAAACAATACGTACTACTCCCTCCTTTCCGGTTTATAGGGCTCAAATCTGAAATCTCATCAACCAAGACATTTTGTGAGTGGAGGAATGTATCTCATACTTTACAAAACTACTCAAATTAAACTCATGCGTTAATTTGGATTAATTGCAGTGCATGCATGCTTGACCACTAGATGAGTAGGAATATTACATGCATGGGTGTGTTCCTTTTTAATTCTTGCATGCAAAGATTTAACGTGCCTCAAAAACTAAAAATAACATGGAGATGAGCCCTTTAAATTGGAAAAACAAAAAATTTGAAATAAGCCCTATAAACCGGAAAGGAAGGAGTAGCATTATTCCCAGGGTGATCACCTCGTTTGCAGCAGTTTCACATGTACTCCCTCCGGTCCTTTCTAGTCTGCATACAAGTTTTGTCTGCAGTCAAAGCATCTCTACTTTGACCAATCTTATACAAAAAAGTATGCACCTTCACAATGTGCGAAGTAAAAAGGAATAGAAGGAGTACAAAGAGTTTGAGCAGCTTTTTAGCGTTTCTGTACATTGCAATCAAACACACAGGCCTGGCAATTCATAGAGAACATTCAATACAATTGATGATTATGCATCTCAGCGACTCACATGTCAGAGGCAATATTTACTTCACAACTAAAGAATAAAGAAAAAATTGATCGACGCTACTGACAGCAAAGGGCGTCCCATTCGAAAATATCAAACGCATGTCTTGCTAAAATCAATGAGCAAAATTTGACAAGGTTGTCCCATTCCAAAATATCAAATGCCTACGATTGTGGAATGGGCAGGGTTTGCCATCAGTTCGGACATTGACATGGCACCTCGTGCTAAATAAACCAACTGTTCTTTTTGTGCAGTTCCACCAAAATCAACCAAATTCGCGCGTAGCTGGTATGATTTCGCCCTTATATGTTGCAACACCTTGAACTTATCGGCTCCTCCTTTCTTGTGGTGGAAATGAATGATTCGATGTATTCATGAACATTTTGTGCAGTTCCCATTAAAATCAAGCTGAGCACCCCTGTTTGCACAAATACAAAAAAGTGATTAGTATAAAGCAAACTGTACTATGAATTGACAGGCACATACATGGTCCATGTAGAGCACACTTTTAGAAAAATGGAACTCACCAGAAAGAATCCTAGAACAACATTGTACTCGC
The DNA here is from genome assembly GCF_018294505.1 of Triticum aestivum. Taxonomy (NCBI): domain Eukaryota; kingdom Viridiplantae; phylum Streptophyta; class Magnoliopsida; order Poales; family Poaceae; genus Triticum; species Triticum aestivum. The sequence continues at coordinate 29,340,808 of NC_057813.1, read as the reverse complement.
GCATCACAACAAAAAATGGAGATTTGTCAGTCCTTCTGAGCTGAAGTTAGTTTGGTCTTGTGGGGAGTAATGTAACCATCCTTCAACTGCTCCTTCTGATGAGAACATAGATAGGGATTCTTCATCCTGGCATAATCGGAACTAGTCACTTCACGTACTCCATATTCTTCTTCAGAGGAAGATGATCCTATTGTGCAAAGACAAGAGGACTACTAAATGCTAGCATCCCTGTTTGCTCGAAAAAAAGGAAAGGAAATATTTAAAACAACACAGATGAAGCACTTCTCAAGGACAATACCACTTTTTCATGACAGTATCTAAACAGTAGCACAACACCAATAGAGATGACAAAGCTCAATCATATGGATGAAATCAGTGGGCGAGGACCAACCTTTGTCAGGAGGCTTATTGTGTAGAGCATACAGATGAAGCACTTCTCTAGAACCATCTGTTGCTATCTACGGTGGTGGCCATGCTTACTATATACTCCTCGATTAGTTTAATGTTTCCAACATCTTCTTGTGCAGTTCCACTAAAATATATGGTATCTTCAAAGAAGATCCATGTTTGCAAAAGTAGAGATAATTACGTATTACATTAAGAGTGGCATCAAATCAGTGGCAAAACAATTGCTCGTTCCAGCCATAGCAATAAATTAAGATGCAAAACTATATCATTACTTGTGTCATCACATTCCAGTGCTTCATTACAGCACCGGGAGTTGATTTTTGTTTTTCTTCCGCTTGTTCTTCCCCTTCATCACTTGGTTCAATAACAGACAAGCTTCGCCTTCAATGTAAGATTTGGCATGTCGATTAGGGAGCACAGGTATAGTACTAAACTTAATTTACAGATGAAAGTGGCAAAATACAGGCCAGCAGTTGTGAAATATCCTTATCTTACCTCAATGGGATATTACGGTGCACATACAGATTGGAAGTCTTGTCTCCATTTGTGCAGTTCACTAAAATCAAGCAACATTATCGTACAAGTAGCACAACATATGAAAGCACACTGCAGAATCATGTGAAAGAAGGCTAGTACTGACCTCTCATGATGCGGAATTCAAACAACTCACAAGAAGAAGATCTGAACCAAATTCGCGTTAACAGATAGGAAGTAAGATCTCCTCTTGTGCAGTTCCACTAAGATCAAGCAATCAAGCAACGTTGTCGGTGTGACATTTTGGTTGAACTGCACAAAACGCTCTTAAAACAAAAGTGTTTTGTGCAGTGCAACAAAAGGTCACAATGGCAACGAGGTGAAGTAGATAACCCTGTTTACACAGAGGTGCAAAGGAAACAATTAGTGGTCAATAATGGTGGATGACACAGAAGCCAACAAAAAGAAGCATCTACCTTATCTAAATGGGAAAGAAAGAAAGACAGTATCATTTCTCAAATGGTGGCATTGATTAATATTAACATAGAGATTATATTAACAATAAAATTTGTTAAACATGTAATTTGCTTTTAACTGTGGCATTGCATCAACTTTCCAGCGGCATTATTAGAGGGTGTTTGTTTACAGGGACATTTTGGTGTAGGGACTAAAAAAACTCCGTGTCAGTCCCATCTAAACCAAACAGGAGGGACTTTTAGGGACTAAAAGTGGGCATTTGGGACTAAAGAAAGAAGACCCCGAGGGAGTATTTTTGGGACTTTCTCCAACAGTTGCCCCTGTCACGCATCGCACCTTGTTTCTATTAGTTCATTACTAGGGGTAACATGGTCTTTTAGCATGCCATTTAATAACCTCTAGTCCATGTTTAGTCCCTGGAACCAAGCAGGTAGGGACTAGGGAGTTTTTAACCAAATAGGGCCTTAGATTAACAACAACTAATGAGTTGCACGGGACAGTGGACGCACCAGCACCATGTGCATCTACCGATGTACTGTGGTCATGCACAGTCTGTTGCAACAAAGAACAAACAACCAAGGAGCTTATTTGTGTTGGTCCCAGTTTTGTTATCTTTAGACACCTTTCCCTATGTGAGCGCAGCAAATCTAGTCCTGCTCAAACTCTACAGCCTTGTCCCTTCCTTTCCTTTTTGAACTAGTACTTTCACCCCTTCCTTTCCTCTTTGAACCACGTCCTAGATTTATGTGATACAACTTTCCCCACAACTTTCCCCCATTCCTTTCCTCTTTGAACCACGTCCTAGATTCATGTTATACAACTTTCCCCCTTCATTTCCTCTTTGAACCACGTCCTAGATTCATGCTATATACAACTTTTCCCACTACTTTCCCCCACTCCTTTCCTCTTTGAACCACGTTCTAGATTCATGGTATACATGCAGCTAGAGCAATGCATGTGGAGTAAGTAAATTATACCTTAAGGTTCTTGGGGCGTGGTTCAGTGGGCGATGGGACGATGGTGAAGAAGAAGGGGTCGGAGGCCCTCCCGCGCCGCCGCTGGGTGGAAAGTGAACATCTGCGCCGGTAGTGGATTACCTCCCTCGCCGACGGTGACAGCGTTAAGCCTCCCTCCCTTCCCGGCGGACAGATCCTGCCGGCTCTTTGAGCAGCAGTGAGGGGAGAGAGAGGCCAGCAAAGTATTGTTTAGATCTGGAGAGGGCGAGAGAGTGTGAAGAGAGCAATTATAAGCGTTGAGGCTCCAGCGGAAGAGGGCGAGAGAGTGTGAAGAGAGCAACTACAAGCGCTGAGGCTCTAGCGTGTATATATATACTGGAGAGAGAGTGTGAAGCGTGCAAACCCTAGAAAACATTTTGACCAGTCAAAGAATCCTCCTGGCACAAATTATGCTCAAGTGTAGTTATCGAACCCGAGACCTCAAGTTTGATGAGCGAACAGGCTAACCAGCTACACAACCCTCCCGTTATGTTCAACGAGATGGAAATAACCTTTTATACATTCCTGCATTCGTGTGACAAGCATGCCGTGTTTTTTTTGTGTGTGTGGGAGTCATTGGGATTTCAATCATAATCGTGTCATGTGGCTTTGGTGGTAAGACTATCCACAATGGTGCAGAAATAATGCAGCCTTAGTCACCTTACCTCTCTCCACGTAGTATGTTGGGTCCCACCAGTCAGAGGGTGAAACAAACAAATTAATAAGAAAAATTAAAAGCGCCAACGGTGTATCTTACCTCACACATCTCGCTACTGCTCGGGAACACTGTCCAATTGATCCCTCTGCTCGCTCACATACTATTTTAAGTGAATCCTTATTATAACATGCACACAAATTTTGGGCACTTGTATTCGACTTAAGTCAGTGTGCCACCGTATCTCGTATACTTACTACTCCCTCCGTCTAGGTGTAATAAATCACATTAGAAGGTGCAACGGGACCAAGGTGCGTGCGTGTGCGTGTGTGTGTTTAACAGCATGTGTGTGTTAGAGAGTGTGACAGATCGACCTACTCCTACAGAGAGATGGTGTGTAGTGTACGATTTCAGCCGTGAGAGTCGGTGGATCCTCTCGTTTCCGGGCGTGTCCGATAGGGACATGCGGACAACTGCCACGCCCGCTCCTGACCAGCCTAGCCCACCCAAAGCCCCTCCATCGCCCGCGTGTGCTTCCTGCCCAAAACGGTCAGCACTGCTCCAAAGAATCGGTGCCGCATTCATGCCCGAGCAGAGCAGACGCGACCTCTCACTGGCGCAAGAGTGATGGTTGCTTCGTCCGTCCAACTTACTGCTGGGTCTATGTGATTTGACGGCTCATTGGTCTTTATTACTAAGGTGGCAGGACTGCTGGATGTCCCATGCTTTCGGCGAAAGGAGGTACTTACTATACTAGATTACAATTTTCTCCATTCTTACAGCGGAGGAGTGCAAGAGCAGTGAAAACACGCAGGCTCAGTGATTACATGGCCCACTGATAACCCGCAAGTATACATGATAGTTGTAGCCTCTTTCGATAAGTAAGAGTGTCGAACCCAACGAGGAGCTAAAGGTAGAACAAATACTCTCTCAAGTCCTATCGGCCACTGTTACGACTCTACGCACGCTTGACATTCGCTTTCCCTAGAACAAGTATGAAACTAGAAGTACTTTGTAGGTGTGATAGGATAGCTTTGCAAGATAATAAAGAACACATAAATAAAAAGTAGGGGCTGTTTAAATAAAGATGCAATAAAGTAAATATAGCGAGTGTGGAAAAGTGGTGGTAGGAGTTGTGTAATTGTCCCTAAGCAATTGACTATGTTACTAGACCGGTAATCAATATTGCAATTCTATTTGAGGGAGAGGCATAAGCTAACATACTTCCTCTACTTGGATCATATGCACTTATGATTGGAACTCTAGCAAGCATCCGCAACTACTAAAGATCATTAAGGTAAAACCCAACCATAGCATTAGAGTACCAAGTCCCCTTTATCCCATATGCAACAATCCCCTTACTCGGGTTTGTGTTTCAGTCACTCACCCGACCCACTATAAGCGAATCATGAACGCATTGCAACACCCTATAGCGGGAATTCCTCATGCTTGCGCGACACGGAGGGCACAATAGGACAACACTAATAATAAAACTTGCAACTCAAAACAATCATAGCAATTCATCAATCACCGAAAGGACAACGAAAATCTACTCAGACATCATAGGATGGCAACACATCATTGGAAAATAATATGAAGCATAAAGAACCATGTTCAAGTAGAGGGTATAGCGGGTTGCGGGAGAGTGGACCGCTGTAGATAGAAGGGGGAAGGTGATGGAGATGTTGGTGAAGATGATGGAGGTGTTGGTGAAGATCGCGGTGATGATGATGGCCCCCAGCGGCGTTCTGGCGCCATCGGAAGCAAGGGGGAGGGAGCCCCCCTTCTTCTTCTTCTTTTTCCTTGACCTTCTCCCTAGATGGGAGAAGGGTTTCCCCTCTGGTCCTTGGCTCCCATGGCGTGGGAGGGGCGAGAGCCCCTCCGAGATTGGATCTATCTCTCCGCTTCAGCGTTCTCAGATTCTACCCCTTCACCGTTTCTTTTATATCTGGAGATCCGTAACTCCGATTGGGGTGAATTCTCGCCCATATCTTTCTCATAAAACTAGCTTTCTTGCGCCAAAAGAAGAGCATCAACCGCCTTACGGGGGGCCCAGGAGAGTCCAGGGCGCGCCTGCCTCCCTGGGGCGCGCCCCCTATCTCCTGGCCCCCTCAGGCACCGTCTCGCGTTGATTTTACTTCTGAAAAATCACAATATTCCAAAAAAAATCTCCGTCCATTTTTATCCCGTTTGGACTCTGGTTGATATTGGATTTCTGCGAAACAAAAAACATGCAACAGACTGGAACTGGCACTGGATCAATATGTTAGTCCCAAAAAATAGTATAAAAAGTTGCCAAAAGTATATGAAAGTTGTAGAATATTGGCATGGAACAATCAAAAATTATAGATACGACAGAGACGTATCAACATCCCCAAGCTTAATTCGTGCTCGTCCTCGAGTAGGTAAATGATAAAAAAGAATAATTTTTGATGTGGAATGCTACCTAGCATAATCTTGATCATATATCTAATCATGGCATGAATATTAAGATACGAGTGATTCAAAGCAATAGTCTATCATTTGGCATAAAAACAATAATACTTGGAGCGTACCAATAAAGCAATCATATCTTTTCAAAACAACAAGGCCAAAGCAAGCTTATCCCTACAAAATCATATAGTTTGGCCATGCTTCATTTTCGTCACACAAAATGCCCCCATCATGCACAACCCCGATGACAAGCCGAGCAATTGGTTCATACTTTTTAACGCGCTTCAGCTTTTTCAACCCTCACGCAATACATGAGCGCAAGCCCTGGATATAGCACTATAGGTGGAATAGAATATAATGATGGAGGTTATGTGGAGAAGACAAAAAAGGAGAAAGTCTCACATCAACGCGGCTAATCAACGGGCTATGCAGATGCCCATCAATTGATGTCAATGTGAGGAGTAGGGATTGCCATGCAGCGGATGCACTAAGAGATATAAATGTATGGAAGCTCAACAAAAGAAACTAAGTGGGTGTGCATCCAACTTGCTTGCTCATGAAGACCTAGGGCATTTGAGGAAGCCCATCGTTGGAATATACAAGCCAAGTTCTATTATGAAAATTCCCACTAGTATATGAAAGTGACAACATAGGAGACAATCTATATGAAGAACATGGTGCTACTTTGAAGCACAAGTGTGGAAAAAGGATAGTAACATTTCCCCTTCTTTTCTTTTTTTTCTCTTTGGGTGGGCTTCTTTGGCCCCCTTTTTATTTAGGCTTCTTTGGCTTTTCCCTTTTTTTCTTTTTCTTTTTTTCATGGGGCAATGCTCTATAATGATGATCATCACACTTTTATTTACTTACAACTCAACATTACAACTCGATACTAGAACAAAGATATGACTCTATATGAATGCTTCCGGCGGTGTACCGGGACGTGCAATGATCTAGCATAGCAATGACATCAAAAAAAAGGACAAGCCATGAAAACATCATGCTAGCTATCTTACGATCATACAAATCAATATGACAATGAATGCTCAAGTCATGAATATGATGATGATGGAAGTTGCATGGCAATATATCTCGGAATGGCTATGGAAATGTCATGATAGGTAGGTATGGTGGCTGTTTTGAGGAAGATATAAGGAGGCTTATGTGTGATAGAGCGTATCGTATCACGGGGTTTGGATGCACTGGCGAATTTTGCACCAACTCTCGAGGTGAGAAAGGGCAATGCACGGTACCGAAGAGGCTAGCAATGATGGAAAGGTAAAAGTGCGTATAATCCATGGACTCACATTAGTCATAAAGAACTCATATACTTATTGCAAAATTTTATTAGCCCTCGAAGCAAAGTACTACTACGCATGCCCCTAGGGGGATAGATTGGTAGGAAAAGACCATCGCTCGTCCCCGACCGCCACTCATAAGGATGACAATCAAAGAAACACCCCATGCTTCAAATTTGTCACACAACGGTTACCATACGTGCATGCTACGGGACTTGCAAACCTCAACACAAGTGTCTCTACAATCCACAACCACCCACTAGCACGACTCTAATATCACCACCTTTATATCGCAAAACTATTGCAAGGAATCAAACATATCATATTCAGTGGTCTACAAGTTTATGTAGGATTTTATGACTAACCATGTGAATGACCAATTCCTGTCATCTCTCTAAATAGATATAAGTGAAGCAAGAGAGTTTAATTCTTTATACAAAATATATGCCCACGCTCTAACAAATATAAGTGAAGCAAAAGAGCATTCTACAAATGGCGGTTTTCTATGTGAAGAGAAACAGACAATCCAGACTTCAAATGATATAAGTGAAGCACATGAAGCATTCTATAAAGCCATACTCAAAAGATTTAAGTGAAGTGCAATGAGCATTATATAAATCAACCAAGGACTATCTCATACCAGCATGGTGCATAAAATAAAAATGAAAACTAAATGCAAAACACGCTCCAAGACTTGCACATAATGCATGAATGAAACGAATTCGAAAACATACCGATACTTGTTGAAGAAAGAGGGGATGCCTTCCGGGGCATCCCCAAGCTTAGATGCTTGAGTATCCTTGAATATTTACTTGGGGTTCCTCGGGAATCCCCAAGCTTGAGCTCTTGCCTCTCTTCCTTTTCCTCATGTCGAGACATCCTCGATTAGACACTACATCCACACAAAACTTCAACAGAAAACTCGGTAAGACCCGTTAGTATAATAAAGCAAATCACCACTCTAAGTACCATTGAAAACCAATTCATATTTTGTTTTTGCATTGTGTCTACTGTAATATAGATTTTCCATTGCTTAATCCACTAATATAAATTGATACATTCATCAAAACAAGCAAACTATGCATCAAAAACAGAATCTGTCCAACAGAACAGTCTGTAGCAATATGAACATTCACCATACTTATGGTACCCCAAAAATTCTACCAAAATTATGAAAAATTAAGAAGTAGTATATAAAGACAGAGCAAAAGGAATCAGAACCAATTGACGTTCCAGTTAAAAATGTAAAATCGCTCACTACAGCCAAAGTTTCTGTCCTGCACCATACAAACCAACAAGCATTCTAAACATCCTAAAGGCAAACCTTGGCACATTATTTTTATAATACAATGGAGTTGTACAAGGGGATAATTATTTTTTGATGAAAAGTTTCTATAATTAAGATTCACAAAGTTTCCGTGAGCATGAACAAAGTTCAAGGAGCTCTCCCACTTCAACGATGCTTGTCTCTCTCACTTTCACTTTCCTTTTTGAAAAGTTTTTGGGTTCCCCTCTTTATTTTTTTTGTTTTTAAACTATGTAAAAGCACTCAACAGAAATAAATGACTCTCTAAAACTTCCGGGTTGTCTCCCTGGCAGCGCTTTCTTTAAAGCCATTAAGCTAGGCATTTAGTGCTCAAGTAATGAATCCACCCGGATCCCAAGGTATATCAAAGCCAATTTTAATTAACAATGATTTGTAATTTAGTAGTGAGCACAAAGTAACATATATCAAGCAACAACAAAGTCTAACTCTCTTCCTATGCATCGGCATGTCATAAAAGAACAATTCATGCACACCAAGTAAAGGCCAATGCATAGTATAAGCATCAACAAAAAGGGATATTTCAAACAAATTCAAGGGATCATAGCAATCATCATAGCAATCATCCTTCGGCAAGCACGAAGGGGAATTAAATAATGTATGAGTTGGAGGGTTACTCTCATTAGAAGGTGGGCACGGGTAGCTAATCCGCTCTTCCTCCTTTTGTTCTTCGCTCTCCTCATCATCTTTTTCATCCAATGAGCTCACAGTTTCATCAATTTCTTCTTCCATAGCTTCCTGCAAAATATTAGTCTCTTCTTGGACAGCGGAGACTTTCTCAATAAATGCATTAATATAGTAATTGTATTCATAATTTTCATAGCAATATCAAAGTATAGCAAGATTTTCAGGCCTATAAACATCATCACCTAAAGCTTCATACTTTTCAAACAAAGATTCAATTTCATAAGCAGCCTTAAAAGCAACAAATTCTTCTATTTGTTCCACATCATAGTAATCATATATACCTTTAGCATAAGAATCTAAGGTTTCATTATCATTAAATTTGCATGAAAAGGGAAGGTGTGGAGCCTCCATCCTAGAGCAACAAGTAATATCATATCTCAAGCATAGATTCCAGGCATACCAACGCAACATAATAAATTGATCCCATAATAGTTTCCCTTTTTGTGTCGAGCGATAATCCCTAAAGTATTCATGTTGATCCAACGTGTCTCCCGTTATAAAGTTGAATGGGGTTTTCTCAGGATTATCAAAGTAGTACATAATATCTTTCGCATAACGAGAATCGAGGGTTTTAGGAGTTACCCCATCTCCATGAGTAGCAAGTACACCTAATTTTTTTTGGTATTTTGCATTCCATATCCATAACTAAAGATAGAAAACAACTAAGAACAGCAAATAAAAATTACTTAGTGATAAAGCAAACAAGCACACACGAGAATATTCACCCCACACGCTATGACTCCCTGGCAACGGCGCCAGAAAAAGGTCTTGATAACCGCAAGTATACGGGATAGTTTTAGCCTGTTTCAATAAGTAAGAGTGTCGAACCCAACGAGGAGCTAAAGGTAGAACAAATACTCTCTCAAGTCCTATCGGCCACTGATACGACTCTACGCACGCTTGACGTTCGCTTTACCTAGAACAAGTATGAAACTAGAAGTACTTTGTAGGTGTGATAGGATAGCTTTGCAAGATAATAAAGAACACATAAATAAAAAGTAGGGGCTGTTTAAATAAAGATGCAATAAAGTAAATATAGCGAGTGTGGAAAAGTGGTGGTAGGAGTTGTGGAATTGTCCCTAAGCAATTGACTATGTTACTAGACCGGTAATCACTATTGCAATTCTATTTGAGGGAGAGGCATAAGCTAACATACTTTCTCTACTTGGATCATATGCACTTATGATTGGAACTCTAGCAAGCATCCGCAACTACTAAAGATCATTAAGGTAAAACCCAACCATAACATTAGAGTATCAAGTCCCCTTTATCCCATACGCAACAATCCCCTTACTCGGGTTTGTGTTTCAGTCACTCACGCAACCCACTATAAGCGAATCATGAATGCATTGCAACACCCTACAGCGGGAATTCCTCACGCTTGCGCGACACGGAGGGCACAATAGGACAACACCAATAATAAAACATGCAACTCAAACCAATCATAGCAATTCATCAATCACCGAAAGGACAACGAAAATCTACTCAGACATCATAGGATGGCAACACATCATTGGAAAATAATATGAAGCATAAAGCACCATGTTCAAGTAGAGGGTACAACGGGTTGCGGGAGAGTGGACCGCTGTAGATAGAAGGGGGAAGGTGATGGAGATGTTGGTGAAGATGATGGAGGTGTTAGTGAAGATCGCGGTGATGATGATGGCCCCCGGCGGTGTTCCGGCGCCACTGGAAGCAAGGGGGAGGGAGCCCCCTTCTTCTTCTTCTTCTTCTTCCTTGACCTTATCCCCTAGATGGGAGAAGGGTTTCCCCTCTGGTCCTTGGCTCCCATGGCGTGGGAGGGGCGAGAGCCCCTCCGAGATTGGATCTATCTCTCTATTTCTGTGTTCTCAGATTCTACCCCTTCACCATTTCTTTTATATCTGGAGATCCGTAACTCCGATTGGGGTGAATCTTTTGCCCAGATCTTTCTTATAAAATTAGCTTTCTTGAGCCAGAAGAAGAGCATCAACCGCCTTACGGGGGGCCCAGGAGAGTCCAGGGCGCGCCTGCCTCCCTGGGGCGCGCCCCCTATCTCCTGGCCCCCTCAGGCACCGTCTCGCGTTGATTTTACTTCCGAAAAATCACAAATATTCGAAAAAATCTTCGTCCATTTTTATCCCGTTTGGACTCCGTTTGATATTGGGTTTCTGTGAAACAAAAAACATGCAACAGACAGGAACTGGCACTGGGCACTGGATCAATATGTTAGTCCCAAAAAATAGTATAAAAAGTTGCCAAAAGTGTATGAAAGTTGTAGAATATTGGAACGAAACAATCAAAAATTATATATACGACGGAGACGTATCACCCACCTCACACTATCACCATGCGACACCTAACTCTTTACATAGTACTCCCTCCATTCCTAAATATTACTAGATGAGTCCCCACACGTTGCCATGGAACAGCGGTATATCTCTCTGCACAAAATTATTGATTTCATAGAACTAAAAAGAAAACTCTATAACCGCATGACAAATGTGGTAGCCAAACTAAATAAACTGCCATCATCATTTAGATCATCCCACGTAAGGAAAAAGATCAGCCAACTCCTACTGCATAATGGGATTATATTTTTCTTTTTGACATGTTAATGGGACTTAAAAGCTCACTTACATGCATGCTACCGGTGCATGCTTGCATGCAGACATGTTGATGTGATTTAAAACCCACTCACATGCATGTGCCACGGTATTTTTGCATGCTTGCATGTGGCTTAGTGCGGAGCCTCTCAACGTCTAGATCAGACGGCTATTATGGACTGATTTACTTCATCTAACGGCTACATCAATTTTGATGATGTGGCTCAAGGAGAGGATAGAGAATTCCTAGTAGTGGGGGCTAGCTATTACTAGTAGATAAGTATTTGTAGAGATTCCACTAGGTGAAGTACATACGAAACAAAATGAATGAATCTACACTTAAAATGCATCTATATACATCCGCTTGTGGTTCATGGTGAAATCTCTACAAAGACTTATATTTAGGAACGGAGGAAGTACTAGTAATTTATCAGCGAGATAAATTTGTACAATGCTATGAAGCTTCCAGCTTCTGTTACATGTATCTTGCGTCCAAAGTTGCCCGTTGCAACATTTCATCAAATACAAAGGAGATTAACATGCATGCTATTGCATCTCAATGATTGACAAATATAGCAAATATGTACTCCCTCCGTTCCAAAATAAGTGTCTCAACTTTGTGCAAACTTTAGTACAAAGTTGTACTACTACTAAAGTTGACACTTATTTTGGAACAGAGGCAGCTAAAGAAAAAAACGATCCATGCAGTCCCTAGCCCTTGAACCGTGAACCCTGACCAGGCTTCAATTTGCTGGCAACGTTCGAGCTTCCTAATAAATGAAGTTTGCAACCTTTTGACCATCGGATCATTTTGTGTAGTTTCACCAAAATCGAGATGAGCATCCCTATGGCAAAGAAATTGAAGAAGCATGATTAGAATAAGATTACTGGAACTAGTTGATGAGACATAAACTCATCACAAATATAGTACGTAGAAACCAGTAGAGGTATCAGGCATGTGCGGGGCAAAGAAGTAGAGAAATATCCACAGGGAGTGATGTGGGCAGCTGGAGCAGTGGTGCAAGCCGGCTGTAAAGGGAGTTGTACCTGAGGGACGTAGCTCAACCTTGAGGAGGGCGGCGGGAGGCGGCAACTGCCCACGTCGCGTCAGTGAGCAAGGGACGAAGGCAACCTCACCGGCTTTGTGAGAGAGAACGGCGGGGACCCCTGATCGGGATGTGCCGATAGTGGGTTTTCGCCGTCGGCGAGGACCACCACATCTACATTAAGCATCCACCCCTTCCCCAAGAGGACGTGATCCGCCGGGATGTTAGAGATGTGGCCAGAGTCGTTTTGTGCGAGAGAGTGTGAAGAGAGCAACCCCAGCAAGCAACCGTGTAGGCTGGCTCGTCCTGACTATGTATATAGTGGAGCATTTTCCTTTTCTCTCCATATGAACCTATCATATTGCGTACGTGCCACTGAAGAAAAAAAACTTTATTTATAAATGACGCGGCACCTACTACTCGTTCTCCTATAACCTTGCGCTTGGCATCTCCAAAATATTAACCTTGCGATTGGCTCTTCGCCTCTTCGGGAAGTCGATCAATAATGGTAGTGCAGTATATATCGTTCTGGCTATATGAGACTGAATGAATTGCTGCACGTCCACCACATGGGCGAGGGTCGAGGGGCGAGGGAGAGTGCTACATACGGAGCAAAATGAGTGAATCTACACTCTAAAATACGTCTATATACATCAGTGTTTGGAGTATGTACTAGTAGTTCATGTTGAAATCTACTAAAGGACATTTATATTCCAAACAATATGATATAATCTCTATAACCAAGGTAGTAGGGACGAGGAGTAAACGGAGGGAGTAGTAAATTTTTCTCCTCGTCCTCTGAGCCACCGCGCGCATGGGCGAGGGAGCGGGCGTAAGGCGGAGCAAGCTTCACCTCATCCTGCGAGCCACCGCGCCCATGGGCGGGGGAGACGGCGTACTAAGCAAGCTTCTCCTCATTCTGCGAGTTGACAGGACACAACAAAAGTACTCCAGTGTATAGAGCCTTGCCTCTAAGGTAGGCCCCACATGGTTTGCCTCTTTTTTTAATTTAACATAACGCGTCAAGTCGCAATTTGTTTGTTCACCCGTGGTAGACGATCCTCCCTCCACCAAGTGGACAACCAGTACACGTCCCAAATTACCACGTGGGCTGCCTTTTTCATACATAAATGAGCTCCACTGTGTACCTGCGCGGGTGTAGTTGGGAAAGAGACGGGAGTACGTGCACCATGCATGCACCTCTTCTCTTCGTGCACGTCCCCCACCTACGTGGGTGTGTGTGAGAGATACAAACCGCGTTCGTGAGTATTTTTTGTTTTGGGGTGGGGGGTGGGGGTTGATTTCTTGAATTATTTGTGGGAATATGTGTCGATGACATCTCAAACAAAATTTTTCATGCAATGTGTGTGAAATGGAGGCCTATCCATATCATACATAGAGGGTCGGGCAATCCACGAGAAGAGAGGGAGGGGTCATAGCTATCGATAGAGTCGAAGAGAGGATCAAGTGGGTGGGTGCGAGATCGATGAAGAGAGCCATCGAAATTGTGTGTGTGTGCACGTCAAAGATATAGGGCGACTGGCCTACCGGAACGTTAGAGGGCACATGTCAAGTTTGTGTGTGGCAGGGAGACATGACTAGAGCGCTTGATGTATCGGTGTGTGTGGGGGGGGGGAGGAGGGTGGGGGGAGGGGTAGGCAGAGGCCTAACTATAGAGGTAGAACGACTCGTATATGTGTTGAGAAGGAGAGACCCAGCTATGTCTTGAGGGAGATCGGTCGACATCCATACATAACTGAAGGATGGGAAATATGATGGGACAGAGAGAGAGAGGAGAGAGAGAGGAAGGGAGAGGGAGGGAGAGGGGTAGAGTGCTGGATGGGTGATGGAGTTGCCTCTCGGAGATGTTGGGAGATGCCTACTAGACAATCTGAGGGTGGAACTGCAATGTTATCAATAAGAGTGGATGTGTTTCTGTGTGTGCCTATGCGTGATAGATCTGTCGGGACGCATCCATGGATGATGAAGGGGAACCATGTGTTTGGTAAGCAAACCTAACTAGATCGATAGATCAATTGTTGTTTGTCGGAGGAAGGGAGAGACACAACTAATGAGGTAGATCGATCGACGTGTGGGTAAAAACGAGTTATAAGGACCTAGCTAGCTATATGTATAGCGAGAGATCGGTCGGTGTACGTCCATTTGTTAGAGGCAAATAAGGCCTAGCGAGATGGATAGACAGAGAGAATGGAGCTAGGAGGTGGTGCGAGAGGCCCAACTACTAGCTAGATAGGGGAGGAGTGTGCGGTTGTGAGATCGATGAAAAGAGGGGCGAGAGTTTACACGTGTGTCTGACCATATGAGAGACACGAGGCAAGGAAACATAAAGGAGGAGATTGAAAGTGTGTGTGTGTATGTTGTAGGCAGGCATCGCTGGAGAGGTTTATCGATCGGTGTGTGTCGGAAAGGAGTTGTGGAGACTCTGGGAGAACGACCTAAAGAAAAAAATGAATGTGCCTGGTGGATAGAATGCCGAGGGAGGGGGAGGGCGAGGAGAGTGTGTGCATGCACGAGAGAAAGTTAGTGGTAGCTACAAATGTTAGAGGATTGTGTGGGTGTAAGAGACTAACAAATATCATAATTTGATATGAAAGCGGATTCATATATTTGAATAGGAGATTATAGTGTTTTAAACATTGCATGCATGAATATAGCGGTGATACACGTGCTGTGCACATGTTATACCATAATGTGATAATGCATGGCGTTTGCAACTCATAGCTAAATGCCGAACAATCTAAACCATACTATACATCAAACAATCTCAAATTTTATTTGAATTTGTGATAATGTGTGGTGTTTGCAGCTTACAACTAAATATCGAGCAATCTAAACAATACTATAGGACCTTGAAGTATGTCTAGAGGGGGGGTGATTAGACTACTTGACCAATTAAAAACTTAACCTTTTCCCAATTTTAGAGTTTGGCAGATTTTAGCTATCTTAGGATAAGTCAAGCAATCATCACACAAATCAAGCAAGCATGCAAAGAGTATATGGGCAGCGGAAATTAAAGCATGCAACTTGCAAGAAAGTAAAGGGAAGGGTTTGGAGGATTCAAACGCAATTGGAGACACGGATGTTTTTGGCGTGGTTCCGATAGGTGGTGCTATCGTACATCCACGTTGATGGAGACTTCAACCCACGAAGGGTAATGGTTGCGCGAGCCCACGGAGGGCTCCACCCACGAAGGGTCCACGAAGAAGCAACCTTGTCTATGCCACCATGGCCGTCGCCCACGAAGGACTTGCCTCACTAGCGGTAGATCTTCACGAAGTAGTCGATCTCCTTGCCCTTACAAACTCCTTGGTTCAACTCCACAATCTTGTCGGAGGCTCCCAAGTGACACCTAGCCAATCTAGGAGACACCACTCTCCAAGAAGTAACAAATGGTGCATTGATGATGAACTCCTTGCTCTTGTGCTTCAAATGATAGTCTCCCCAACACTCAACTCTCTCTCATAGGATTTGGATCTGGTGGAAAGAGGATTTGAGTGGAAAGCAACTTGGGGAAGGCTAGAGATCAAGATTCATATGGTAGGAATGGAATATCTTGGCCTCAACACATGAGTAGGTGGTTCTCTCTCAGAAATGGTAAGTTGGAAGTGTAGGTTTAGTCTGATGGCTCTCTCCACGAATGAAGAGGAGGTGGAGGGGTATATATAGCCTCCACACAAAATCTAATCGTTACACACAATTTACCAAACTCGGTGGGACCGATTCAACAGACTCGGTCGGACCAATTTAGTAAACCTAGTGACCGTTAGTGATTTTCGGTGGGACTGACATGCAACTTGGTGAGACCGATTCGGTTAGGGTTAGGGCATAACGTAATCTCGGTAAGACCGATTACACAAACTCGGTGAGACCGATTTTGGTAATAAGCTTTCCAGAGAGTTGGTCAGGTTAACTCGGTGGGACCGATTTGCTCTTTTCGGTGAGACCGAAATGTTACAAAAGGGAAACAGAGAGTTTACATTGCAATCTCGGTGGGACCGATCACTCACTTCGGTTAGACCGAAACGTTACGAAGGGAAACAGAGAGATTACAATCCCATCTCGGTGAGACCGAGATCCCAATTGGTAGGACCAATTTGCCTAGGGTTTGTGGCAGTGGCTATGACATTTGAAATCGGTGGTGCCGGGTTGGAAGAATCGGTGTGGCCGATTTTGGCTCTGGGTTTTGGTCATTTGTGGATGTGAGAAAGTAGCTGAGGGTTTTGGAGCATATCACTAAGCACATGAAGCAAGAGGCTCATTAAGCAACACCTCATCCCTCCTTGATAGTATTGGCTTTTCCTATAGACTCAATGTGATCTTGGATCACTAAAATATAAAATGAAGAGTCTTGAGCTTTTGAGCTTGAGCCAATCCTTTGTCCTTAGTATTTTGAGGGATCCACTTTCATCATCCATGCCATGCCATTCATTGAGCTTTCCTGAAATAATAGTCTTGGAATAGCATTAGCTCAATGAGCTATATGTTGCTATGAATTACCAAAACCACCTAGGGATAGTTGCACTTTCAATCTCCCCCTTTTTGGTAATTGATGACAACATATAGATCAAAGCTTCGACAAATGATAATAAGATTGAAAAACATCGTCGCTTTGAGAAGTATGTGATAAGCAAGAGCTCCCCCTAAATTTGTGCATAGTTTAAAATTTGCTTTGGACTGCAAATGCACAAGGAATTAGGCTCATGGGTTACTCTTCCATGTCACATACATCTTGGTGGAGCGCTCAAAATGATAAAGATTGAATATATGCACTCATCACCAAGCAAAGTGAATGATCACATAGGATAGATAAGATAATATCATCAAACATGCATAAGTGTAGCTTATGATCAAACACATGATCATCATTGTCTCACAGATAACAGCATAGTATCTCAAGCAATCAAAAGCAAACAAGTTTGAACCACCAAAGCAAGAGAGAATAAAAGCAACACACTCTCTCTCGAAGCCTATGATCTATACATTTTTCTCCCCCTTTGGCAACAAGTTACCAAAAAGTTCATAGAAAATGCATAGTGCTAGATCGACTCTCAGGCTTGTTCTTCAGGTGGTGGTGTAGAGATGGCTCCTTGGACGAAGGCTTCAGTTGATGTAGAGGGAGCTGGAGGAGTTGGTGCTGGAGCTGGTTGCACTGGAGCTGTAGGAGCTGTAGCTGGTGCAGATGATGTGGCTCTGGTGTCTGGCACGGGCACTGCAGCTGACCTCTGAGCTCTAGGCACTCTGACAAATACATTGGTGGTAGTCTTGCCCTTTCTCTCCTGCATGTCATCCTGTAGCTGCTCCACAACTGACTGAATCTCAGTTACTTTGACATCTAGATCATAGAATTTTTGTTCCATGATTCTTTCCAATCTCTCCTGATTTTGAGTGAGGGTGGCCAATCCCTTCTCAATCCTCAGAGATGATGCTATCAAGTAACCAAGCTGCTCCTTCTTGTTCTTCAAGAAATACTTAGATGCCTCCTCTTGAGTTGGCATCTTGGCAGCCTTCCCCTTCCTTGCCTTCTCCTTCTTCTCTTGAGCTTGAACTGATGATGGATCATTCTCATTCATGACAACCTCATTGTCCTCAAAATCTGGATAAAGTGCAAAATGTTTCCTATCCAATAGATATTTGCCTGTGCCCATCTTTGAGTTAATTAACTCCTGAATCTGAGGAGCATATCCACAACTCCTCTTCTGATCTGCTACAGTCCTCTTAATGGTTTCAACTATAAGGCTCATGACCTTGAATTTCTGAGGCACATCAAATAAATGCAACATATTGATTGCATGCCCTCTGATCATGTTGTGGTCACCTGGCTTAGGCAATAGAGTGTGCCTTAGGATCCAGTTGATTGTAGGCAGCCCTGACAGAAGAAAGTGGACTTATCCAAAAGAGAAAGTCTCTAGAGCTTTGTCTGGGATCTCCTTGTACATATGTGCCATGGTATTGTGTCCCATTTTCTTCTTGGCATATACATCTAGGTCATCATCATTTTCCTTTGGGGCATTTATCAGTTTTGCCCACTCCTCAACAGTTGACTGGTACCTTGTACCTTCAAACATCCAAACTATCCTCCCATCTGGATAGAAGTGTGTTGTGGAGTAGAATTGCACGATAAGTTCATCATTCCAGTTTGTGAGCTTTTGCCCAACAAAATCTGCAACTCCACAAGCAACAAAACTGTCTTGCACTCCAGGATAGTGCTCTTCATTTTCCTTTATGTAGGACCAGTCGACCCACCTCATATCACAAACTATGGGCTTCTTATCCAATAAAATTGTCTCATAGAAGTCCTGCTGTTCCTTTGTATGGAACCTGTAATCAACAACAGTTCTTCTCCTTGTGGCATATGGATCTGCCATCCTCCATAGCCTCAACCCTGAATCTTTTCTGATGTTCATGTCCTTAGCCATAGGATGGGCATCATTGTGGTCTTGTATCTTGGGCTTGAGCTTCCTCAGAACTTGTCCTTCTTCATCTTCCTCCTCAGCAACATTAGGCACTGGGGCCTTGTTCTTCTCAGCAGCTGGAATACTCCTGGTAGTCCTCTTTGGTGCAGACTTGGCCTTGGGGGCAGCTTTGGGTGCTTCCTTGGGCTTAGATATTGCAGCCCCTGATCTAATAGCATCACCCATAAGCTTTGGTGCCTTGGGTGCTGGTGCAACAAGCTCTTCTTCTTCTTCCATCATGGAAGGTTGACCAACAACTCTGGCCATGGTCTTTTTGACCCTTTCCTTCCTTTTCTTTCCTTCAGCAGAAGGCTCTTTGGGATCAGGCTTCTCAGGTATTTGAGTTGAGACTCTGGCTTTGGACATTGGTTGTCTTCCTGCAGGCCTCTTAATCTTCATGCCTGGCTTTGTACTATGTGCTGAGACATACTCCTTTTTGAGTACTACCTTCTTGGAGGTAGCCTCATCCTCTTCAGCTCTATAATCCTCATCTTCAGAGTCTGAGGTTCTCTTCTTCCTTTGCCTGATAGCAGCCTTAGGCAGGTTGCTAGGAGTGCTTCTGTTGCCTTCATCTGTAGTGCTGGAGGGACTAGTGCCCTCACTCATGTGCATCTGCTCTGCTGACCTGTTCTGACTGTCACTCTGGTCTGACATGCTGCAAACACTGACTGCTGACCCTGTGAAGAGTTATAGATGAGATAGAGTGGATGAGCATCACAAAATGCAGAGATTTTTTTGCAAAAGAATGATTCAAAAATTCAGTTTTAGTTTTCCACAGAAAGCATTTCGGATCAACCGATTTTCAAACTCGGTGATACCGAAGCAGTTTTGGAACCTAAACTGATGAACTCAGTTGGATCGAGTCACAGTTTGGTGGCACCGAGACTGCTAGGGTTTCACAAAGTCCTAAAATCGGTCGCACCGATTAGCAATTCTCGGTCAGACCGAGAGTTACTAGTGCAATGGCATAAGCCAAATCGGTGGGACCGAGTTTTTCAACTCGGTGGGTCTGAGATGGTTTCGGCGGAAACCTAACCCTAAATTTTCAAATCTCATCTAATCTACGGATTGCATTGACTGGATAGGAGTGTTTCAATCGTGGCAAGAATCAATAAGAACACAATGTGCTAGGAATCGGGCATGGATAGCACTGTGATCGAGTCCATACCCTAGCTTGGCGATGAACTCGCTACGGCGGCAACGGCGGGGTTGAATTCCGTTGACGGCGGCGGAGACCAGCGATAGGAGGCGGCTGGCGACGAGGAGACGATCCGGAGACCTTGGAGGCAGAGCGAGCTATTGCACAAGCGTAATTTCCAAATTTTTGCCCGTGACTATATATAGCCCGACCCTGTCGCTGTGACCGAGTGGAACAACTCGGTGGCACCAAGATGCATAACTGTGAACAGTTACAGCAACTCGGTGTGACCGAAAAGTTCAAATCGGTTGCACCGAGATTGAAAACCTAGATCGACTTGGTGATCTCGGTAGGACCGAAATGGAGGAATCGGTCAGACCGAGAATCACAAAGAAGTTTTTGAAGTTTAAGTCTATGACGAATCGGGGACTCCGAGTGCTCCTCACACAGAGTGGTTAGAATCTGACTTGATCAAATTTTGTGATGTAGCATGAATAGAGTTTGAGACGAGAAAAGCATAGATAGCTAGAGAAGGTTCTTAGGCATTCTTGTCCATCCACTTGGCCAAAAGAAGAAAGAATCAAACAATCAAAACAACAAGTGGATGTCCTTGAATGAGTAAAATATGCACCAACATGCTCACACAATAAGATGGCAAATGAAATATGTGGCAAAGCATGCACAACCAATTCTAGCATCTATCAAACAATTGGCGATGACTAGGTCATCTATATATGAGTATATTGACTTAGGAGTCAAATGATAAACATTTGATCATAGGTCATACTCATCGTTTAAGCTCAAGTGGGGTTACCACTTTTACATAATGCATTGATGTGTTCACACCATTAGAGTTGCTTTGACTCAATTCTTAGAGTTAATCTCTCCCTAGATGTGAGATCCCCTTTTAGAGGGATGAACTAACCTTGGGTTTTGTCGATGATGACTTCATGTAGGTGTTGAAGATGTGGATGCTCAATGTTGATGTAGATCATTTGGAGCAATCCGTTGGAGTGAGTTGCACTTTCAACTTGCCTACATGGGTTAGACCCACAAGGAACAAACAAGAATATCCATAGACATAGAGTGATGCACACACAAGATAATGTCCATGAAAACATTAGGTTACCTTGTCCCTTGCCTTACCAACATGAGGGTTTGTGACTCCTTGAACTAGTGCAAGATGTGGAAGTTGATTGCACTTGTCCTTGCCATAATGATATGAGTGAAGAATGTTGGCGGAGTCACCCTCAAGAACTCTCTAGTTCTTCTTCTTCGGGATCCACATCATCCTGATGGGAATCCTTGGAGTTGTAGTTATACTTGATGAAGTAGAACTTGACGTAGTCTTGGGAATCCACTTGATTGAGACCTTAGGTGCTTCTTCAAATGCATCAATCTCTTCTTGAAGCTTGTCCTTGCCTTTGTTCTTGTGGTCTTGTGGTGGAAGATCATCTTGAGCTTGTTTTCCCTTGAAAGAAGTAGGATCATACTTCTCTTGTTGAGGACAAACTTCGTCTTGGGGTATTGATCTTCTTCCCACTCAACTCCATTGGCATTGAACTTTCGTTCAAAACCAACACCTTGATTCTTCCGGTGTCTTCCTTGCTTGCGTACAATTTCCTCGAATTGCTTACTCCCAGCAAGGGTCTTGTAGACACCTTTCTCTATAATTCCCTTCAATAAGCTATTTTCTTGCTCAAGTGTAACTTGGCTAAGAGAATCATTAGTGGAATCAAGAGAACTACGGGTGTGTTTGGTAGCATGCATGGACCTAGCCTAGTTGTTCTCCTCTCATACATGCTAAGTGTAGACATGCTGAGTCCATGCAGTTGCTGTTGTTTGGCAGCGATGTATGCATCGAGACATGCTGAGCTGAGACTTTGTTTGGCAGCATGCATGTGTTTAGACATGCTGAACAATTTCCAATTTCGAATATTTTTTTTGAATGATGAACAAAATTGGAAAAAATGAACACAAATTTAAGCATATTTTGATTTTTTTGAAATTCTAAATATTTTTTGGAAAATTAAAATAAAATTTGAAATTCTATTTTTTTTGAAAATTTGAACATATTTGAAATTCCGAGCTTTTTTGAAAATTTAAACAAAATTTGAATTTTGTATATTTTATAAAAAGTTAAATAAAATTTGGAATTCTGATTTATTTTTTCAAAATTCAAACATTTTTGATTTTATTTTGAAATTCCGAACATTGTTGATTTTTTAAAAAAATTGAAATTCTGAACATTTATTGAAAACTAGTCGTCAACCCGTGCATTCGCACGGGCTAGCCAATAAACTGTATGTACTAATAGAAATCTACTTAGTTATAGTTAACACAAAATGTCATTTACAAGTCAACCTAGTTGTTTTATTAAGCAATATGTTCTAGTTACTACACATAGTTTATTTAAAACAAAAAATATTGTATTCAATATGATATTATAAAACTGTGATTCTTGAAGTAGCACGACACTTTAGAGACATACCTGAAAGCCAAGTAATGTTTCCCCATCACTTGTAACCTTTAAGTGTTTTTTTGCATAGGAACGTAGTGCGACCTATTGGTTCCCTTGGACTACTGCCCTTTGACTAACAATATTTGAACATATCTAGCTAGTCACGAACGGACACTTCAATGCTCTATCAAAACTTTTGTTCTTAAAGCCAACCCATATTGGTTGGAACATTTGATTGCAATATGAGTGATTGCTACTCCCTCTGTTCCTAAAAATAAGCCGTTTTAGATATTACAAAACTGTGTGATTAGTTTTTGGCTGGTCTATAGCTTAGTAGTCAAAAATACTTAGCCAACTGTCTGCATTAGAAACTAATATAACAAACTATATATTACACTAAAAACAGAGTAGATCATTGATAAATCATATGAGACATCTGCCATATGGCAAGGATGCGCTTTTGGATATATAGGAAAAAGTCTAGGGAGAGGAGAACTAATCAGTCATGAATAGTTTTGACATTTCCACTTGATTTCCATTAAACTAATTCTGTAGTAAAAATCATGAAATGATGCTACTATTTGGGAATACATTTACAGAAAAGCATTGACTTCTTCGTTGTGGTTTTAAGGATGGCTATGCATAGCTAATCGCACAAAACAGTTAATAATCTAAAGTAAAACCATGTGAAATGTTGTGCCCATGTGTCATGTGAAAATGTTGTTCATTAATGCATAGCTAAGGAAATCTGAGCCAATAATATAATCTTCGAATAAACCAATATTAAGCCTCACTCCTCGAGGCCCAAGAAGATGTTATAAATCATTGTACCTTGTGTCCATGATTTCCTGCCACTCAGCATAAGCACCAAGGAAGAAATGTTAGGTGTATGACCAAAGGATAAAATGATGGCAAGTTGTTATACTGTATTCACCTTTTCCATTCCGAATTGTTTCTACAAATCATGTCTAGTATTATATCTCTCACAAATTTCCAACAATTTAATTTATATGTAGAGTTAACTTGGGCTACTTGATAGCATGTAACTAATTTCTGAATTTGGTGGAATGTTAATGGCGAAATCAAAACTCAGTAAATTGATATATCTAAAAGAGCCAGAGATTTTTCATATGTTTGGTGTGATGTACACCTACCTAAATTTAGAAGTTTAGGAACAAATCATGCAAAAAACACATTGCTTTGATCACACCACACATATAATGTTACCTTATACACATGTAACTTATTAAAATACCATGCCTAGAAGTAGCTTGATATAGGAGCGAACCCAATTCTCTGCCTTCATCTCTATATATTTGCTGGGATTGTTGATCACTTATTGAATGCACAGAGAGGCCATCATGAGATTTTTCTAGAAAGGGAAACAAAATATAAGTCCCATCAATAATTTTCGGCTTTTGAGTACTAAATTATATAATGGAAAACAAAGTAGCTTACTTGTCAAATATTTTCGGACTTCCGTATCTGGAGGGTACCCTATATTCATATAGAGGAGATATATAAAGTCATACAGGTAAATGGAAGGTTAAAATCACTCACCTTAAGCACATCCATCATTGTAGGCTCATACTTTACCAAATAACTTTTAGACGAATTTGAAAATGACCAATTCTTCTGCCAATCACAGCTGTGAGAACCTGTCATACACATGGGCATCTCAAGTGACAGAACCATAGCCCTGGCCCTCGGCATGTACTATATATATTATCAACAACCTATTACACATTCAGAGGCTATTGATGCAAAAAGTATAATATTTCTCCAAATAATTACTTGCTTGATTGGTCAAAAAAGCACTTGCGTACGTGAGCAAAATAAACTGTGTTACAAACCAGAACAAACCTAATTAGGATATCTGGGTGAGACCAAGCAAATCCAGTATTGATTAACTACTTGCTACCATTGTCCCCAACCGCCCAATACTATTACACATCTGTGTTATCACCATGCACGTCCAAGGCTGCAGTGCCTCTGCAACTCCATCTGATCCCACACGTGCCACTTCTTCCATTACATGGTGCAAATCCAGCTCTTCAGTATATGTACCTACAGTTGTAAGAAAACAAATACAACTTTCCATATCAGTGTATGTACTTATTATACATACCAACTTTTGTAAGAAAAGAAATACAAAATCTTCTAGTATATTTTTCACTAACTCCTCACAAATCACAACAGGCTAGCTGTTCGGCATGGTATATATATTTCTCATCTCTATCTTACTAGTGATGCAAGCCTGTTGTTCCAAATCAAGTGGCATAGATAGCCATGCATAAGGAAAGCTTGTTCTCAGTGTGCATGCCATATCTGATAGCGGTGGGGGCAAACGTTCAAGACGCACATCAGCGAGGTCAAAGCTGCAGGTCAGTCGTCTAGAAAGGCAGAGGGCAGTCGTGGTGACGCCATGGCGCACGGACAGAGAGCTGCATCATTAGGTTGTGGCACCCATAGCGATTAGGCAGTAGCGACGTTCTTCGTCATGGCGGAAGCAACACTTCCACTTCCTCGTGGTCGGAAGCAGTCCGCAGCAGACTGCCGTCGTTGCCGGTGCCATGTGGTCGTTGGCCCTTGTTTCTTGTTTCCGAGGAAGGTAGACCGCCGTTCTTGCCGTTTCCATGATTTTTCTTTATGAGGCGGCTATAGATGAGACGACACATAATTCTGAAGATCAATGGCAGGTGATGATCTGTCCGCATAGATTAAACATACATGGAGACATCAAAGTTAGGATCAGGTGGTCAGTAAGGATTTAGGAGGCGGCTTCAATCCGTTCAGACCTAATTTCTCAGTCGTAGCTATTGATCCGTGCTTACATACGGTCCTGCTCAGAGGCGCTAGGGGCAGGCGGCCAAATATGAAAGTCATGCCGTTGGATTTGTTAGTCGCGTACCTGAAAGTCGTGATGCTATGAAACGGACGAAGATTGGAAGATAGAGCGACTGGATTAACTGGAGTAGTGCCATGCTATGAATTCTATGTGGCTAGCATGGGGATCAAGAGAGACACATGGAGAGGCGAGGAGAGGCGGCGACGGAGGATACACATTTACACAGGGAGATGCAAGGGGAAGCGGCGGCGGAGCAAGATTGTCGCTGGGTTGCTGAACCATGCATGATATTGTTTTACGTAGTAGATTGAATCAGGCGGCGGCGGAGGAGACACATGGAGAGGCGAGGGGAGGCGGTGACAGAGCGAGATTGTCGTTGGGTTGCTGGAGGATGCATGGTGTTGTTTTAAGTAGCAGATTGAATCTGACCTCATGTCTCCGTGAACAGTTTTTTTCTGTAAAGTGCAACGGACAGATTTTTTGACGTACATAGCATCAGGTCAGATTTATGTGCATCTTGGTCAGATTGGCTCTTATTTTTTCCACCAAGCAACCGCCAGGTTAAGATAGCTTGATCACATAGATCAAGCGATTAAGTTAATTTTGATTTTGTGGTCAGGTTAAGATAGCTTGATCACATAGATCAAGCGATTAAGTTAATTTTGATTTTGTGGTCCAACCGTGAAAAGGTGTGCTCCCGCTAGATTGATTCGTGGAGGCCATATAGAGACCAACCGTGAAAGGATTATGTTAGTTCTCTTGAAAAAAAGTGTGGGTTAATATACACCGTAATAACTCGGCCCCACCAGATTAAGGGCTCCTAATTACTGATTAACGTGGTAATTTCTTGGGAGTCTGTAATTAGTATAGGTATAGATTCAAACAAAATTTGAAATTAAGAAAGTTTGTTGAAAATTTAAACAATTTTGAAATCCTAAACTTTTTTCATTTTTTTTGAAATTCTAAACTTTTTCGAAAATTTAAACAAATTTTGAAATTCTAAACATTTTTTGAAAATATAAACATATCTCGACGTGGTCTGGGTCTGGTGGGTGGGGACGAGTGTCAGGGCCAGCATGGCTGCCTCCATGCACCCTGTCTGGGGTGCATGAGATGAGCATAGCTGAGGGCCCTTTTATGCATCACATGAGCATAGCCCATGTGAGCTCATGCACCCTACCAAACAAGCAAAAGTGGGTCGAATTGAGAACTTTTGCCCTCATGCACCCTCCATGCACCCTACCAAACACACCCTACTAGAAGCAACAATATTGACATTATTATTGTTACTACTAGAGGAAGTATCTTTCTTGAACTTGTTACTAGACTTGACTTGAGGCATGTAAGTAGATAGGAGTAAACGCTTGGCAATGTAAGAAAAACTTTTCTTACGGAGATCATCATTGATTTCTTTTAAGAACTCATGCTCTTGCTCAAGATTGAGCTTTTCAAAGCGTAACTTCTCATGAGCCCTTAAAAGTTCTCGATGATCTTCGAAGATAGTTTCATGAACCAACTTAAGAGTGTTTAGTTCTTTAGTTAGAAGCTCAATTTTCTCCTTATCATTGTCATTCGTTTGATTAGCATGATTAATCGACGTTTCATCATAGTATTCATCACTAGAGTTGTCAACAAGTAAATCATCATCCACAAGCAAGTCATCTTCATCACTATTGAAATCAACATACTCAGGATGTGTTACCTTTCGTCCTTTGGCCATGAAGCATCTTCCAATTCCTTCATTTGGTGAATCAAATATGTCATAGGAGTTGGTTGACACAAGTGCTAGACCAGCAACACCTTCATCTTGAGTATATTCGGAGTCGGAGTGATAGCTTCTCTCAGAGTGTTTGTCGGAGTCAGAGCCGGATACCCATTCACCAACATGAGCTTGATGTCTTCGTTTTGTGTAGCTCCTTGATGACTTGTCCTTCCTTTCCGAATCCTTGCTTCTCCGTGAGGGTCTTCTTTCATAACGATCATCTCTACTCGTCCTCTCTCTTGGTGGTGATTCTTCTCTTTTGCTTCTTCTTTTTGGAGAATCTTCTCTTCTTTTGTAGGGTGCCGTACACTCATTGGAATAGTGTCCAGGCCTCCCACAATTGTAGCAATTGCACTCTCGACTAGAAGATCTTTTGTCATGGTAAGACCTTGACTTGGAGCTTCTTTCTTTGCTTCTACTCTTGTAGAATTTGTTGAAGTTCTTCACCATTAAGCTCAATTCTTCATTGAAGGTTTGTTTCTCACTTGATGATGTGGGGGCATCACTTGAGGCTTTGTAAGCACCACTTGACTTGTTGTGAAGTTCCCCCTTATCCTTGAGTGACATCTCATGAGCAACAATTCTTCCAATGACTTCCGTTGGCTTGAGATCTTTGTAGTTTGGCATCATTTGGATCAATGTGCACACGGTATCATACTTTCCATCCAATGCTCTTAGGATCTTCTTGATGATGAATCTGTGGGTCATCTCTTCACTCCCTAAGCTGGCAATCTCATTTGTAATAAGAGCAAGCCTAGAGTACATTTCAGCGACACCTTCACCATCCTTCATTTTGAACTTGTCAAGCTGACTTTGGAGCACATCCAACTTGGATTCCTTGACGGATTCGGTACCTTCGTGCATATCAATCAAAGTATCCCAAATTTCCTTTGCATTCTCAAGACGGCTGATTTTGTTGAATTCTTCGCGGCACAATCCGTTGAAGATGATATCACAAGCTTGAGCGTTGTATTGCAGCATCTTCAATTCTTCCGCATTAGCTTCACGGTTCGGCTCTCTCCCATCAAAGAATTCACCTTGCAAGCCAATACAAATAATTGCCCAAATGGCGGGGTTATGTCCGAGAATATGCATTTTCATCTTATGCTTCCAACTAGCAAAATTAGTACCATCAAAGTAAGGACCTCTACGGTGATAATTTCCCTGCTAGACGCCATACTCTCCTAGGTTGTGAAACCAAGGCTATGACCACCAAAAGCTATGGAAATCAAACCAAATGGAGACCAAAGCTCTGATACCACTTGTAGGACCTTGAAGTATGTCTAGAGAGGGGGGGGGGGTGATTAGACTACTTGACCAATTAAAAACTTAACCTTTTCCCAATTTTAGAGTTTGGCAGATTTTAGCTATCTTAGGACAAGTCAAGCAATCATCACACAAATCAAGCAAGCATGCAAAGAGTATATGGGCAGCGAAAATTAAAGCATGCAACTTGCAAGAAAGTAAAGGGAAGGGTTTGGAGGATTCAAACGCAATTGGAGACACGAATGTTTTTGGCGTGGTTCCGATAGGTGGTGCTATCGTACATCCACGTTGATGGAGACTTCAACCCACGAAGGGTAACAGTTGCGCGAGTCCACGGAGGGCTCCACCCACGAAGGGTCCACGAAGAAGCAACCTTTTCTATCCCACCATGGCCGTCACCCACGAAGGACTTGCCTCACTAGCGGTAGATCTTCACGAAGTAGGCGATCTCCTTGCCCTTACAAACTCCTTGGTTCAACTCCACAATCTTGTCGGAGGATCCCAAGTGACACCTAGCCAATCTAGGAGACACCACTCTCCAAGAAGTA
Organism: Triticum aestivum; assembly: GCF_018294505.1. Classification (NCBI taxonomy): domain Eukaryota; kingdom Viridiplantae; phylum Streptophyta; class Magnoliopsida; order Poales; family Poaceae; genus Triticum; species Triticum aestivum. The sequence continues at coordinate 29,311,933 of NC_057813.1, read as the reverse complement.
ACAAATGGTGCGTTGATGATGAACTCCTTGCTCTTGTGCTTCAAATGATAGTCTCCCCAACACTCAACTCTCTCTCATAGGATTTGGATCTGGTGGAAAGAGGATTTGAGTGGAAAGCAACTTGGGGAAGGCTAGATATCAAGATTCATATGGTAGGAATGGAATATCTTGGCCTCAACACATGAGTAGGTGGTTCTCTCTCAGAAATGGTAAGTTGGAAGTGTAGGTTTAGTCTGATGGCTCTCTCCACGAATGAAGAGGAGGTGGAGGGGTATATATAGCCTCCACACAAAATCTAACCGTTACACACAATTTACCAAACTCGGTGGGACCGATTCAACAGACTCGGTCGGACCGATTTAGTAAACCTAGTGACCGTTAGTGATTTTCGATGGGACTGACATGCAACTTGGTGAGACCGATTCGGTTAGGGTTAGGGCATAACGTAATCTCTGTAAGACCGATTACACAAACTCGGTGAGACCGATTTTGGTAATAAGCTTTCTAGAGAGTTGGTCAGGTAAACTCGGTGGGACCGATTTGCTCTTTTCGGTGAGACCGAAATGTTACAAAAGGGAAACAGAGAGTTTACATTGCAATCTCGGTGGGACCGATCGCTCACTTCGGTTAGACCGAAACGTTACGAAGGGAAACAGAGAGATTACAATCCCATCTCGGTGAGACCGAGATCCCTATCGGTAGGACCAATTTGCCTAGGGTTTGTGGCAGTGGCTATGACATTTGAAATCGGTGGCACTGGGTTGGAAGAATCGGTGTGACCGATTTTGGCTCTGGGTTTAGGTCATTTGTGGATGTGAGAAAGTAGCTGAGGGTTTTGGAGCATATCACTAAGCACATGAAGCAAGTGGCTCATTAAGCAACACCTCATCCCTCCTTGATAGTATTGGCTTTTCCTATAGACTCAATGTGATCTTGGATCACTAAAATATAAAATGAAGAGTCTTGAGCTTTTGAGCTTGAGCCAATCCTTTGCCCTTAGTATTTTGAGGGATCCACTTTCATCATCCATGCCATGCCATCCATTGAGCTTTCCTGAAATAATAGTCTTGGAATAGCATTAGCTCAATGAGCTATATGTTGTTATGAATTACCAAAACCACCTAGGGATAGTTGCACTTTCAATCTCCCCCTTTTTGGTAACTGATGACAACATATAGATCAAAGCTTCAACAAATGATAATAAGATTGAAAAGCATCGTCGCTTTGAGAAGTATGTGATAAGCAAGAGCTCCCCTAAATTTGTGCATAGTTTAAAATTTGCTTTGGACTGCAAATGCACAAGGAATTAGGCTCATGGGTTACTCTTCCATGTCACATACATCTTGGTGGAGCGCTCAAAATGATAAAGATTGAATATATGCACTCATCACCAAGCAAAGTGAATGATCACATAGGATAGATAAGATAATATCATCAAACATGCATAAGTGTAGCTTATGATCAAACACATGATCATCAATTTCTCATAGATAACAGCATAGTATCTCAAGCAATCAAAAGCAAACAAGTTTGAACCACCAAAGCAAGAGAGAATAAAAGCAACACTCTCTCTCTCAAAGCCTATAAATCTAGTTCGAGTTCATATAGTACACATAGTTCATATGTAACTCGAGACTAATCATGTGGTGTGCTGTGAAGATAATACACAAACGATGGTTTAACTTGACAATAATGATGATTGTAGATCTTATTATAATAGAGAAACGAATTCAAATGCTTTGACTTCACAACAATCATTACTGTAGATCTTATTCAAATAGAGAAATGAATTCAAATTTAGTTCATATTGAAGTAGTATATATGTTTGGAATGCACTAAAACATTCAATTGAGTAGTAGGTTGCATGCATTATACACGTAGCGAAATATTTTAATTGAACATGACATGAATTCAAAGTTTTGAATGACATTTGTAGTGCGCATTGATTTGGTATAGTACACGTTAGGCTTGTTCGGAAATTTCAACCCGCGCCTTGTTAGCCCGAAATATTTAAGATACATCTTTGTATCAATTGTGCTCCGACAACTCCCTCCATCTCAACCCGTGCCTTGCTATTCCGAAATTACAACGCGCATGAAAACTCCTACCTCCTATGAAATCCCGACACGTGAAATGCCCGTGGTACCCCTGAACCGAAAGAACCGCCTCAAATCGGTGGGGGAGTACTTTTGTAACTTACCCCACATTTTGGACAAGCGCGTCTCTAAGCCATGGTTCCCCACTGCCATCCCATCCGCCCACCCATTCGTACACCGAGGCCACGAAAACCCACGACGAAACCCCACACCCTGCTCCGTCCGCCACCCAGCCGGAGCCTCTTCCCCGACGACGTCGTCCACAACAACACCTCGACGTTCCTCATCCACCGTACCGGATGAGGATTCGTCGTCGATCTCATCGTCCCACCGGTTTAGCCACCCCGTCCTCCACCTCCAAGGAGCTGCCCCGATGTTCCCCTCGTCTTTCGCGCCACCTCCATTCCCACACCGCCGTCTTCACCTGCACCACCGGAAGAGCATCATCATCACCGTTTCCTCGGATGAAGCTGCGGCCTAATCGGCGCCACCAAAGAGGTTGTACACTAATCTCCGCATTTTCTTCTTGATTTGATCTCACGGTGCTGCCGGCGCTAGGTCCCGAGCCGACACGGCGCAGCTCCATCCACGGAGGCGTCGCCGGCCACTTCCTCCACGGCGTCACTCCCTTGGCAGCGACGTCCACATCAGTAGGAGCTGCTGCTGCTTTAGCTCTCGCTCGCGCTGCTGCTCTGCTCTTGCTCTCAGTCCCCTGCCTGGTCTGCTCTTGCTATTGCTCTTGCTCGCGCTGCTGCTCTCGCTCTTGCTCTTGCTTGCGATGCTGCTCCGATTTAGCTACCCTTCAGTCGACTGAATCAACTTTTGGGTCAGTCGATTTTCAGGGGGTGGGGGGAGGGGGGCTCACTGGGGTGAAGGAAGAACCAGCCGCAGCGGGGAGGGGGCTCACTGGAGAGGTACCCCACTATCTATCTTAGGGTTCAGGATGGTGGCGGTGGTCGCCGGCGGTGGCGGGGCGTTGGCGGGGCGGTGGCATGGGGATCGCCGGAGAAAAAGCTCGACACGGGGGGCCTAGAGGGATGGCCGGGGCGGCGGCAGACCGGCGGTGGGGAGTGTTTTCGGGGCGGGCGGGGCGGCGCACCGCCATCCGCGGGCGGCGGGGGGCTGCTATTTGGCTTGTGGTGGCTGGCGGCTCAAGGGGGTGGAGGTTGAAGATGAACCGCAGGCCCTTGATTTCGTATCCAACGGCTGCAAAATCGACTGACCAGGGATGAAAAAGTCAGTCGACCGACGTGTAGCCTCTTCTTGCTAGTGCGTTCAGTTCTGACAGCAAAATTCAGTTTCGACAGTTAAGTTCAGTTTCGGCAGTTAAGTTCAGTTTTGACAGTTAAGTTTAGAGATGAGCGGCTGATGTATTTTACATATAGCACTTTGTGGTTATGTATTTTACGTCATGTATTGGAGATGCTGTTAGAACTCCACTCAGGTTAACGTTGTTTGTTGTCTCTCTTGTCCTGCTTCAACCTCGGCGTCGTACAACTCATCAGAGCTGCTCCAACGACGAAACCCTCCATCACAGCGGAGCAGTACCTCGGGCTCCATCTCCAGACGCCTAAGATCTTCTTCCCCTCCTCCGACAGCAAAGTCAGCCGGAGTATCCTCACCGGCCAACCCAATCACGCTGAGATCGACATGGCTTCGCCAAAGAGGTTGTACACTTGTTGCATCTCTTTTTTACTCTACATGTTATATATATTGTCCACTGAGCACACGGATTTGTTCCTTTAGTGTCTCCTTGAAAGAAAAAACGTAGGAATTTTAATTTTCACTTGTCCTCCTTTTCAAATTCCTATTCATGAAGCACAAGACTAAGAGATAGTAGCATAATAGCATTATAACCGTACATTTTCTTGTGGTTTGACTTAATCTCACCATGCTTCTTTGCATCCTGTGATCTTCCAATTGTTGTGAATCAAACACCCAGTGAGGGAGTCCTGGATTAGGGGGTGTCCGGATAGCCGAACTATCACCTTTGGTCGGACTTCTGGACTATGAGGATACAAGATTGAAGACTTCGTCCCGTGTCCAGATGGGACTTTCCTTGGCGTGGAAGGCAAGCTTGGCGATACGGATATGTAGATCTCCTACCATTGTAACCGACTCTGTGTAACCCTAACCCTCTTTGGTGCCTATATAAACCGGAGGGTTTTAGTCCGTAGGACGAACAACAATCAAACCATAGCCTAGCTTCTAGGGTTTAGCCTCTCTGATCTCGTGGTAGATCTACTCTTGTACTACCCATATCATCAATATTAATCAAGCAGGAGTAGGGTTTTACCTCCATCGAGAGGGCCCAAACCTGGGTAAAAACATCGTGTCCCTTGTCTCCTGTTACCATCCGCCTAGACGCACAGTTCGGGACCCCCTACCTGAGATCCGCCGGTTTTGACACCGACATTGGTGCTTTCATTGAGAGTTCCTCTGTGTCGTCATCTTTACGCCCGATGGCTTCTCCGATCATCAACAACGATGCAGTCCAGGGTGAGACTTTTCTCCCCGGACAGATCTTCGTATTCGGCGGCTTTGCACTGCGGGCCAATTTGCTTGGCCATCTGGAGCAGATCGAAAGCTACGCCCTTGGCCATCAGGTCAGATTTGGAAGTTTGAACTATATGGCTGACGTCCGCGGAGACTTGATCTTCGATGGGTTCGAGCCACAGCCAAGCGCGCCGCACTGTCACGATGGGCATGATCTAGCTCTGCCACCGGACAGTGCCCTGGAGGCCGCACCAGTGTCCGCTCCGACCCTTAGCTCGGAGCCGACTAGGCCGATCGAGGACGGGTGGCTGGACACCGCCTCGGGGGCTGCTATCTCTATGGCGATTGAGCCGAACACCGACCCTGTCCTTTGCGAAGCTCGTGAATCCAAGGTGCCGGACTCCTCTCTGGACTCCGAACCTTCCGCGCCCGTGCCAATCGAATCCGAATGGGCGCCGATCATGGAGTTCACCACCACGGACATCTTTCAGCACTCGCCCTTTGGCAACATCCTGAATTCGCTAAAGTCTCTCGCTTTATCAGGAGAGCCCTGGCCGGATTATGGTCAGCAAGGTTGGGATGCGGACGACGAAGAAATTCAAAGCCCACCCACCACCCACTTCGTAGGCACTGTCAAAAGCTTAAACGACATGCTCGATTTCGACTCCGAAGACATCGACAGTATGGGCGACGATGTAGGAGATAAGCATGAACCAGCACCTATAAGGCACTGGACAGCCACCTCATCTCATGATGTATACATGGTGGACACACCTAAAGGAAGCGACGACGAGGAACAACGGGACGCCACGAGGGATCATTCCCTCGAAAAGCAGTCAAAACAGCGACGTAAGCGCCGCTCAAAATCCCGCCTCGACAAAGACAGCAGCCATACAGACCCAGCCATAGAGTAGGGCGAACCGGTGGACGACGAACATGCTATCGAGCAACTGTCCGAACAGGACAACCTGTATAAAAAATCCGTCCCCGGCGAAGATAACAGTCCGGACGATCTGACGCCGGACAAGTTGCTGGAGTAGAAGAACCTCCACAGAAGGCTCGTCGCCACGACGCGTAGCCTGAAAAAGAAGAAGCGGAAGCTCCAAACAGCGGAAGATGCGCTCAGAATCAAATGGAGCAAAGTACTCAACACCGCAGACAAATACGGCGATAGTAGCCGAACAACAAGCTACCCGAAGCAAAAACTACTGCCCGAATTTGATGAGGAGGCCGTAGAGCCCCCGCAATCAAAGAACAAGGAGACCACCCGGTCGGATAAACGACCCCATGGCAAACATAGAGCGGCAAACGGCGCCGCACACAAGCCGGCACGCGACCCACACACGGATTCGCATCAAAAAGATGGCCCGATTAGATCTATCTACGGGCCAAGAAAGCAAGCTCTAGTAAGCAATGCAACAGATCAAGTATCTGAATATTACGGTACACCTAAATATAGGGGTGCCACACACCCCCTATGTTTCACCGATGAGGTTCTGGATTATGAATTTCTAGCGGGATTCAAGCCCGTAAACATAGAGGCATACGACGGAACAACAGACCCTGGAGTCTGGATTGAGGATTACATCCTCCACAGACACATGGCTAGAGGAGATGACCTCCACGCCATAAAATATTTACCCCTCAAGCTCAAAGGGCCAGCCCGACATTGGCTCAAAAGCCTCCCCGAAAACACCATTGGAAGTTGGGAAGAGCTCGAGGATGCTTTTCGGGCAAATTTTCAAGGGACCTATGTCCGACCTCCGGATGCAGACGGTTTAAGTCACATAACTCAACAACCCGGAGAGTCAGCCCGAAAATTCTGGAACAGATTCCTTACTAAAAAGAACCAAATAGTCGACTGTCCGGATGCCGAAGCCTTAGTAGCTTCCAAACACAACGTCCGAGATGAATGGCTCGCCAGACACCTCTGTGCCGTCGCCATCAGGAAGGATGCCCCATCCCATCTTTAAAGACGACACTGTTGCTAAAGGAGCTTTGGCTATCGGCCAAAATCTCCGGCTAGGCAATTTCCTTATGACCGCCTGTTCGGCCGCCGCGCCGACGATGACTTCTCGGGTCATCGAAAGCAATCTTCACGTTAACTCGGAACTCGCCGAGCAGTTAGATCAGATGGAGCTCTCTTCCTTAAACAAGCTCTTGGATCGCATCGCCGCCCAGGGAGTCGCTACAGACTACGATCAGATTAAGCCTAAGCCCGATCTGAGAGAGATTAACTCTCCCCAGGTTACACACCACGTTGTTGTGGTAGAGGCACAATATGACGACCCTTCTTCTATCTTAAGGACTAGCTATATCCGGACTCCCGATCCCTCCATGCCGGATTCCCGCGGAGGGGAGGACGTTACTCAAGCCCTGAACCTAAAGTCAGGCAGCGGGCTAGATTCATTGGACAACATCCAAGAACCCAAGCTTCTAAGTTCGGAAACTACTTGGCCCCTGAGTCTTAAATTGGACGGGGTTCCGAATTTAATCATGAGCGGCATCAAACCCAGATTAGTGCGGTCCCTCAAGGAATCTAGCACGCACTGGGTAGAGGAGCTCGACTCCGTACTCTGGGGGCTGCATACCACTCCGAATCGCACCACCGGATTTACACCATTCTTTATGATATACGACGCAGAGGCAGTTTTGCCCTGTGACGTAATTCATGACTCACCTTGCGTGCGCATGTACGAAGAAAGAGAAGCCGATCTCGATCGGCAGGACAGTTTGGACGCATTGGGGGAGGAGCATGACGTGGCAAAAGCCCGTTCCACATTCTATCAACAGCAAGCTCGAAGATATCAAAGCAGAGAAGTACGGGCCAAAACTTACAACGTTGGCGAGTTAGTTCTACGCCTGCCGGACAAGAAAAAGGACAAACTCAAGCCCAAATGGGAAGGTCCCTTTATCATCGACCAAGTCCAGACCGGTGGAGCATACTGTCTGCGAGATGCATCGGATAATCGACTCGAGCCAAACCCATGGAACGCAGCCCGTCTCCGAAGATTCTACGCCTAGCACCGGATTCTGAGTTCGTCTCCTTCCTCCATCTATATTTTGCATATTAGCTGTCTTCACAAACGATGGTTTAACTTGACAATAATGATGATTGTAGATCTTATTATAATAGAGAAACGAATTCAAATGCTTTGACTTCAGAACAATCATTACTGTAGATCTTAGTCAAATAGAGAAATGAATTCAAATTTAGTTCATATTGAAGCGGTAGTATATATGTTTGGAATGCACTAAAACGTTCAATTGAGTAGTAGGTTGCATGCATTATACACGTAGCGAAATATTTTAATTGAACATAACATGAATTCAAAGTTTTGAATGACATTTGTAGTGCGCATTGATTTGGTACAGTACACGTTAGGCTTGTCCGGAAATTTCAACCCGCGCCTTGTTAGCCCGAAATATTTAAGATATATCTTTGTCTCAATTGTGCTTCGACAACTCCCTCCATCTCTACCCGTGCCTTGCTATTCCGAAATTACAACACGCACGAAAACTCCTACTTCCTATGAAATCCCGACACGTGAAATGCCCGTGGTACCCCTGAACCGAAAGAACCGCCTCAAATCGGTGTGTGTGTGGGGGGGTACTTCCGTAACTTACCCCACATTTTGGACAAGCGCGTCTCTAAGCCATGGTTCCCCACTGCCATCCCATCCGCCCACCCATTCGTACTCCGAGGCCGCGAAAACCCGCAACGAAACCCCACACCCTGCTCCGTCCGCCACCCAGCCGGAGCCTCTTCCCCGACAACGTCGTCCACAGCAACACCTCGACGTCCCTCATCCACCGTACCGGATGAGGATCCGTCGTCGATCTCATTGTCCCACCGGTTTAGCCACCCCGTCCTCCACCTCCAAGGAGCTGCCCCGATGTTCCCCTCGTCTTTCGCGCCACCTCCATTCCCACACCGCCGTCTTCTCCCGCACCACCGGAAGAGCATCATCATCACCGTTTCCTTGGATGAAGCTGCGGCCCAATCGGCGCCACCAAAGAGGTTGTACACTAATCTCCGCATTTTCTTCTTGATTCGATCTCACAGTGCTGCCGGCGCTACGTCCCGAGCCGACACGGCGCGGCTCCATCCACGGCGGCGTCGCCGGCCACTTCCTCCACGACGTCACTCCCTTGGCAGCGACGTCCACATCAGTAGGAGATGCTGCTGCTTTAGCTCTCGCTTGTGCTGCTGCTCTGCTCTTGCTCTCGGTCCCCTGCCTGGTCTGCTCTTGCTATTGCTCTTGCTCGCGCTGCTGCTCTCGCTCTTGCTCTTGCTTGCGATGCTGCTCCGATTTAGCTACACTTCAGTCGACTGAATCGACTTTTGGGTCAGTCGATTTTTAGGGGGTGGGGGAAGGGGGGCTCGCTGGGGTGAAGGAAGAACCAGCCACAGCGGGGAGGGGGGCTCACTGGAGAGGTACCCCACTATCTATCTTAGGGTTCAGGATGGTGGCGGTGGTCGCCGGCGGTGGCGGGGCGTTGGCGGGGCGGTGGCATGGGGATCGCCAGATTAAAAGCTCGGCACGGGGGGCCTAGAGGGATGGCCGGGGCGGCGGCAGGCCGGTGGTGGGGAGTGTTTTCGAGGCGGGCGGGGCGGCGCACCACCGGCCGCGGGCGGCGGGGGGCTGCTGTTTGGCCTGTGGTGGCTGGTGGCTCAAGGGGGTGGATGTTGAAGATGAACCGCAGGCCCTTGATTTCGTATCCAATGGCTGCAAAATCGACTGACCAGGGATGAAAAAGTCAGTTGACCGACGTGTAGCCTCTCCTTGCTAGCGCGTTCAGTTTTGACAGCAAAATTCAGTTTCGACAGTTAAGTTCAGTTTCGACAGTTAAGTTCAGTTTCGACAGTTAAGTTCAGTTTCGACAGTTAAGTTTAGAGATGAGCGGCTGATGTATTTTACATCTAGCACTTTGTGGTTATGTATTTTATGTCATGTATTGGAGATGCTGTTAGAATTCCACTCAGGTTAACGTTGTTTGTTGTCTCTCTTGTCCTGCTTCAACCTCGGCGTCGTACAACTCATCAGAGCTGCTCCAACGACGAAACCCTCCATCACAGCGGAGCAGTACCTCAGGCTCCATCTCCAGACGCCTAAGATCTTCTTCCCCTCCTCCGACAGCAAAGTCAGCCGGAGTATCCTCACCGGCCAACCCAATCACGCTGAGATCGACATGGCTTCGCCAAAGAGGTTGTACACTTGTTGCATCTCTTTTTTACTCTACATGTTATATATATTGTCCACTGAGCACACGGATTTGTTCCTTTAGTGTCTCCTTGAAAGAAAAAACGTAGGAATTTTAATTTTCACTTGTCCTCCTTTTCAAATTCCTATTCATGAAGCACAAGACTAAGAGATAGTAGCATAATAGCATTATAACCGTACATTTTCTTGTGGTTTGACTTAATCTCACCATGCTTCTTTGCATCCTGTGATCTTCCAATTGTTGTGAATCAAACACCCAGTGAGGGAGTCCTGGATTAGGGGGTGTCCGGATAGCCGAACTATCACCTTTGGTCGGACTTCTGGACTATGAGGATACAAGATTGAAGACTTCGTCCCGTGTCCGGATGGGACTTTCCTTGGCGTGGAAGGCAAGCTTGGCGATACGGATATGTAGATCTCCTACCATTGTAACCGACTCTGTGTAACCCTAACCCTCTTTGGTGCCTATATAAACCGGAGGGTTTTAGTCCGTAGGACGAACAACAATCAAACCATAGCCTAGCTTCTAGGGTTTAGCCTCTCTGATCTCGTGGTAGATCTACTCTTGTACTACCCATATCATCAATATTAATCAAGCAGGAGTAGGGTTTTACCTCCATCGAGAGGGCCCGAACCTGGGTAAAAACATCGTGTCTCTTGTCTCCTGTTACCATCCGCCTAGACGCACAGTTCGGGACCCCCTACCCGAGATCCGCCGGTTTTGACACCGACATTGGTGCTTTCATTGAGAGTTCCTCTGTGTCGTCATCTTTAGGCCCGATGGCTTCTCCGATCATCAACAACGATGCAGTCCAGGGTGAGACTTTTCTCCCCAGACAGATCTTCGTATTCGGCGGCTTTGCACTGTGGGCCAATTTGCTTGGCCATCTGGAGCAGATCGAAAGCTACGCCCTTGGCCATCAGGTCAGATTTGGAAGCTTGAACTATATGGCTGACGTCCGCGGAGACTTGATCTTCGACGGGTTCGAGCCACAGCCAAGCGCGCCGCACTGTCACGATGGGCATGATCTAGCTCTGCTACCGGACAGTGCCCTGGAGGCCGCACCAGTGTCCGCTCCGACCCTTAGCTCGGAGCCGACTGGGCCGATCGAGGACGGGTGGCTGGACACCGCCTCGGGGGCTTCTATCTCTACGGCGATTGAGCCGAACACCAACCCTGTCCTTTGCGAAGCTCGTGACTCCAAGGTGCCGGACTCGTCTCTGGACTCCGAACCTTCCGCGCCCCTGCCAATCGAATCCGATTGGGCGCCGATCATGGAGTTCACCACCATGGACATCTTTCAGCACTTGCCCTTTGGCGACATCATGAATTCACTAAAGTCTCTCTCTTTATCAGGAGAGCCCTGACCGGATTATGGTCAGCAAGGTTGGGATGCGGACGACGAAGAAATTCAAAGCCCACCCACCACCCACTTCGTAGGCACTGTCAAAAGCTTAAACGACATGCTCGATTTCGACTCCGAAGACATCGACGGTATGGACGACGATGTAGGAGATAAGCATGAACCAGCACCTATAAGGCACTGGACAGCCACCTCATCTCATGATGTATACATGGTGGACACACCTAAAGGAAGCGACGACGAGGAACAACGGGACGCCACGAGGGATCATTCCCTCGAAAAGCAGTCAAAACGGCGACGTAAGCGCCGCTCAAAATCCCGCCTCGACAAAGACAGCAGCCATACAGACCCAGCCATAGAGTAGGGCGAACCGGTGGACGACGAACATGCCATCGAGCAACTATCCGAACAGGACAACCTGGATAAAAAATCCGTCCCCGGCGAAGATAACAGTCCGGACGATCTCACGCCGGACAAGTTGCTGGAGCAGAAGAACCTCCACAGAAGGCTCGTCGCCACTACGCGTAGCCTGAAAAAGAAGAAGCGGAAGCTCCAAACAGCGGAAGATGCGCTCAGAATCAGATGGAGCAAAGTAGTCAACACCGCAGACAAATACGGCAATAGTGGCCGAACAACGAGCTACCCGAAGCGAAAACTACTGCCCGAATTTGATGAGGAGGCCGTAGAGCCCCCGCAATCAAAGAACAAGGAGACCACCCGGTCGGATAAACGACCCCATGGCAAACATAGAGCGGCAAACGGCGCCGCACACAAGCCGGCACGCGACCCACACACGGATTCGCATCAAAAAGATGGCCCGGTTAGATCTATCTACGGGCCAAGAAAGCAAGCTCTAGTAAGCAATGCAACAGATCAAGTATCTGAATATTATGGTACACCTAAATATAGGGGTGCCGCACACCCCCTATGTTTCACCGATGAGGTTCTGGATTATGAATTTCTAGCGGGATTCAAGCCCGTAAACATAGAGGCATACGACGGAACAACAGACCCTGGAGTCTGGATTGAGGATTACATCCTCCACATACACATGGCTAGAGGAGATGACCTCCATGCCATAAATATTTACCCCTCAAGCTCAAAGGGCCAGTCCGTCATTGGCTCAAAAGCCTCCCCGAAAACACCATTGGAAGTTGGGAAGAGCTCGAGGATGCTTTTCGGGCAAATTTTCAAGGGACCTATGTCCGATCTTCGGATGCAGATGATTTAAGTCACATAACTCAACAACCCGGAGAGTCAGCCCAAAAATTCTGGAACAGATTCCTTACTAAAAAGAACCAAATAGTCGACTATCCGGATGCCGAAGCCTTAGCAGCTTTCAAACACAACGTCCGAGATGAATGGCTCGCCAGACACCTCTGTGCCGTCGCCATCAGGAAGGATGCCCCATCCCATCTTTAAAGACGGCACTGTTGCTAAAGGAGCTTTGGCCATCGGCCAAAATCTACGGCTAGGCGGTTTCTTTATGACCGCCTGTTCGGCCGCCGCGTCGACGATGACTTCTCGGGTCATCGAAAGCAATCTTCACATTAACTCGGAACTCCCCGAGCAGTTAGATCCGATGGAGCTCTCTTCCTTAAACGAGCTCTTGGATCGCATCACCGCCCAGGGAGTCACCACAGACTACGATTAGATTAAGCCTAAGCCCGATCTGAGAGAGATTAACTCTCCCCAGGTTACACACCACGTTGTTGTGGTAGAGGCACAATACGACGACCCTTCTTTTATCTTAAGGACTAGCTATGTCCGGACTCCCGATCCCTCCATGCCGGATTCCCGCGGAGGGGAGGACATTACTCAAGCCCTGAACCTAAAGTCAAGCAGCGGGCTAGATTCATTGGACAACATCCAAGAACCCAAGCTTCTAAGTTTGGAAACTACTTGGCCCTTGAGTCTTAAATTGGACGGGGTTCCGAATTTAATCATGAGCGGCATCAAACCTAGATTAGTGCGGTCCCTCAAGGAATCTAGCACGCACTGGGTAGAGGAGCTCGACTCCGTACTCTGGGGGCTGCGGACCACTCCGAATCGCACCACCAGATTTACACCATTCTTTATGGTATATGGCGCAGAGGCAGTTCTGCCCTGTGACGTAATTCATGACTCACCTCGCGTGCGCATGTACGAAGAAAGAGAAGCCGATCTCGATCGGCAGGACAATTTGGACACATTGGAGGAGGAGCGTGACATGGCAAAAGCCCGTTCCGCATTCTATCAACAGCAAGCTCGAAGATATCAAAGGAGAGAAGTACGGGCCAAAACTTACAACATTGGCGAGTTAGTTCTACGCCTGCCGGACAAGAAAAAGGACAAACTCAAGCCCAAATGGGAAGGTCCCTTTATCATCGACCAAGTCCTGACCGGTGGAACGTACTGTCTGCGAGATGCATCGGATAATCAACTCGAGCCGAACCCATGGAACGCAGCCCGTCTCCGAAGATTCTACGCCTAGCACCGGATTCTGAGTTCGTCTCCTTCCTCCGTCTATATTTTGCATATTAGCTGTCTTCTGTTTCTCTCCTTCTCCCTCCTTTTCTATTACAGCCTTTGAAAGCTTGTTTGCGCATTGTTCGCACACACTTGACGCGCTATCCGCGCTCATTATACCTGGGGGCTTCTTTAACAAAAGCTTATTTATACGGGCTTCATGCCCAACACATGTGTCACACTTCCGCATGTACCTTTTGTTCACCATTATATGCATTGATATGACTTAAGTTTTGGACAAGCTGGGTTGCCTGGCTCCTGTGCTTACCCCTACATTCCCGATTGTTCGGCTAGGTAGTAAAGGGAGCACCTCCGCGATTGTTACCGCCGGGACAGCCGGATGTGTACCTCGGACTGGGTGACGCCAAAAGCTAGTGTTCTTAAGGGAATATTCGGTCGGTGAACTAAAAGACGATTTCTTACCTATTTATTTATCTGCCCCCAGATGTTTTTCTGCTTTTTTCGCAGTCCGGACATGCACTTTAGGGCATGCCTCCCAGGGAAAGGAACCCCTAACGGAACTATTCTCCCTGGAAGATGTTTCTTACTAACCATGTAATATAACACAACTAGTTGGGCACTTGTCTGATAAAGCACTAATGACCCCTATGCCTGGTCTCCACACATGCCCTGATTCTTATATAACCGCGAGGGTATTCGGACACACTCCGGACTATTGGGTCCCGAGGTTGAAGCGAAAAGGTCCGCTATGATAAACGATCTACAATCCGGTTAGAAGGCATTTTACATGTTATCTTAAATTACATAGTCAATTCGACTGATTGTATTCCTCTTCAATGCCATCTAATAGGCTGTCTAGTTTACAGTCCTGCTGGGAATACTTTGCGGCCAACTCTACTTGGCCGTACACTAAGCTCACAGGGATCTCCTTCCCATCAGGCCCCACAGGTCCGACCTCGACCATGTGGTTTGGGTCAGGCTTCGTATACCGCGTCTTCACCATGGCCCAGGCGTCCCTGGCGCCCTGACGGTAGGTCAATATCTTCCATAATCGGAAGCGCCACCGTGCTCCCTAAAGCCTCTCTGCAAGCTCTCCAAGGCCTTCGGGCAGGGAGACAGATGACCACAAGGCCTGGGCGACGCCTTTCATCACCTGTTGAACTCGTTCGTGCAGTTGCAAGAGCTCGGGAAGAAGGTCACCCGTAGAATCGGGCATTTCCTCTGCAGGACGGCCTGTGAGCATACCTACAGACATACCTCTGTTAGTCGACTTCCTCGCCGAACTCTTTTTCAAAGTTCATTCAAGCACTTACTAAAAATGCTGCGTCGAAGCCGCCGATTCTCCTTAACGGAGTCAGACAGCTGGGCACGAACATCCTTTAGTTCCTCACCCAGCTGGGTGTTGGGATCTTGGAGATTATTTTTCTCTTGCCTCACCCTTGTAAGCACATTCTCGCCGGCCTTTAACCGGCACATGAGCTGTTGCTTGTCCGGATCTATCCCGGCGCCATCTGCAATATTATTGTCAGACTTGTACACACGCCGCACTTCACAAATTACTTATCTTTTACAACATATATTACCAGAGGGGGTCTCTTTGGCTTCCCCCGCTGCGGCTAGTGTGGCCTCAAGTTGGGCTTTGCACTCCTCCAGCTCCTGGGACAGTTGGGTATTCTTTTCTGTAAGATCCTGCACAATAAATGATCCTTAAATCAGTTATTCTAACTATTTCAAGTCTCGGGGGCTACTGGCATATATAACTGTCAAATTTTCTCACCCGTATGTCTTTTACATACTGCTCCGTGGCTCTGGCTAGACCATTTTGAGCGGCACGGAGGTGCGCATCTCCCGAATTGAAGGCATCCAATGCCTCTGGGGAGAAACATGCGTCACGAAGAACTGTCTGGCGACGCCTGTGATTCATGGCACTCTCCACCTCGGAATTGGTGGCAGATAACCTATCGGCATCCTCTGTTGGAGGAGCATCCGACGCACGCCTCGTGTTCGCCTCCGCTTCTGGACCTGGCTTTGGAGCCTGGCAAGCGGAGGATTGATTGGCAACCTCTCCGGACACAGTCGGGCGAGCACTCTTCTTCCTGAAAAAGCACGAGCGTTAGTATGCCTCCTGGGAATAAAACCCGGGATTAAGATGACACGCCATACCGTTGCACCGGCGTTTCAATCTGGATTGCACTTCTTTTCAGCCTGTTGGGCCTTGCTGTCCCTTGTTGACTAGCCATCGCAGGCTCGGCCTTCCGCCTCAAGGACTTCCCCTGCGAAACACCATTGGTATACGGTGATAAAAAACAAGCATGGATGGGTCATTTTCAAAGTATTGGGACTTCGGTCTCAGTTACCTGCGAGGTTGCAAGTATTCCGGGGTAATCGGCCGTAATGGCGACCAAGGCATTATTGATGCTCAGTTGGTGAAATACCCCATCGATCAGCTCCACCGATATGTCCGGATCCTCTTGGGAGGTCGGATCAAGGAACCGTTCCGGATCCTCGGGTTGTGGAGGCGGGATGTTTATATCCTTTATGGCCCGGCGCAGTTCCTGCGCCGAAATCACAAGATGAGATACTTGACTATGGGAGTATGGATCGGATAGGCAAAAATAAATGTCCGCTTACCCAGCTTGGAGGATTGTGCATAGAAAATCAGTCCTGCGGATTGACGCGGAGAAATTCCTCCTCTTCTCCCTTGTACAATGTGGACAAGATCTTCATCAGATCGGCGACCGATCCCGGCCCCTTACTGCCCAGCGGGTGGCATCATCCTCCCCGTTGAAATCCCACATGGGGTGGCCTCTATACTGGAGCAGCTGCACCCCCCGCATAATGCATGTGGCCATGACCCCGATCATGGTCAGTCCGGAATGAGCTAACAACCTTATTAGGCTCATCAGGTAAAGGACGTCCCTGTCATTTTCCTTCTGAGGGCTCCGTGGACACCAGCTTAGGCGTTTCTTCAAAGGAGCGTTATTGAACTCAGGGAGGCCGATCCGAACAGGGTCCAGCAGGGGGACATCTTCTATATAAAACCATTCCGAAGGCCAATCTTCGGACGCCTTCTTCGGGGTTCCGGATAGATATCCGGTCCCGGCGATGCGCCATAGTTCGGCTCCGCCCACTTGATATATTGACCCCTCTTGAGAACGGGGCACAAGGCAGAACAACTTCTTCCACATCGCAAAATGAGCCCCGATGCCCAAAAACAGCTCGCAAAGGGCCATGAAGACCGCAATATGCAAAATGGAGGCAGGCGTAAGGTTGTGCAACTGGAGGCCGTAGAACTCCAGGAGCCCCTGGAGAAATGGATGAATTGGAAATCCGAGCCCTCTTATCAAATAAGAGACAAGGCATACCCGCTCTCCTTTGGAGGGGCTGGGGACGCTCTCTGCTTGCTTTCCGCCCTTATAGGTGGTGAGTCCGGCTCGAAACGGAACCATGAAGGCCGGGGGAAGAAATCCCTTGGTTTGGGGCGTCACTAACTCGCTGTGCGGGACGGAGCATCTCTCCCAATCTCCAGGCTGAGGGCTGGGAGGGTGAGAGGAGGAGCCGCGTCGACTGTCCATGATGGAATGGATTTCTGTCAGATGCGCTCTGATGAATGCTCGCGAAGGGAGGATGGTGTGATTCGGATCTAGATCCTCGTCTCTTTTATAGGTAGCTCATTTGCGCAGCTAGAGGGGTAAATGTAAAAATACCCTGGCTTTTCGCATTCGTTCAACACATGGAAGATGGCCATTATTGGGCGTGGAAGCCGAGGAGCGCAATATTTACAAGAAGATGGACGCTATTCAACAGGTACACAGGATTTGGAGAAGAACCCGCCTTGCAATGCCGAAGACAATCTACGCGCCGGAGTCATCGCCATTGAAGCCTGGTTTGGGGGCTACTGAGGGAGTCCTGTATTAGGGGGTGTCCGGATAGCCGAACTATCACCTTTGGGCGGACTCCTGGACTATGAAGATACAAGATTGAAGACTTCGTCCCGTGTCCGGATGGGACTTTCCTTGGCGTGGAAGGCATGCTTGGCGATACAGATATGTAGATCTCCTACCATTGTAACCGACTCTGTGGAACCCTAACCCTCTTTGGTGCCTATATAAACCGGAGGGTTTTTGTCCGTAGGATGAACAACAATCATACCATAGGCTAGCTTCTAGGGTTTAGCCTCTTTGATCTCGTGGTAGATCTACTCTTGTACTACCCATATCATCAATATTAATCAAGCAGGAGTAGGGTTTTACCTCCATCGAGAGGGCCCGAACCTGGGTAAAAACATCGTGTCCCTTGTCTCCTGTTACCATCCTCCTAGACGCACAGTTCGGGACCCCCTACCCGAGATCCGCCGGTTTTGACACCGACACCCAGATTGGCAGAAATCCTGTGTTTTTAAATTCTCTGTTTTGCATGTGCATTCCTATCCTATTCCTGTCTATTTCCTATCCATGCATTGTTGGAATCCTCCAATTCAAACGAGCCCTTACAGAATTACTTCTCTTACAGATAGTTGTCAAAGAAAACCTTGCGTGGTTTGTCCCGCTCCTGCTGCACCGTCGTCCACCCCAGCTCAGCTGCTCCAACGACAGAAGGGTCTAGCACAGTAGGGATCCGGCCTCCAGACTGTCTTTTGCCGCCTCAGATCTTCTTCCCTGCCACTGGCATCCATAAAATCTGCATTACCATCATCAGCCGAGCAGATGACCTCGAGGACTACACGGGTCCGCAAGAGAGGTCGCACTCTTTCGTGTCTGCTTACGTTATGCATCGCTTAATATTACATGCTACTTCATCGTCCTGTTCACCGATTAGACTCTGAGTCAGCTCCAATCTAATGGGCAAACTTGAGTTTTTAAATGGTTGTGGGATACATATCGGGGCCACTATCAATAGTATCTATCTACTATCTGGTTAATCTCCGGTGTCTACTATGAGTTTCATGTTGGGTGGGAAACAAACAGTAAAGAAGCCATTATCTGTATTTTTTAACTGAAGCCATTATCTGCCTGCTATTATTGGTTTTGGGTCTATCCATAGGTTGCTACCATCACTCTGGATTTCTACATGCACTCCTTATATAATCTCACTATGTTTTATTCCTATGCATGACAGTTATTGTAAACAATGGATCTGAACATGTAGAGCAAAAGAGACGAGCCTTGCATGGCAATAAAATTTCATGCAGACGTCGCTCCATGGTAGGCGCAAAGGCAGCCCCCCTCCATGCATTTCGGATTGTAATTGAGAGGAAGATATCTGTTCTGAGGGGGATTCAGAAGGAGAAGACAACTCCTATTTACCCCCTGAGGTCTTCGCTCTAACTTGGCATGCTGATGTTGGTTATATCATGCATATGTTGTCTTGCATTGCTTACTTTATACATCAAATATGTCATCTGCTTAGTTTAGACATCCTTTGTGCGAATGCCATCTATTTAGTATATTCATCATTTATGTGAATTATGCAACACCATCTTGTTTAGCCAGGCATCATATATGTGAATTTTGCAATGCCATCCTGCTTAGCCAGTCATCTTATATGTAAATTATATCAGGCCATCCTTTTTTTCGTTACATATTACATTTGTCAACAATGTTAGTACATTCAACTGCTCTTCGTGTGCATCAGCCATTTGACACGGTGATGGCAAATTCTGGAGTGAAAACAAGGTCTTCCGAGCAGACTATGCTATCTGACGAAGCGCATATCTCGCTGGTTACAGATAGCTCCTCAGAGGAGGATTCAGAGACAGATGACCAGTCGTATCCCCCCCCCCCCGAGGTGTATGCTCTAACTTGGCACGGTTATGTTGCTCATATCGTGCGTATGGTGTCTCGAATTGCTATGTCATTTGACTAGTTTAGACATGCTTTGTGTTAATGCCACCTGTTCAGTGTCTAATTACCATATATGTGAATTATGCATTGCCATCTTGTTGCAAGACATTATATATGTGAATTATACAATGCTATCTTGTTGCAAAGGCATTATATATGTGAATTATGCAATGCCATGCTGTTTAGCCAATCATCATGTATGTGAATTATATCATGCTATCATTTTTTTGTATTACGTGTTCCATTTGTCGACAACATTTGTATATTCAACTACTCTTCCTGTGCATCAGCCATTTGAAGCGGTGATGGAAGTATCTGGAGTGAAAACAAGGTATTCAGAGCAGACAATGCTACTTGCTGAAGCAGACATCATGCTGGTTACAGAGAGCTCCTCAGAGGAGGATTCAGAGACTGATGACCAGTCATATTTCCCCCCTGAGGTCTATGCTCAAACTTGGCAGGGTTATATTACCCATGTCATGCATGTTGTCTTGCATTGCTTAGTTTTTACATCATATATGGATTGCCATCTGCTTACTTGCTTACTATATAAATCATATATTTGAATTATATCATGCCATCATGTTTACATAGTACATACACATCATCTATCTGAATTATGGCATGGCGACCCATTTAATGAAGACATCATATAGTTATATCATCTCATCCTGTTTAGTGTTTACAGTCATCATATTTTGAATTATGGCATTCTATCCGTGAATGTATGTGAATTATGGCATGCCAACCTATTTAATAAACACATTGTATAGTTATGTCATGTCATCCTGTTTACATAGTCTCATATTTTGAACTATGTCTTTCCATCTTTTTTAGTTAGACATCATAATGTGAAATTGTGTCATGCTATCCTGTTTAGTTAGCCATCATATATGTGAAATTGTGTCATGCTATCATGTTTGGTTAGACAACATAAATATGAATTATTTCATGCCCTCTTTTATTCCCCACTATCCATTGCACCTGTCTATCATACAATGTCTATAATTTCAATTACTTTTCTTGTTTATCAACCATTTGAATTGGAGAGCGTGATGGTAGTATCTAAGGGAGTAACAGCACAGTCTCAGAAAAGATAGTGCTACCAGTTGATGCAGATAGAACCACGGTTGTACTTGCCCAAGGACCAGATCCACCACACATAACCCAGACTCTCGCAGATTGTACCCCTACCCTGTTGGATAGAGAACCAGCTACACCCCTTATAACCCCAACCCCGGCAAATAGTAACCTAGTTCCAGTTGACACAGCACCGTCTCCACCACAGAGCACCCAAACACGAGCAGTTAGTAAGGGAACTGCAGTGCCCAAAGCACGAGGACCACCACTCCGAATCCCAACTCAACGCTTAAAGGAGAAGAAGATTTGTTCTCAAGTCAGGTTCTGTAGCTATGGTTCATACTCCTTTGCTCTTGCATTACTGTATTTACTCATACCAACTATTTTCAAATTTGAAGGATGGAATTGAAACTCCAATGGCGCAATAGGTATGTTTTAAACCTGTTTCTTTAACTGGTTTGCTGTTGTAACTTGCTCTATGTTGATTTCAGTTTCAATTGAATAAATAGTTATTTTCTCATGCCATGCACATTACAAGTGTTGTTATTGCTCTATAGTTACCCACACTTATATTCTGTCTATTCTGCTTTGTCTTGAACAAATATTATTTGAACTGTGTCTCTATCTTGATTTGGCAACAAAAACTAGAATGATATAGACCATAAAGTGACCATGGTACATAGATATATGTTTGTTTCATGTTGTTGTCCTGTCCACTTTACTACTGAACTCATTTACCAAAATGAGTTTCATATACAACATGGTAAACATGTGATGTGTCTGCTTGTTTCTCTTTTAGAATGCGGACAAAATATTGGAGAACAGTACTGCGTTATCCAATGGTAAAGGAAGTAATGCAGATAAGGTTCAAGATAGTGAGACATCCCTATTGGTCTCCAAGAAAGCCGATAAAAACTATCTTGACGACAGTGAGGGAACCCAAAAGTCCTGTCTTGATGTAGTGTTCGAGTTACTGGCCACTACTGCCGGCACAAGCTCTTCGAACTTGCTGCCTGTTACCTCTTGAGCACTGCGTTGGATTTCCCCGAAGAGGAGAGGATGATGCAGCAAAGTAGCGTAAGTATTTCCCTCAGTTTTTGAGAACCAAGGTATCAATCCAATAGGAGACCACACACAAGTCCCTCGTACCTACACAAAACGATAGCTCCTCGCAACCAACGCGATTAGGGGTTGTCAATCCCTTCACGGTCACTTACGAGAGTGAGATCTGATAGAGATGATAAATAATATTTTTGGTATTTTTGGTATATAGATGCTAAGTGAAAATTAAAAGGCAAAGTAAAAACAAAGCAAGTAATAAAGTAATGGAGATTGATATGATGAGAATAGACCCGGGGGCCATAGGTTTCACTAGTGGCTTATCTCAAGAGCATAGATATTCTACGGTGGGTGAACAAATTACTGTTGAGCAATTAACAGAATTGAGCATAGTTATGAGTATATCTAGGTATGATCATGTATATAGGCATCACGTCCAAGACAAGTAGATCGAAACGATTCTGCATCTACTACTATTACTCCACTCATCGACCGCTATCCAGCATGCATCTAGAGTATTAAGTTAAAAACAGAGTAACGCCTTAAGCAAGATGACATGATGTAGAGGGATAAATTCATGCAATATGATAAAAAACCCATCTTGTTATCCTTGATGGCAACAATACAATACGTGCCTTGCTGCCCCTTCTGTCACTCGGAAAGGACACCGCAAGATTGAACCCAAAGCTAAGCACTTCTCCCATTGCAAGAACTACCAATCTAGTTGGCCAAACCAAAAGGATAATTCGAAGAGACTTGCAAAGATAAATCAATCATACATAAAAGAACTCAGAGAAGGTTCAAATATTGTTCATAGATAAGCTGGATCATAAACCCACAATTCATCGGTCTCAACAAACACACCGCAAAAAGAAGATTACATCGAATAGATCTCCACGATAGAGGGGGAGAACATTGTACTGAGATCCAAAAAGAGAGAAGAAGCCATCTAGCTACTTGCTATGGACCCGAAGGTCTGAAGTAAACTACTCACACTTCATCGGAGGGGCTATGGTGTTGATGTAGAAGCCCTCCATGGTGGATGCCTCCTCCGGTGGAGCTCCGGAATAGGCCCCAAGATGGGATCTCGTGGATACAGAAGGTTGCGGCGGTGGAATTAGGTTTTTGGCTCCTATTCTGATCGTTTGGGGATACGTAGGTATATATAGGAGGAAGGAGTACATCGGTGGAGCAACAGGGGGGCCACGAGGCAGGGGGTGCGCCCTAGGGGGGGCGCCCCCACCCTCGTGACTGTCTCTGTTACATCTTGGAGTAGGGTCCAAGTCTCCTGGATCACATTCGGTGAGAAAATCACGTTCCCGAAGGTTTCATTCCGTTTGGACTCCGTTTGATATTTCGTTTCTTCGAAACACTGAAATTGGCAAAAAACAACAATTCTGGGTTGGGCCTCCGGTTAATAGGTTAGTCCCAAAAATAATATAAAAGTGGAAAATAAAGCCCAATATAGTCCAAAACAGTAGATAAAGTAGCATGGAGCAATAAAAAATTATAGATACGTTGGAGACGTATCAGGCATCCCCAAGCTTAATTCCTGCTCGTCCTCGAGTAGGTAAATGATAAAAAGAGAATTTTTGATGCGGAGTGATACTTTGGCATAATTTCAATGTAAATCTTCTTAATTGTGGTATGAATATTCAGATCCAAAATATTCAAGACAAAAGTTCATATTGACATAAAAAATAATAATACTTCAAGCATACTAACTAAGAAATTATGTCTTCTCAAAATAACATGGCCAAAGAAAGTTATCCCTACAAAATCATATAGTCTAGCTATGCTCCATCTTCCCCACACAAAATATTTAAATCATGCACAACCCCGATGACAAGCCAAGCAATTGTTTCATACTTTAACATTCTCAAAACTTTTTCAATCTTCACGCAATACATGAGCGTGAGCCATGGATATAGCACTATATGTGGAATAGAATGGTGGTTGTGGAGAAGACAAAAAGAGGGAAGATAGTCTCACATCAACTAGGCGTATCAATGGGCTATGGTGATGCCCATCAATAGATATCAATGTGAGTGAGTAGGGATTTCCATGCAATGGATGCACTAGAGCTATAAGTATATGAAAGCTCTACAAAAGAAACTAAGTGGGTGTGCATCCAACTCGCTTGCTCAAGAAGACCTAGGGCATTTTGAGGAAGCCCATCATTGGAATATACAACCCAAGTTCTATAATGAAAAATCCCACTAGTATATGAAAGTGACAAAATGAGAGACTCTCTATCATGAAGATCTTGGTGCTACTTTGAAGCACAAGTGTGGTAAAAGGATAGTAACATTGTCCCTTCTCTCTTTTTCTCTTTTTTTTATTTTTATATTTGGGTCTTTTCTCTTCCTTTTTTTATGGCCTCTTTTTTTCGTCCGAAGTCTCATCCCGACTTGTGGGGGAATCATGGTCTCCATCATCCTTTCCTCACTTGGGACAATGCTCTAAAAAATGATGATCATCACACTTTTATTTTTCTTACAACTCAACAATTAGAACTCGATTTAGAGCAAGGTATGACTCTATATGAATGCCTCCAGCGGTGTATCGGGATATGCAATGAATCAAGAGTGACATGTATGAAAGAATTATGAACGGTGGCTCTGCCACAAATACGATGTCAACTACATGATCATGCTAGCAATATGACAATGATGGACCGTGTCATAGTAAACCGAACGGTGGAAAGTTGCATGGCAATATATCTCGGAATGGCTATGGAAATGCCATGATAGGTAGGTATGGTGGTTGTTTTGAGGAAGATATATGGTGGGTGTATGATACCGGCAAAAAGAGCGCGGTATTAGAGAGGCTAGCAATGGTGGAAGGATGGGAAAAAGTGCGTATAATCCATGGACTCAACATTAGTCATAAAGAACTCATATACTTGTTGCAAAAATCTAGAAGTTATCAAAGCAAAGTATTACGTGCATGCTCCTAGGGGGATAGATTGGTAGGAAAAGACCATCGCTCGTCCCCGACCGCCACTCATAAGGAAGACAATCAATAAATAAATCATGCTCCGATTTCATCACATAACGGTTCACCATACGTGCATGCTACGGGAATCACAAACTTCAACACAAGTATTCTTTAAATTCACAACTACTCAACTACCATGACTCTAATATCACCATCTTCATATCTCAAAACAATTATCAAGCATCAAAATTATCTTAGTATTCAATGCACTCAAAAGAAAGTTTCACATATCTTGAATACCAAGTATATTAATATTAAGCAAATTACCATGCTATTAACGACTCTCAAAATAATCTAAGTGAAGCATGAGAGATCAATAGTTTCTTTAAAAAAAATCCACCACCGTACTCTAAAAGATCTATGTGAAGCACTAGAGCAAAAATTATCACGCTCAAAAGATATAAGTGAAGCACTATGAGCAAAACTATCAAGCTCAAAAGATATAAGTGAAGCACATAGAGTATTCTAACAAATTCCAATTCATATATGGATCTCTCAAAAGGTGTGTACAGCAAGGATGATTGTGGTAAACTAACAAGCAAAGACGCAAATAATACAAGATGCTCCAAGCAAAACACATATCATGTGGTGAATAAAAATATAGCTCCAAGTAAATTACCGATGGAAGTAGACGAAAGAGGGGATGCTTTCCGGGGCATCCCCAAGCTTTGACTTTTTGGTGTCCTTGGATTATCTTGGGGGTTCCATGGGCATCACCAAGCTTAGGCTCTTGCCACTCCTTGTTCCATAATCCATCAAAAGAATTCACCCAAAACTTGAAAACTTCACAACACAAAACTCAATAGAAATCTCGTGAGCTCCATTAGAGAAAGAAAACAAAAAACTACTTAAGGTACTGTAATGAACTCATTCTTTATTTATATTGGTGTTAAACCTACTCAATTCCAACTTCTCTATGGATTATAAACTATTTTACTAGCCATAGATTCATCAAAATAAGCAAACAACACACGCAAAACAGAATCTGTCAAAAACAGAACAGTCTGTAGCAATCTGTAACTAACGCAAACTTCTGGAACTCTAAAAAGCCTACCAAAATAGGAAGTCCTGGAATTCTTTTTATTGATCAGCAGTAAAAAGAATCAACGCAAAAGCACGTTTCTGTGATTTAAAAAAAATATTCGTGCGTGCAAAGTTTCTGTTTTTCAGCAGAATCAAATCAACTATCATCGTAGGTTATCCTATAGGTTCTACTTGGCAGAAACACTAATTAAAACATAAAACCACCTCTAAACAGAGGCTAGATGGATTATTTATTAAATAACAGCAAAGAAAAATATTGGGTAGTCTCCCAACAAGCGCTTTTCTTTAAAGACTTTTTTAGCTAGGCATTGATAATTTTAATGATGCACACATGAAAGATAAGAATTGAAGCGCAAAGAGAGCATCATGAAACATGTGACAAGCACATCTAAGTCTAACATACTTCCTATGTATAGGCATATTATAAGCAAACAAATTTGCAAGGCAAGCAAAAACTAGCATATGCAAGGAAGAAGAAAGAGACGATAGCAATCTCAACATGACGAGAGGTAATCTAATAAGATAAAAAATTCTACAACCAAATTTTCCTCTCTCATAATAATTACATGTAGGATCATAGGCAAATTCAACAAAATAGCTATCACAAAACATATTCTCAACATGATCCACATGCATGCAAAGTTGACACTCTTCCAAGATAGTGGGATTAACATTAGCTAAAGTCATGACCTTTGCGAATCCACTTTTATCAAAAATATCATAAGATTGAACATACTCCAAATATGTGGGATCTAAAGTTGACACTCTTCCAAACCCACTTTCAATATTATTACAAACACTATTATCAATCTCATATTCATCATGGGGCTTAAATAAATTTTCAAGGTTATAAGAAGAATCACCCCAATCATGATCATTGAAACAAGTAGTAGACATAGAAAAACTAGCATCCCCAAGCTTAGGGTTTTGCATATTATTAGCACAATTGACATCAAGAGAATTTATAGGGAAATCATTGCAATCATGCTTTTTATTCAAGGAGTTATCGTGAATCTCTTCATAAATTTCTTCATCATAATTTTCAGATTCACGAATTTCAAGCAAAACTTCATAAAGATAATCTATTGCACAAAACTCACTAGCAATAGGTTCATCATAATTGGATCTATTAAAAAGATTAGCAAGCGGATGAGGATCCATAGATCTTAGGTTCTCTGTTTAGCAATAAATAAGCATCTAATCCAACCAAACGAGCAAACAAAAGGGCAAGAGAGAGAGAGAGAGGAGGAGATTGGGAAAGAGAGGGCGAATAAAACGGCAAGGGTGAAGTGGGGGAGAGGAAAACGAGAGGAAAATAGCAAATAATGTAATGCGAGAGATAGGGATTGTGATGGGTACTTGGTATGGTTGACTTGCTCTTGCGTGAGCCTCCCCGGCAACGGCGCCAGAAATTCTTCTTGCTACCTCTTGAGCACTGCGTTGGATTTCCCCAAAGAGGAGAGGATGATGCAGCAAAGTAGCGTAAGTATTTTCCTCAGTTTTTGGGAACCAAGGTATCAATCCAGTAGGAGACCACGCACAAGTCCCTTGTACCTACACAAAACGATAGCTTGTCGCAACCAACGCGATTAGGGGTTGTGAATCCCTTCAGGTCACTTACGAGAGTGAGATCTGATAGAGATGATAAATAATATTTTTGGTATTTTTGGTATATAGATGCAAAGTGAAAAGTAAAAGGCAAAGTAAAAACAAAGCAAGTAATAAAGTAATGGGGATTGATATGATGAGAATAGACCCGAGGGCCATAGGTTTCACTAGTGGCTTCTCTCAAGAGCATAGATATTCTATGGTGGATGAACAAATTACTGTTGAGCAATTGACAGAATTGAGCATAGTTATGAGTATATTAGGTATGATCATGTATATAGGCATCACGTCCAAGATAAGTAGATCGAAACGATTCTGCATCTACTACTATTACTCCACTCATCGACCGCTATCCAGCATGCATCTAGAGTATTAAGTTAAAAACAGAGTAACGCCTTAAGCAAGATGACATGATGTAGAGGGATAAATTCATGCAATATGATAAAAACCCCATCTTGTTATCCTTGATGGCAACAATACAATACGTGCCTTGCTGCCCCTTCTGTCACTGGGAAAGGACACCGCAAGATTGAACCCAAAGCTAAGCACTTCTCCCATTGCAAGAACTACCAATCTAGTTGGCCAAACCAAAAGGATAATTCGAAGAGACTTGCAAAGATAAATCAATCATACATAAAAGAATTCAGAGAAGGTTCAAATATTGTTCATAGATAAGCTGGATCATAAACCCACAATTCATCGATCTCACCAAACACACCGCAAAAAGAAGATTACATCGAATAGATCTCCACGATACAGGGGGAGAACATTGTATTGAGATCCAAAAAGAGAGAAGAAGCCATCTAGCTACTAGCTATGGACCCGAAGGTCTGAAGTAAACTACTCACACTTCATCGGAGGGGCTATGGTGTTGATGTAGAAGCCCTCCATGGTGGATGCCCCCTCCGGTGGAGCTCCGGAACAGGCCCCAAGATGGGATCTCGTGGATACAGAAGGTTGCGGCGGTGGAATTAGGTTTTTGGCTCCTGTTCTGATCGTTTGGGGATACGTAGGTATATATAGGAGGAAGGAGTACGTCGGTGGAGCAACAGGGGGGCCACGAGGCAGGGGGCGCGCCCTAGGGGGGGCGCCCCCCACCCTCGTGCCGCCTCTGTTACATCTTGGAGTAGGTTCCAAGTCTCGTGGATCACGTTCGGTGAGAAAATCACGTTCCCGAAGGTTTCATTCTGTTTGGGCTCCGTTTGATATTCCGTTTCTTCGAAACACTGAAATAGGCAAAAAAATAGCAATTCTGGGCTGGGCCTCCGGTTAATAGGTTCGTCCCAAAAATAATATAAAAGTGGAAAATAAAGCCCAATATAGTCCAAAGCAGTATATAAAGTAGCATGGATCAATCAAAAATTATAGATACGTTGGAGACGTATCACTGCCTGAATAAGTTCATCTTCTTGAGTCTCAACTTCAAGTTGAAAGACATCGATCAGATGTGCTGCGACAGGAAGCTGAAGGACTGAGGAAGTCCCTGCAGA
The DNA here is from genome assembly GCF_018294505.1 of Triticum aestivum. Taxonomy (NCBI): domain Eukaryota; kingdom Viridiplantae; phylum Streptophyta; class Magnoliopsida; order Poales; family Poaceae; genus Triticum; species Triticum aestivum. The sequence goes on along the minus strand of NC_057813.1, from coordinate 29,283,159 downwards.
ATTCAGATGCATATTTTCTGGTGCAACAGCAAGCGCTAGAGGATTTAAGTGCCAAACAAGAGAAAGTTAATAAGCTTGCTAAGAATCTTGCTAGCATTATGGGTACCCAGGATATTGTTTCTTGAGATCTTCTGATGTGGTTTCAGTTCTGGATTTGTTTTGCTGCGGCGTTTATTCGCGTTGGTCGCCAACTTTGACAACTAGTGTATATGATATGCTGCTGTGTTCCCTATATTTGCACTGGTGGCGAACTTTGATGCCCAGTGGATGTAATATGTGCAATAGCCGTTGAGGGAGTCCTGGATTAGGGGGTATCCGGATGGCCGGACTATGACCTTTGGCCGGACTCCCGGAGAGTTTTAGTCCGTAGGACGAACAACAATCATACCATAGGCTAGCTTCTAGGGTTTAGCCTCTCTGATCTCGTGGTAGATCAACTCTTGTACTACCCATATCATCAATATTAATCAAGCAGGAGTAGGGTTTTACCTCCATCGAGAGGGCCCGAACCTGGGTAAAAACATCGTGTCCCTTGTCTCCTGTTACCATCCGCCTAGACGCACAGTTCGGGACCCCCTACCCAAGATCCGCCGGTTTTGACACCGACATTGGTGCTTTCATTGAGAGTTCCTCTGTGTCGTCACCGTCAGGAAGGATGCCGCACCCCGTCTTTAAAGACGGCGCTGTTGCTAAAGGAGCTTTGGCTGTCGGCCAAACTCTCTGGCTAGGAAGTTTTTTGATGACCGCCTGTTCGGCCGCTGCACCGACAATGACCTCTCGGGCCATCGAAAGCAATCTCCACATCAGCTCGGAACTTGCAGAGCAGTTAGATCCGATGGAGCTCTCTTCCTTAAACGAGCTCTTGGATTGCATCGTCGCCCTGGGAGTCGCTACAGATTACGGCCAGGTTGGGCTTAAACCCGATCAGAGAGAGATTGACTCTCCCCAGGTCACCCACCATGTTGAAGTGGTGGAAGAACAATGCGGCGAATCTTCGCCCATCCTAAGGACCAGATGTGTCCGGATTCCTGATCCCTCCGAGCCGGACATCCGCGGAGGAGAGGACGTCTCCCAAGCCCTGAACCTAAAGTCAGGTAGTGGGCCTGATTCATTGATTAACGTCCAAGAAAACAAGATTCCAAATTCGGAAGTTTCTTGGCCCCTGAGTCTTAGATCGGGCGAGGTTCCAGATTTAAATCCCCCCGCCCACCCAAATACAAGGGATCTATCCCAAATTCGGCAAGAGCCCGGGGAAACAGTACACCATTACTGGGCTAGATTCCTCCTGGTTAGGAATAGGATAAAGGACTGCCGTGAGAGGGATGCAATTTCATTCTTCTGTAACAACTGCACGGACATCGGAATCCTCAACGCTATAAGTCGCCGCGAAATTACACGCTTCACCGACTTGACATCCATAGTACGAAAGTACTGTGCAACAGAAAGCGTTTGAAAAACCGAAACAAAATTCTGGGACAATCCGACCCTGAATACAATCCCAGTCCGAAACAAAAGGGCGCATTATCGCTAGGCACCTAGGCCAAACAGAAAAAAACAAAAACCCTCTATAGGGTATGGAACCGTACTGGAGGGATGGCTCAATGGACCCTATAAAATTCATAGTTCAGGGGAAGTCACATCAACTCATAGCCTTAGAGCATGTTGGATACTCCGGCAGGTGGCCAGAAGTGGCGAGGAGCTTCTAACTCCAGAATCCGCAGAGCACCACCCCAAAAACGCTAGTACGGTGTCAACAGTCTTCGAGACTTTCGCATCAAAAATGCAAGGAAACAAACGCTCCGCAGCCTTACCAAAGTCTACCAAGTAGCAACAATAAACCCATGGAGTGACACGGCTATTACCTTTAATGCCAGTGACGAACCAAAATTCCGGACAGCTCGAGCACCAGCCGCACTGGTCCTTAGTCCGATAGTGGACGGCTTCTGGCTTACAAAGGTACTCATGGGCGGTGGCAGCGGACTGAACCTCATCTATGAGGAAACCCTGCGAAAAATGGAAATAGACTGGAGCCGTATTGAGTGAAGCAACACAACCTTTAGAGGAATAATCCCTAGCCAGGAAGCGTGCTGTTCAGGGAAAATCACACTGGTTGTGGTGTTCGGCATGCCGGATAATTACAGATCCGAGGAGGTCACATTTCAAGTGGCCCCGTTCAGCAGGAGATACCACGCTCTGTTAGGGCGAGAAGCACTCACAATTTTTCAAGCTATACCCCATTACGGGTACATGAAGCTCAAAATGCCCGGACCCAACGGAATCATCACTCTTGCTAGTGATCCGGACACAGCGCTCCGCGCCGAAAACAAGACAGTCGGACTGGCCCGCGAGGCATTGTCCGAAGCCCTAGCGGCCGAGGAACTAACTGTGTTGTGCTCCACGGTGGACAGGGATGACGTGATACTCGACAAAAGATCCAAGTCCACCTCCTTCAAGCCGGCAGACGAAATAGTCAAGTTCCAAGTCCATCCAACAGACACTACAAAAACGGCCTCCATCGGGGCACAACTAAACCCAGATGTAGACGCTGCACTCAGAGAATTCCTACAAGAAAATTGGGACATTTTTGCTTGGCACCCTTCAGACATGCCAGGAATCCCACGCAGGCTGGCCGAGCAGAGCCTGAACATCCTAAAAGGATTCAAGCCCGTTAAGCAGACTCTTCGGCGTTTCTCCGAACCCAAGAGACAAGCCATGGGAGAGGAGCTAGCCAAACTACGGGAAGCCGGATTCATCAGAGATATAAAACATCCGGACTGGCTAGCAAACCTGGTGATGGTACCAAAGAAGGACAAATCCTGGCGCCTATGCGTCGATTTTAAAGACCTAAATAAGGCCTTCCCAAGGGATTCCTTCCCCCTCCCCGCATTGATCAAATCATCGACGCCACTGCAGGACACGATTCATTGTGTTTCCTTGACGCATACTCTGGCTACCACCAAATCAAGATGGCAGAGTCAGACCAAGCCGCAATGGCATTCATCACCCCATACGGCCCATTCTGCTTCAACACAATGCCCTTCAGGCTCAAAAACGCCGGCGCAACATATCAGCGCATCATTCAGACATGTCTGGCCAACCAGATCGGCAAAACGGTTGAAGCATACGTGGATGACGTGGTCGTCAAAACCAAACACATCGAAACTCTAATAGACAACTTGAGGCTAACGTTCGATAACCTCCGAACATATGACATTAGGCTTAACCCAGAAAAATGCGTTTTCGGCGTACCAGCCGGAAAGCTCTTGGGCTTCATTGTATCCGGTAGGGGAATTGAAGCAAACCCAGCCAAGATCTGAGCTCTGTCACAATTGGATATCCCAAAAGATCTCAAGCAAATACAAAAATTGACTGGATGCATGGCGGCTCTAAGCCGCTTCATCTCCCACTTGGGGGAAAAGACATTACCCCTTTACCGCCTCCTCCGGCGCACCGAACACTTCGAGTGGACGGATGCTGCCACGGCCGGACTCGAAGAAATAAAAGCCATACTGGCAACAAACCCTGTCCTGGCCGCGCCAAACATCGGCGAACCAATGTTGTTATACATCGCGGCAACTCACCAAGTTGTAAACGCAGTCCTCGTCGTCGAATGAGAAACGAACGGACACAAATGCCCTATCCAGAAACCAGTGTACTACGTGTCCACTGTCCTCACTCCATGCAAGTCCTGGTACCCGCATTACCTGACCCCAAACACCATGACACAACGGAAGACTCCATCAATGAAGTCACACCCTCAGCCCACGTAATAATGGCAGTAATTGCCCCGTGGACAGAACCATTCTTAGCCTACTTAACTAGGCAGAAACTCCCTGAGGACCAAAATGAGGCACGCTGCATAGTGCGACGATCTAAAGCCAATAAAGTCCATGAAGGAGAGCTTTATAAGAAAAGAACCACCGGAGTCCTTCAAAGGTGTATCTCCGAAGAGGAAGGGCGAAACCTTCTGGCGGAAATTCACGCCGGGCTCGGCGGGCACCACGCCGCAGCCCAAGCCCTTGTAAGCAAGGCCTTCCATACCGGATTTTATTGGCCGACGGCCCGGGCAGACACTCAGGACTTAGTCCAGTGATGTGTCGGTTGCCAATTATTCGCTAATCAAAGCCACATGCCGCCTACCGCCCTACAAACCATACCCATAAACTGGCCTTTTGCGGTATGGGGGTTTGACATGGTTGGACCCCTTAAAGGAGGAACCCACAAGCAAAAATACCTACTGGTCATGGTGGATAAATTCACCAAATGGATAGAGGCCAAGCCTGTAAAGACGGCAGAATCCGGACCGGTGATAGACTTCATATCCGGGGTTGTACACCATTACGGCGTCCCCCATAGCATCATCACTGACAACGGCACAAACTTTACGACCGACGAAGTTAAACTCTGGTGCAAAAACATGGGCATTAAGCTCGACTACGCTTCAGTCTATCACCCACAAACCAACAGTCAAGTCGAGCGAGCCAACGGTCTCATCATGAGCGGCATCAAACCCAGACTAGTGCGATCCCTCAAGGAATCTAACACGCACTGGGTAGAGGAGCTTGACTCCGTACTCTGGGGGCTGCGGACCACGCCGAATCGCACTACCGGATTCACACCATTTTTTATGGTATACGGCGCAGAGGCAGTCCTGCCCTGTGACATAATTCATGAGTCACCTCGCGTGCACATGTACGAAGAAAGAGAAGCCGAGCTCGATCGGCAGGACAGCTTGGACGCATTGGAGGAGGAGCGCGACGTGGCAAAAGCCCGTTCCGCATTCTATCAACAGCAGGCTCGAAGATATCAAAGCAGAGAAGTACATGCCAAAACTTATAACGTTGGCGAACTAGTTCTACGCCTGCCGGACAAGAAAAAGGACAAACTAAAGCCCAAATGGGAGGGTCCCTTCATAATCGACCAAGTCCTGACTGGTGGAGCGTACCGTCTGCGAAATGCATCGGACAACCGACTCGAGCCGAACCCATGGAACGCAGCACGCCTACGAAGATTCTACGCCTAGCGCCGGACTCCGTGTTCGTCTCCTTCCTCTGTCCCCTTTTTTTTATTTTTTTTTCAAATTAGCTGTCTGGTATTTCTCTCCTTCTCCCTACCTCTTTCTCCTAAGCCCTTAGGGGCTTGCCTGCTCGTTGTTCGCACATACTTGACGCGCCACCCGCGCTCATTATACCTGGGGGCTTCTTTATCAGAAGTTTATATAAACGGGCCTCATGCCCAAAACATGTGTGACACTTCCGCATGAACCTTTTATACACCATTATATGCATCGATATGACTTAAGTTTTGGCCAAGCTGGGTTGCCTGGCTCCTATGCTTACCCCTACATTCCCGTTTGTTTGGCTAGGTGGTAAAGGGAGCACCTCTGCGATTGTTACTGCCGGGTCAGCCAGATGTGTACCACAGACTGGGTGAAGCCGAAAGCTAGCATTCTTAAGGGAATATTCGGTCGGTGAACTAAAAGATGATTTTTCTTGTTTATTTATCTGCCCCCAGATGCTTTTCTGCTTTTTTCTCGCAGTTCGGACATGCACTTTAGGGCATGCCTCCCAGGGAAAGGAACCCCTAACGGAACTATTCTCCCTGGAAGATGTTTCTTACTAACCATGTAATATAATATAACTAGTTGGGCACTTGTCTGCTAAAGCACTTATGACCCCTATGCCTGGTCTCCATGCATGCCCCGGTTCTTACATAACCGAGAGGGTATTCGGACACACTCTGGACTATCGGGTCCAGAGGTTGAAGCGAAAAGGTCCGCAATGACAAACGATCTACAATCCGGCTAGAAGGCATTTTACATGTCATTTTAAATTACATAGTCAATTTGACTCGGTATATTCTTCTTCAATACCATCCAACAGGCTGTCTAATTTACAGTCCTGTTGAGAATACTTGGCAGCCAGCTCTACCTGGCCATACACTAAACTGACAGGGATCTCCTTTCCGTCAGGCCCCACAGGGCCGACCTCGGCCATGTGGTTTGGGTCAGCCTTCGTGTACCGAGTCTTCACCATGGCCCAGGCCTCCCTGGCACCTTGACGGCGGGCTGATATCTTCCACAACCGGAAGCGCTGTCGCACTCCCTCCAGCTTCTCTGCAAGCTCTCCAAGGCCTTCGGGCATGGAGAGGGATGTCCACATAGCCTGGACGACGCCTTGCAGCGCCTGCCAAACTCGTTTGTGCAGTTGCAACAGCTCGGGAAGAAGGTCCCCCGCTGAACCGGGCATCTCCTCCGCAGGATGACCTGTCAGCACATCTGCAGACATAGCTCTGTCAATCGACTTCCTCGCCGAGCTCTTTTTTCGAAGATTCGTTTAAGCACTTACTAAAAATGTCGTGTCGAAGTCAACGATTCTCCTTTATGGAATCAGACAGCTGAGCACGAACATCCTTTAGTACCTCGCCCAGCTGGGTATTGGCATCTTGAAGCTTGTTCTTCTCTTGCCTCACCCTCGTCAGCACGCTCTCGCCGGCCTTTAACTGGCGCATGAGTTGCTGCTTGTCCGGATTCACTCCGGCCCCATCTGCACTGTTATTGTCAGAATTGCACATATGCCGCACTTCACAGCAGAATTATATTTCGAAACATATATTACCTGAGGGGGTCCCCTTGGCATTCTCTGAAGTGGCCAGTGCGGCCTCGAGTTGGGCCTTGCACTCTTCCAGCTCCTGGGACAGTTGCGTGTTCTTCTTTGTAAGATCCTGCATAACATATGATCCTTAAACCAGTTATCTTAATTGTTTCAAGTCTCGGGGGCTACTGACATATATAACCATAAGATTTACTCACCCGTATGTCTTTCACATACTACTCTGTGGCTCTGGCTAGACCATTTTGAGCGGCACGGAGATACGCATCTCCCGTATTAAAGGCGTCCAACACCTCTTGGGAAAAACATGCGTCACGAAGAATAGCCCGGCGACACCTGTGGTTCATGGCACTCTCCACCTCTGAATTGGTGGTAGATAGCCCGTCCGCATCCTCTATCGGAGGAGCGTCCGGTGCGCCCCCCATGTTCGCCTCCGCTTCTGGACCCGGCCTTGAAGCCTGGCCGGTGGATATAGTCCGGCGGGCGCTCTTCCTCCTAAGGAGAGCATGGGCGTTAGTGTGACTCGAGGGCATAAATCCTAGGCGTTAAAATTGCAGGTCGTACTGTTGCGCCGGAATCTCAATCCGTTCCGCACTTCTTTTTAGCCTGACTGGCTTCAATGGCCCTTGTTGGCTACCCACCGCGGGCTCGGCCCTCCGCCTCAAGGATTTGCCCTGCAAAGCGAAACACTATTGGTTTACGGCAATCAAAATAAAGCATGGATGAATCCTCTTGAAAGTACTGGGACTTTGGTCTCGGTTACCTTTGAGGCCGGAAGTAGTCCGGGATAGTCGGCCGTAATGGCCACTAAGGTGTTGTCCTTACTCAATTGATGAAACACCCCATCAATTAACTCCACACATAAGTCCGGGTCCTCTTGGGAGTCCGGATCGAGGGACCGTTCTGGGTCCTCGGGTTGCGGAGGAGGGCTATTTATCTCCTTCACAGTCTGGCGCAGCTCCTGCGTTAACATCGCTAGACTAAGTACTCAATTATGGGAATTTCGAAAGTGGGTAGACAAGTGAAAGTGTTTGCTCACCCAGCTTGGAGGACTGTACATAGAGAATCCGCCTCGTGGGTTGACAAGGAGGAATTCCTCTTCTTCTCCTTTGTACAAAGCGGATAAGATCTTCGTTAGAGTGGCGGCCGAATCCGGTCCCTTGCGACCGTACCGGGTGGCGTCGTCCTCCCCGTTGAAATCCCACATGGGGTGGCCTCTGTACTGAAGCGGCTGCACCCCCCGCATATTGCATGTGGCCATGACCTCGATCATGGTCAATCCGGAATGAGCCAACAATCTTATCCGGCTCATCAGGTAAAGGACGTCCCTATCAGTTTCCCTCTGAGGGTTTCGTGGGCGCCAGCTCAGGCGTTTCTTCAAATGGAACATTGTTAAACTTAGGGAGGCCGATCCGTATAGGGTCTGGCAGGGGGACGTCATCCATATAAAACCATTCCGAAGGCCAGTCCTCGGACGCCTTCTTTGGGGTACCGGATAGATATCCGGTCCCGGCGATGCGCCATAGTTCGGCTCCACCCACTTGATAAATTGACCCCTCCTGAGAGCGGGGCACAAGGTAGAACAACCTCTTCCACAGTGCGAAATGGGCCTCGATGCCCAAAAACAGCTCGTAGAGGGCCACGAAGCCCGCAACATGCAGAATGGAGGCAGGCGTGAGGTTGTGTAGCTGGAGGCTGTAGAACTCCAGTAGCCCTCGGAGAAACGGATGAATTGGAAATCCGAGTCCTCTTATTAAATAAGGGACTAGGCATACCCACTCTCCTTGAGAGGGATTGGGGACGCTCTCCGCCTGCTCCCCGCCGCTATAGGTGGCGATCCCGGCTCGAACTGGGACCATATATGCTGGGGGGAGGAGCCCCTTGGATTGAAGCACTACTAGCTTGCTATGCGGGACGGAACACTGCTCCCAATCTTCGGGCCAAGGGCTGGAGAGGCGAGAGGAGGAGTTGCTTCGACCGGCCATGGTGGAATGGATCTCTGTCGAAAGCGCTCTGATGAATACTCGCGGAGGGAAGGTGGTGTGAATTGGATCTAAACCCCCGTCTCTTTTATGGGCGGCTCATTTACGCGACTGGGGGGGTAAATGAAAAAACCTGGCTTTTTGCATTTGTTTGACATGTGGAAGATGGTCATTATTGGGCACAGAAGCTGAGGAGAGCAACACGCACCAGAAGCCGGACACTATCCGATAGGTACATGGAATTTGGAGAAGAACCCGCCTTGCAATGCAAAGACAAACTTGCGTGCTGGACTTATCGTCATTGAAGCTTGGTTTGGGGGCTACTGAGGGAGTCCTGGATTAGGGGGTGTCCGGATGGCCGGACTATGACCTTTGGCCGGACTCCCGGACTATGAAGATACAAGATTGAAGACTTCATCCCGTGTCTGGATAGGACTTTCCTTGGCGTGGAAGGCAAGCTTGGCGATATGATATGAAGATCTCCTCCCATTGTAACCGACTCTGTGTAACCCTAGCCCTCTCCGGTGTCTATATAAACCAGAGAGTTTTAGTCCGTAGGATGAACAACAATCATACCATAGGCTAGCTTCTAGGGTTTAGCCTCTCTGATCTCGTGGTAGATCAACTCTTGTACTACCCATATCATCAATATTAATCAAGCAGGAGTAGGGTTTTACCTCCATCGAGAGGGCCCAAACCTGGGTAAAAACATCGTGTCCCTTGTCTCCTGTTACCATCCGCCTAGACGCACAGTTCGGGACCCCCTACCCGAGATCCGCCGGTTTTGACACCGACAGCCGTGATAGCCTAGCATTACTTGCTTGCTTATTTATTTTCTTGTTGTCTTGTTTATTTGTTTGCTTGTAGTCATTGCAGTTCTTTTTCCGTGGTTTGCTAGTGGCTGCAGTAACCTATTTTTTAAAACTAGGCCACAATAACCATGGGCTAATATTTACTGTAGTGACACTGGGCCTCCTACTGGCCGTACAAACAGTGGGCCTTCTACGGGCCGTAGAAACAATGGGCCTCCTATGGGCCGTAGAAACAATGGGCCTTCTGTGGGCCATATCATCAATGGGCCTTATACGGGCCGTATGATCGATTGGCCAAACATGGGCCAAACATACTGCATTATGGCCGTAAACGGGCTAGAGTTGGAATCGTTCGCTCATGGACTGACCATAACGGGCCATCATTAATAGGCCGTATTTGATGATGCTATGAAAACGGCCCAACCTATTAACAGACCACAAACGGGCCGACTGTAACCACGGGCTAAATTTGGCCCACAAGCAGAAAATGACAGTAACGGGCCGTAAGTAAACGAATGCTGGAAATGAGCCCAAGAATAAATGGGCTCTGAGAAGGCCGAAAGATAACATGGGCTGGAAACGGCCCAACGGAGTAACGGGCCATTAATGGGTATAAAGTGATACACTGTTCGTTACGGGCCAGTTTGACCACGGGACTTTAATGGGTGTAAAGTGATACACTGTTCATTACGGGCCAGTTTCACCATGGGCCGTTAATAGGCCAAGAGTTACATAGGGCCTCATATGGGCTGAAAGACGTCATGGGCCATACATGCGCCAGAAGTGAAAACGGGCTGCAATCATATTGGATGGCCCAAATGACGCTACTGGGCCTAATTCGGATAGGGCGTAACGGGCCTTGGGTTAGCGGGTTGTAAATGGGCTATATGCGAACAGACCATTAACAGGCTTTCCATGGGTCGGCCCGCCACCTTTTGACCAAGTCAAACGGGCTGGCCTTTTCACAGGAATGGGCCTCTGTTGGGTCGTGCCATGTGTCGACGTATCATAGGCGCCTTTCGTCCAATGAGTGGATGACATCTGTCCCAACAATGAGCCGGCACATGTTTCCTCCAGCCAATGATGATTTTACACGTGGAAAATCCCCATTGGTCGGGGCTGTTAACGGGTTATCGGATCCAAAACCCGACCTGATAGCTTAACGGCGTTCCGTTACGGTGGATGCCATGTGTCGGTCACCCTTGACGAAAGCACTTCTGTGACGCGCGATTTATCGTCATGGAAGTGAACACTTCTGTGATGATAATTTTAGTAATGTCATGGAACACTTCTACGATAGCACATGTATGACTATCTTGATTCTATCATAAAATCGTCATGGATGTACATGCATGACAAAAAATGCGACCTACTGTGACAAACACGTATCATCACAGAAGTGTATTTTTTTTGTAGTGTATAGACTCCGGAGGGGGCTAGGGTTTACACAGATTCGGTTATAAAGAAGGAAATCTAATATCTGGATCGCCAAGCTTGTCTTCCACGCAAAGGAGAGTCCCATCCGGACACGGGACGAAGTCTTGAGTCTTGTATCTTCACGGGCTAACAGTCCGGCCAAAGTATATAGTCCGGCTGTCCGGATACCCCCTAATCCAGGACTCCCTCACTACCCTCGAAAACTGTTGCGATCCCCTATACTTGTGGATTATCAAGACTATTTTCTGGCGCCGTTGCCGGGGAGCATAGCTCTATTCTTTGAGTCACTTGGGATTTATATCTGTTGGTCACTATGAGGAACTTGAAAGACGAAAGAACTAAGATTTTTCCCTCAACTACGAGGGGAGGTAAGGAACTGCAATCTAGCTCTGCACTAGATTCTCCTTCTGTTTTGAGTAAGCTTGCGACACCTAAACCTGCTACTGTTATGAACTCTGATATGTCGCATGTTATTGATGATGCCACTTCTGCTATGCACGATACTTATGATGAAACTACTTCTGTGCTTGATACTACTGTACCATTAGGTGAATTTGTTGATGAACAACTTGCTAGGGTTAGAGAGAATGAAATAATTGAAGATGATATCATTGAAGATAGTGATGATGAAGGTTCTCCCCCTAAATATTAATTGCATGTTGTTCCAGAGGGTTATGTTATGGATGAAGAAACTACTAGAGCTATTCTTGCTTGCAATGATAGATCTGATCTTAAGAAGTTACTAGCTAAATGGAAACAGAAACCTCTAAATGCTAGAATGAAATATGACCCTGGTTTTGCTACCTCACCTATCTTTGTTACTGATAAGGATTATGAATTCTCTGTCGATCCTGAGATAATTACTTTGGTAGAATCTGATCCTTTTTATGGCTATGAATCTGAAACTGTTGTGGCGCATCTTACTAAGTTAAATGATATAGCCACCCTGTTCACTAATGATGAGAAATCTCGCTACTACTATATCCTTAAGATATTTCCGTTCTCGTTAAAGGGTGATGCTATAACTTGGTTTAATTCTCTTGATCCTGGTTGTGTGCGTAGTCCCCAGGATATGATTTATTACTTCTCTGCTAAATATTTCCCTGCTCATAAGAAACAAGCTGCCTAGAGGGAAATATATAATTTTGTGCAAATTAAAGAAGAGAGTCTCCCACAAGCTTGGGGGAGTCTTCTCCGATTACTTAATGCTTTGCCTGATCATCCTCTTAAGAAAAATGAAATACTTGATATCTCTTATAATGGACTAACTGATGCTTCCAAGGACCACTTGGATAGTTGTGTTGGTTGTGTTTTTAAGGAAAGAACAGTCGATCAAGTTGAATTGCTATTGAATAATATGTTGTCTAATGAAAATAATTGGACTCTTCCTAAGCCAATTCCTGATCCAATTGAGCCAACTCCTGAGCCTATTCCTAAACCAACTCTGAAGAAAAGGGGAGTCCTATTTCTCAGTCCTGAAGATATGCAAGAGGCAAAGAAATCAATGAAAGAAAAAGGTATTAAAGCTAAAGATGTTAAGAATTATCTCCTGTTGAAGAAATACATGGTCTTAATCTATCACCTATTGAAGAAACACATTGTCTTGATAACCCGACATAGGTAGTAAAGGTAAATTCTCTCTATAGATATGATAAGGTTGAAATCCCGTCTACTAAGTTTCCTAGCCAATGCTTAGATGAATTTGATGAATTTATGGCTAGGCAAGAAAATTTCAATGCTTATGTTGGTAGAGAATTAAAGAGTAATGCTTATATGATTTGGCGCTTGAGTGATTATATGGCTAGAGTTAAAGGTGAACTTAAACTCATTAGTAAATATGCTTCTATGGTTACCACTCAAGCAAAACAAGTACTTAAAGCTCAAAGTGATTTGCTCGATGAATTAAATAATAAACATGATTTTGCTGTTAGAGTGGCTACTAGAACTGGTAGAATGACTCAGGAACCTTTGTATCCTGAAGGCCACCCTAAGACAATTGAGCAAGATTCTCAGAGAAATAATGTAGATGCACCTAGTCCTTCTAAAAAGAAGGAAAAGAAAAATGATAGGACTTTGCATGCTTCTAGTGAACCTGTTATAGACACACCTGAGAATCCCAATGATATTTCTATTTTTGATGCTGAAACACAATCTGGTGATGAACATGAACCTAGTGATAATGTTAATGTTTATGCTCAACCTAGCAATAAGAATGATGTAGAGACTGAACCTGCTGTTGATCTTGATAACCCACAATCAAAGAATCAACGTTATGATAAGGGAGATTTTGTTGCTAGGAAACACGGTAAAGAAAGAGAACCATGGGTTCTGAAACCTATGCCTTTTCCTCCTAAGCCATCCAAGAAAAAGGATGGTGAGGATTTTGAGCGCTTTTGCTAAAATGGTTAGACCTATCTTCTTACGTATGTGCTTAACTGATATGCTTAAACTGAATCCTTATGCTAAATACATGAAGGATATCATTACAAATAAAAGAAAGATACCGGAAGCTGAAATTTCCACCATGCTTGCTAATTACACTTTTAAGGGTGGAATACCTAAGAAACTAGGAGATCCAGGAGTACCAACTATACCATGCTCCATTAAAAGAAACTATGTTAAAACTGCTTTATGTGATCTTGGAGCCGGTGTTAGTGTTATGCCTCTCTCTTTATATCGTATACTTGAATTGAATAAGTTGACACCTACTGAAATATCTTTGCAAATGGCCGATAAATCAACTGCTATACCTGTCGGTATTTGTGAGGATGTGCCTGTTGTGGTTGCAAATGTCACTATCTTAACAGACTTTGTTATTCTTGATATTCCCGAGGACGATAGTATGTCGATTATCCTTGGTAGACCCTTTTTGAATACTGCAGGGGCTGTTCTTGATTGCAACAAAGGCAATGTCACTTTTCATGTTAATGGTAATGAGCATACGGTACACTTTCCAAGGAAACAACCTCAAGTTCATAGCATCAATTCTATTGGAAAAATTCCAACTATTATTATTGGAGGTTTTGAATTTCCTCTTCCTACTGTCAAGAAGAAATATGATATTCTTATTATTGGGGATGTGCATATCCCCGTTGAGGTAACCTAGTGTTATTCGAAATTTCTCCGGTTCCACGTTATTCGGAATGAGTTTGTTAACAAGACTTGATCAACCTTTTTAGTGGATTCCTTTTGATGATCATGAGATGGATGAAACTAGAAGTCTCAACCTTCTGTACCCTCCTTTTACTCTCTGTTATTTAGAATAAATAAAGCAAAAATAGTACTATCTGTTTGTTTTCTGAATTATCCAAGCAATAAAAAATATCCCAAAAATAAAAGTTATGCAAATGCCCTGCCAATTTAGTATGATTTTTTAGGAAATATTTGAGAATATTTGGCACTGAGAACACAGCAAGGGGAGCTGGCACCTGGCCACGAGGGTCCAGGGCGCGCCCCCATGACTCGTGGGCCCATGGTGGCCCTCCACTTATTCCTGCACCCACACACTTCATCTTCCTCCCAGAAAATCACCATCCAGCTCAAGCACGAGTTTAGCTCACTTTGCTTCCATTTTCAATCTCCTTGCTCAAAGCTCCATTCACAAAACTGCTTTGGGAGATTGTTCTTTGGTATGTGACTCCTCCAATGGTCCAATTAGTTTTTGTTCTTGTGCTTTATTCATTGCAAATTTTTACTGCCTAGGTGACCCTATTCTTGAGCTTGCATGTCAAATTTATGAGGTCCCAAGTAATTCTAATGCATGATATAGGCTCTAGGCACTTGTGGGAGTAGTTGCTATTAGGTTTGTTGAGTTTGATTCATTTTTATTTTGAGTTATTAAAAAATTCAGAAATTTTTCAGAGGAAGAAATATGTTTAGGAAAATGTACCAAGGTGGTTCTTCAAGAAAGCAAGCACCCAGGCGCGCAATGCGTGAGCAAGACGATGAACCACCAAGGGAAGCTGACGTGCGGCCTTGTGAATGGCCGCCAGAAGAATTTATGGTCAATGCAGGCATCAAGGATGAATTTGATGCATATGTCCGTAATGCCGATCTTGAGGACTTCATGCAAGATAAGTGTCCTCAGTACTATTATTTGACTGATTCATTTGTGATAAGGTTTAAATTTACATCTTCGTGTAATTCTCAAAGTGTCCTGTTTGATATTTATGATCAATCATATACCATGTACTTAGAAGATTTCACTACTGCTTGCAAACTCCCGCGGTGGGGCAATGTTAGTGAACCCCGTAAATCTGAATATAAAGACTTTCTTGCTAGTATCACTGTGGGAGAATCTAGAGATATAGCTGATATGTCCATTTTGCATCATGCTTTTATATCAATATTTATTGCATTATGGGCCATTATTACACATTATATCTCAATACTTATGGCCATTCTCTCTTATTTTACAAGGTTTACCATGAAGAGGGGAATGCCGGCAGCTGGAATTCTGGTTGGAAAAGGAGCAAAGGTTGGAAACCTATTCTACACAGCTCCAAAAGTCTTGAAACTCTACGAAACAACTTTTTGGAATTAATAAGAATTTGGAAGTGAAAGAAATAGGCCAGGGGCCCACACCCTGTCCAAGAGACAGGGGGGCGTGCCCCCTCATAGGGCGCGCCCCCTATCTCCTGGGCCCCCTGGTGGGCCTCCGGCGTCCATCTTTTGCTATATCATCACTTTTACCCTAGAAAAAAATCATGGGCAAGCTTACGGGACGAAACTCCTCAGCCACGAGGCGGAACCTTGGCGGAATCAATCTAGGGCTCTGGCGGAGCTGTTCTGCCGGGGACACTTCCCTCTGGGAGGGGGAAATCATCACCAACGTCATCACCAACGATCCTCTCATCGGGAGGGGGGCAATCTCCATCAACATCTTCACCAGCACCATCGCCTCTCAAAACCCTAGTTCATCTCTTGTATCCAATCTTGTATCAAAACCACAAATTGGTACCTGTGGGTTCCTAGTAGTGTTGATTGCTCCTTGTAGTTGATGCAAATTGGTTTACTTGGTGGAAGATCATATGTTCAGATCCTTTATGCATATTATTACTCCTCTGATATGAGTAGTTACGTTTGTTCCTGAGTACATGGGTGAAGTCTTGCTATTAGTAGTCATGTGAATTTGGTATTCTTTCGATATTTGATGAGATGTATGTTGTCTTTTCCTCTAGTGGTGTTATGTGAACGTCGACTACATGCCACTTCGCTATTATTTGGGCCTAGAGGAAGGCATGGGGAAGTAATAAGTAGATGATGGGTTGCTAGAGTGACAGATGCTTAAACCCTAGTTTATGTGTTGCTTCGTTAGGGGCTGATATGGATCCATATGTTTAATGCAGTGGTTAGGTTTACCTTAATACTTCTTTTGTAGTTGCGGATGCTTGCAATAGGGGTTAATCATAAGTGGGATGCTTGTCCAAGTTAGGTCAGTACCCAAGTACCGGTCCACCCACATATCAAATTATCAAAGTACCGAACACGAATCATATGAACGTGATGAAAACTAGCTTGACGATAATTCCCAATGTGTCCTCGGGAGCTCCTTCATCATTATTAGAAATTGTCCAGGCTTATCCTTTGCTACATAAAGGATTGGGCCAGCTTGCTGCACTTTGTTTACTTTATTTACTTGTTACTCGTTATTATTTATTTTATCACAAAACTATCTATTACCTACAATTTCAGTGCTTGCAGAGAAAACCTTACTGAAAACCGCTTATCATTTCCTTCTGCTCCTTGTTGGGTTCGACACTCTTACTTATTGAATGGACTACGATAGATCCCCTACACTTGTGTGTCATCAAGACTCTTTTCTGGCGCCGTTGCCGGGGAGTGTAGCGCTTTTGGTGAGTGGAACTTGGTAAGGAAACATTTATATAGTGTGCTGAAATTTTCTGTTACTTGTCAATATGGAAACTAATCCTTTGAGGGCTTGTTTGGGGTATCTTCACACCAACCAGAAGAGCAAAGAGTTGCTCCTCAACCTACTGAACTTTATGAAAATATTTACTTTGAGATTCCTTCGGGTATGATAGAGAAACTGCTAGCTAATCCAATTGCAGGAGATGGAACATTGCATCCTGATTTACACCTTATCTTTGTGGATGAAGTTTGTGGATTATTTAAGCTTGCAGGTATTCCCGATGATGTTGTCAAAAGGAAGGTCTTCCCTTTATCTTTTAAGGGAGATGCATTGACATGGTATAGGCTATGTGATGATACGGGATCTTGGAATTATAAGCGATTGAAGTTGGAATTTCACCAGAAGTTCTATCCTATGCATGTTGTTCATCGTGATCGTAATTACATATATAATTTCTGGCCTCGCGAAGGAGAAAGCATCGCTCAAGCTTGGGAGAGGCTTAAGTCAATGTTATTTTCATGCCCCAATCATGAGATCTCTTGGGAAATGATTATTCAGAATTTTTATGCTCGACTTTCTCTTGATAATCGCAACCTGCTCGATACTTCCTGTGCTGGTTCTTATATGCTGAAGACTATTGGTTTCAAATGGGACTTATTGGAAAGAATTAAACACAACTCTGAAGATTGGGGTTCTGACGATGGTAAGGAGTCAGGTACGACACCTAAGTTCGATTGTGTTAAATCTTTTATGGATACCGATGCTTTTTGTGGATTTAGCTCTAAGTATGGACTTGACTCTGATATAGTAGCTACTTTCTGTGAATCTTTTGCTACTCACATTGATCTCCCTAAAGAGAAGTGGTTTAAATATAATCCTCCTGTTGAAGTGAAAGTAGTTGCACCTATTACAGTCGAAGAAAAGACTATTACCTATAGTGATCCTATTGTTCCTACTGCTTATGTTGAAAAACCTCCTTTTCCTGTTAGGATAAAGGATCATGCTAAAGCTTCGACTGTTGTTCGTAAGAGTAATACTAGGACTTATACACCTCCTGAGCAAATTAATGTTGAACCTAGTATTGCTATGGTTAAAGATCTCTTTGATGAGGACTTAGATGGGCATGTTATTTCTTTCTTGGGTGAGACTGCTAATATTGCTAGACCTTATACTAAGACACGTAGACCTGTCGTAGGCATGCCTGTTATTTCTGTTAAAATAGGAGATCATTGTTATCATGGGTTAAGTGATATGGGTGCTAGTGCTAGTGCTATACCTTATGATCTATATAAAGAAATTGTGCACGACATTGCACCCGTTGAATTAGAAGACATTGATGTTACTATTAAGCTTGCTAATAGGGATACCATTAAACCTATTGGGATTGTTAGAGATGTTGAAGTTTTGTGTGGGAAGGTTAAATACCCTGCTGATTTTCTTGTTCTTGGTTCCCCACAAGATGATTTTTGTCCCATTATTTTTTGTAGACCCTTCTTCAATACTGCTAGTGCTAAGATTAATTGTGAAAAGAATATTGTCACTGTTGGCATAGATGGTATGTCTCATGAGTTTAATTTCGCTAAGTTTAGTAGACAACCTCGTGAAAGGGAACCACCTAGTAAGGATGAAATTATTGGTCTTGCTTCCATTGTTGTTCCTCCAACTGGTCCGTTAGAACAATATTTGCTAGACCATGAAAACGATATGTTTATGAAGGAAAGGGAAGAAATAGATTAAGTGTTCCTTAAAGAGGAACCTATGCTGAAACATAACCTTCCCATTGAAATTCTTGGGGATCCCCCTCCACCCAAGGGTGATCCCGTGTTTGAACTCAAACCATTACCTGATAATCTTAAGTATGCTTATCTTGATGAAAAAAGAAATATATCATGTTATTATTAGTGTTAACCTTTCAGAGAAAGAAGAAGAAAGATTATTGAAAACTCTGAAGAAGCACCGAGCAGCTATTGGATATACTCTGGATGATCTTAAGGGCGTTAGTCCCACGTTATGTCAACACAAAATTACATTGGAGGATGATGCCAAACCAGTTAGAGATCCTCAAAGACGATTAAATACCAAGATTTTTTGAATTTTTTTTTTGAAAATTTTGGAAAAAAAATTTGATTTTTTTTTATTTTTAATTTTTCTAAATTATTTGATGATTTAGTCTCTAATCACCTCTCTTAACTGCTCAAGTGTGGATCACTCATTCCAAATCATCTAACTTCCCGACCGGTCACCCATCCCTCTCACTACTCCATCCCGAGCACGCTTAACTTTCAGGTTCTATTCTCCTTCGTTTCCGAGTCTGCACTTGTTGTTTTCCTGACAATAGTAAGATGTCAATCCTATTAACCCTCAGGAGTTTAGCTTGAGCATGAAGTCACACATTTCACCGTTTGAGTTTGAAACTATTATTCTAAAAAAACAGTAATTATTTAGTAACGCTAATATTTCTTGAATAAGTTTGACCATAGTTTGACCAAAATTCAAAAAATTGAAATAATTATTTAGTAACACTAATATTCTTGAATAATTATGTAGTAACATTAATACTTCTTGAATAAGTAGTTTGACCAAATTTAACCAAATTTTTTTAAAAAAAACTGAAATTTGACCATATCTTTTTTTCCTTTTTGAATTTGAGGATTCTAAAAAATTCCAAACAGGCCGTAGGCGGTCTCCATCAGATGCGGATTTTCGTGCTGAATTTTTTGATATATTATACGTTTTTTCCGACATCGTATGCAAAAGTTATAGCCGTTTTACATTTTCCCTACCCTTTTTGCAAAACATGTCCAAATTTAAGTTTTCAAATTTTCCTAACTAGTAGATATAGTAATATAACTACCTCTCGAAGGATTTTATTTTTTGAAGTTTTTATCATTTTCTTTTGATTTTTTCAAAACTGAAATGGCGATACACGGGGGGGGGGGGTAGAGTTTGAAAATTGGCCCCTTTAGTACCGGTTCGTGGCACGAACCGGTACTAAAGGCTTGTCCCTTTAGTACCGGTTCATGGCATGAACCGGTACTATAGGTTAGACCTTTAGTACCGGTTGGTAACACAAACCGGTACTAAAGGGGCTCGTGGGGACCCGGCCTGACGCCAGCCTGCCACTACCCCTTTAGTACCGGTTCGTGGCACGAACCGGTACTAAAGGCTCAACACGAACCGGTACTATTGATCGCAGCCACGAACCGGCACTATTGATCACATTAGTGCCGGTTTTTTTACAAACCGGCACTAATGTGCTTCACATTTGACCCTTTTTCTACTAGTATAACTAATTTATTGCAAAAAGATATTCCTTTTGTCTTTGATGATAATTGTGTAGAAGCATTTGAAGTACTTAAGAAAGCTTTGATCACTGCACCTATTGTTCAGCCACCTGATTGGAATTTACCTTTTGAAATTATGTGCGATGTTAGTGATTATGATGTAGGTGCTGTTTTAGGGCAAAGAGTTGATAAGAAATTGAATGTTATCCAATATGCTAGTAAGACTCTTGATACTGCCCAGAGAAATTATGTTACTACTAAAAAAGAGTTCTTAGCAGTTGTATTTGCATGTGATAAGTTTAGACCTTATATTGTTGATTCCAAAGTTACTATTCACACTGATCATGCTGCTATTAAATATCTTATGGAAAAGAAAGATGCTAAGCCTAGACTCATTAGATGGGTTCTCTTGCTCCAAGAATTTGACTTGCATATTATTGATAGAAAGGGAGCTGAGAACCCCGTTGCAGATAACTTGTCTAGGTTAGAGAATGTTCTTGATGACCCACTGCCTATTAATGATAGGTTTCCTGATGAACAATTAGCGGTCGTCAATGCTTCTCGTACTGCTCCTTGGTATGCTGATTATGATAATTACATTGTTGCTAAATATTTACCGCCTGGTTTCACATACCAGCAAAAGAAAAAGTTCTTTTATGATTTAAGACATTACTTCTGGGATGATCTACACCTTTATAAAGGACTAGATGGTGTTATTAGACGTTGTGTGCCTGAGCATGAACAGGAACAGATCCTACGCAAGTGTAATTCTGAATCTTATGGAGGACACCACGCTGGAGATAGAACTGCACACAAGGTACTACAATCTGGTTTTTATTGGCCTACTCTCTTCAAGGATGCTCGTAAGTTTGTCTTATCTTGTGATGAATGTCAAAGAATAGGTAACATTAGTAGATGTCAAGAAATGCCTATGAATTATTCTCTTGTTATTGAACCGTTTGATGTTTGGGGCTTTGATTATATGGGACCTTTTCCTGCCTCTAATGGTTATACACATATTTTAGTTGTTGTTAATTATGTTACTAAGTGGGTAGAAGCTATTCCAACTAGTAGTGCTGATCATAACACTTATATTAAAATGCTTAAAGAAGTTATTTTTCCAAGGTTTGGAGTCCCTAGATATCTTATGACTGATTGTGGTTCACATTTTATTCATGGTGCTTTCCGTAAGATGCTTGCTAAGTATGATGTCAATCATAGAATAGCATCTCCTTATCATCTGCAGTCTAGTGGTCAAGTAGAGTTGAGCAATAGAGAGCTCAAATTAATTTTGCAAAAGACTGTGAATAGATCTAGAAAGAATTGGTCCAAAAAACTTGATGATGCATTATGGGCCTATAGAACTGCATACAAAAATCCTATGGGTATCTCTCCATATAAGATGATTTATGGAAAAGCGTGTCATTTACCTCTTGAACTTGAACATAAAGCATATTGGGCTATTAAAGAGCTCAATTATGACTTCAAACTTGCCAGTGAGAAGAGGTTGTTTGATATTAGCTCACTTGATGAATGGAGAACCCAAGCCTATGAGAATGCCAAGCTTTTCAAAGAAAAAGTCAAACACTGGCATGATAAGAGGATACAAAAGCGTGAGTTTAACGTAGGAGATTATGTGTTATTATTCAACTCTCGTTTAAGATTTTTTGCAGGAAAACTTCTCTCAATATGGGAAGGTCCCTACATTATCGAGGAGGTCTATCGTTCTGGTGCTATAAAAATCAACAACTTCAAAGGCACAAATACGAGGGTGGTAAACGGTCAAAGAATTAAACACTATATTTCAGGTAATCCTATCAATGTTGAAACTAATATTATTGAAACCATAACCCCTGAGGAATACATAAGGGACACTTTCCAGAACGTTCCAGACTCCGAAAAGGTTTAGGTATGTGGTACGGTAAGTAAACCGACTCCAAAACAACTCCAATGGCAGTTTTTATCAGTTTTGGAATATTTAAGAATTTTAGGAAGAAAGAAGTAGTCCGAAAGAGACACGAGGCTCCCACGGGAGTGTAGGGCGCGCTCCCCCTGTAGGGCTCGCCCCCCTATCTCATGAGCACCTCGTGTGCCTCCCGGACTCCGTTTTCTTGCATGTTACGTATTTTGGTCGGTAAAAATTCATTATATATACTCCCGAAGGTTTTGACCACCGTATCATGCAAATATCCTCTGTTTTCGTTTCGAGTTGTTCCTGTTGCGGAATAAAGCAAGATGTCTTCTCAGGAGTCAGTTGGAGAGAGCCGGGTGTCTCACCCAACGCCAGGTCCAGGAGCAAATAGCGATGCCTATCACTTTGGACCGTCGACGGAGGATGAGATGGAGGCTGATTTGAAAAGGATAGATGCCATGGAGGAAGATCAAGAAGTTACCTCTCGTCTCCAAGCAGAATTCACTATGGGGGAACTACCTAGCCTGGCTGTCCCTGCTTCGGTCATCCCTTCCAACTCTAGATTTCTTTCTTATGAAAATATGAAAAAGAGTTTCACTTGTTTTCGAGAAGCTATGCAGCATCCTTGGGTAAAAGGAGCTTTGGCCGTTACGGGCAAGCTCTGTAAAGAAATTATGGACCTCAAACAACAAGTCAATAAGCTCGAGGAGGAGAAACGTATCCTGAAGGGCATCATCGCCAAGAAGATCATAACACCAACTGTGAAGAAGGAGAAATAATCACATGGGTATGGGCACTCCCCTTGGCAACTTCCAAGCTTGGGGGAGGTTCCCTGGTATCGTATCACCAACACACTCCTATCTTTACCGCTTTATTTAGTTCCATCCTTTTAGTAGTATCTTGATCTAGTAGTTTGAAGTTTTGATATCAAGTAGTTTTGAGTTTTGCATTGTGATCTCTTTATGAATTCGAGTCCGTGTGCTATCTATAATAAAGATTAGTGTTGAGTCAAGGGCTTTGCTATGTTGCTATGATCTTGAGAAAGTAGAAAGAATAAAAGAGTTCATATTGATCTTGTGGATAGTGATAACTTCACACATAGAAAGTATGAGGCATAAAAATTGTTGAGAGTTGATGAACGTAGCCTTGGTCATCGTTGCAATTAATAGGAAGTGATAAGGAAAGAGGGGTTCACATATAAATATATTATCTTGGACATATTTTATTATTGTGAAGCACTCATTTAGTATGACATGCTAAAAGAGTTGATGTTGGACAAGGAAGACAACGTAATGGTTTATGTTTTCCACATCTCAGTTAAAGTATATTGTCATTGACCTTCCAAACTTGTTGAGCGCGCCTTTCCCCCTCATGCTAGCCAAATTCCTTGAACCAAGTAGAGATACTACTTGTGCTTCCAATTACCCTTAAACCCAGTTTTTACATGAGAGTCCACCATACCTACCTATGGATTGAGTAAGATCCTTCAAGTAAGTTGTCATCGGTGCAAGCAATAAAAATTGCTCTCTAAATATGTATGACTTATTAGCGCAGAGAAAATAATCTTTGTACGAACTTGTTGTGGAAGTAATAAAAGCGACGGACTGCATAATAAAGGTCCACATACACGGGGCAATATAAAGTGACGTTCTTTTGCATTAAGGTTTTATGCATCAACCCTAAACGCGCATGACAACCTCTGCTTCCCTCTGCGAAGGGCCTATCTTTTACTTTATGTTTTAACTTTATGATAGAGTCAAGGTGATCCTCACCTTTCCCTTTTTCATTTTATCCTTTGGCAAGCTCCTCGTGTTTGAAAGATCATGATGCATATATCCAATTGGATGTAAGTTAGCATGAGCCACTATTGTTGACATCACCTAAAGGTGAATACGTTGGGAGGCAACACAATAAGCCCCTATCTTTCTCAATGTCCGACTGAAACTCTATAACCACAAGTACTGCATGAGTGTTAGCAATTGTAGGAGACTACGAGATAGTTGAGTATGTGAGCTTGCTGAAAAGCTCTATTATTAACTCTTTCTGATGTTACGATAAATTGCAATTGCTACAATGACTGAGATTATAGTTTGTTAGTTCCCAATGAAGTTTTCGAACCATACTTGACATTGTGAATTGCTTGTTACTTGAGCATAGGAAATCATATGACAAAATCTATATATGTTGTTGTTATTAGAATGATCA
This sequence comes from Triticum aestivum, assembly GCF_018294505.1. Taxonomy (NCBI): domain Eukaryota; kingdom Viridiplantae; phylum Streptophyta; class Magnoliopsida; order Poales; family Poaceae; genus Triticum; species Triticum aestivum. Next base: position 29,259,044 of record NC_057813.1, on the reverse strand, counting down.
TGATGCCCTCATGTCCGTATTTTTTTTATCGACACCTCTATCTCTAAACATGTGGACATATTTTTCGATTTCGGCTTCCGCTTGAGGACAATCGAGGTCTAAGCTTGGGGGAGTTGATACGTCCATTTTGATATCAATATTTATTGCATTATGGGCTGTTATTACACATTATATCTCAATACTTATGGCTATTCTCTCTTATTTTACAAGGTTTACCATGAAGAGGGGGAATGCCCGCAGCTGGAATTCTGGCTGGAAAAGGAGCAAACGTTGGAAACCTATTCTGCACAGCTCCAAAAGTCCTGAAACTCCACGAAACAACTTTTTGGAATTAATAAGAATTTCTGAGCGAAAGAAATAGGCCAGGGGGCCCACACCCTGTCCAGGAGACAGGCCCCCCCCCTATAGGGTGCGCCCCCTATCTCCTGGGCCCCCTGGTGGGCCTCCGGCGTCCATCTTCTGCTATATCATCACTTTTACCCTGGAAAAAATTGTGGGCAAGCTTATGGGACGAAACTCCGCCACCACGAGGCGGAACCTTGGCGGAATCAATCTAGGGCTCTGGCGGAGCTGTTCTGCCGGGGACACTTCCCTCCGGGAGGGGGAAATCATCACCAATGTCATCACCAACAATCCTCTCATCGGGAGGGGGTCAATATCCATCAACATCTTCACCAGCACCATCTCCTCTCAAAACCCTAGTTCATCTCTTGTATCCAATCTTGTAAAAAACCACAAATTGGTACCTGTGGGTTGCTAGTAGTGTTGATTGCTCCTTGTAGTTGATGCAAATTGGTTTACTTGGTGGAAGATCATATGTTCAGATCCTTTATGCATATTATTACTCCTTTGATTATGAACATGAATATGCTTTGTGAGTAGTTACGTTTGTTCCTGAGGACATGGGTGAAGTCTTGCTATTAGTAGTCATGTTAATTTGGTATTCGTTCGATATTTTGATGAGATGTATGTTGTCTTTTCCTCTAGTGGTGTTATGTGAACGTTGCATGACACTTCACCATTATTTGGGCCTAGAGGAAGGCATGGGGAAGTAATAAGTAGATGATGGGTTGCTAGAGTGACAGATGCTTAAACTCTAGTTTATGCGTTGCTTCGTTAGGGGCTGATATGGATCCATATGTTTAATGATGTGGTTAGGTTTACCTTAATACTTATTTTGTAGTTGTGGATGCTTGCAATAGGGGTTAATCATAAGTGGGATGCTTGTCCAAGTTAGGGCAGTACCCAAGTAGCGGTCCACCCACATATCAAATTATCAAAGTACCGAACGTGAATCATATGAACGTGATGAAAACTAGCTTGACGATAATTCCCAATGTGTCCTCGGGAACTCCTTCCTCATTATTAGAAATTGTCCAGGCTTATCCTTTGCTACATAAAGGATTGGGCCACCTTGCTGCACTTGTTTACTTTATTTACTTGTTACTCGTTACTATTTATTTTATCACAAAACTATCTATTACCTACAATTTCAGTGCTTGCAGAGAAAACCTTACTGAAAACCGCTTATCATTTCCTTCTGCTCCTTTTTGGATTCGACACTCTTACTTATTGAAAGGACTACGATAGATCCCCTACACTTGTGGGTCATCAATAGCGCTAGCTACCATAAGGAGCATTCATTTTCCTGCTATACATTATTTTGCTCTCTTCATTGGTAGATGCATTAACGGTAAGGATGAAGCATGTCACATGTGTGTTCCTGATCTTTGTGTTCTCAAGAGTGTTGTATTAGGTAATAAAGATTACAACTTGGGGGCAATTGTTACACGTAGATTGCATAATAATGGTTTATTTGGAGATTTATTTGGAGGGATTTATGTGACCCGTGTTGCTAATTATCTTGGTATACTTCCACGTGAGGGTGATATAGAGTTGCCTCCTGCTTATTTAGATTATAAAGCTATGGTCAGTCATCATTTTCTTATGAGGAATGAATAATTCCTCCAGTATCGACTAATCTTTGACAGACGTCGCTCTGTCCATATTACTCTCCCTGCTCCTGCCCTTTTTGATTATCAAGCAAAAAGAAGATATGTTGTAACCATCGAGGAGGCAACCGAGTATGAGAGGAGGACGGAGGCAGCTCACCGCCATGCCGCAACTCAGGAGGCATTGGCTACTGCATCTCAGTACGACCCCAGTTACAACTTCGGATATCAGTCAGGCTATCCATGGCCATAGACCAACTTAGGCCAAAAGCCTAAGCTTGGGGGAGTACGTATTTCTCACCGACATTACATTCATGTTCACACACTCACTCTAGTTGTCGGTGCTCATACTTTTTCATTGTACTATCCATGCTAGTTTAATTTATTTTTCTAGCTTTCTTCTTGTGTGTTTGATAAACCTTAAGAAAAACCAAAAAAAATAGTTAGTTTAATTTCCATGCTTGTAGTAGTAATTAAAATGAAAACCCAAAAAGATTTCTCGTTCTTCTTTTGCTTGTTGGGAGCTTTCCCGTGTAAATAATTTTGTTTCTTTTCTTCCCTTTGGGGGTCGAGAGGAGAAGACCATAATGAAAATGTTTAGTGGCTCTAATATACATGATTGTTGATTTAACCAAGAGCCCATATTACCTTGTCTTCTCTCTTGAGTTGAATGCTTGCAGATTCCAGCTTAGTCCAATGCACGTGCACTATTATTATTATACACATCGTTCGGTCGTGCAAGTGAAAGGCAATAATGACAATATATGATGGACTGTTTGAGATGAGAGAAGCTGGTATGAACTCGACGTCTCTTGTTTTTGTAAATATGATGAGTTCATCATACCTGATTCAGACTATTATGAATAAACATGTTTGCAATGACAATTAGAGATTATAGTTACTTATGCCATGCTTAATTAGCTAGGAGCTTATAATGATTTACCTTGCGTGCCAACATGCTATTAAAACGATTGTGATGTGGTATGATAGGGTGGTATCCTCCTTTGAATGAATTGAGTGACTCGACTTGGCACATGTTCACGAATGTAGGTGAAACAAAATCAACATAGCCTTTACAATATTTATGTTCATGGTGGATTATATCCTACTCATGCTTGCACTCGGTGTTGATTAATTTTAATGCATGTTCATGACTATTGTCGCTCTCTCAGTTCGTCGCTTCCCAGTATTTTGCTAGCCTTCACCTGTACTAAGCGGGAATACTGCTTGTGCATCCAAACTCTATAAACCCCAAAGTTATTCCATATGAGTCCACTATACCTTCCTATATGTGGTATTTACCTGCCGTTGCAAGTAAATTTGTATGTGCCAAACTCCAAAACTTCAAATGAAATTTTGTTTTGTATGCTCGAGCAGCTCATGTATCAACTAGGGTTGTCTGTATCTTCCATGCTAGGTGGGTTATTCTCAAGAGGAGTGGACTCCGCTCATCATTCACGAGAAAACGGCTGGTAACCGGCATGCCCAGTCCCATGATCAAAAGATCAAATCAAATCAAAATAATTAAACAAAACTCCCCCAGGATTGTTGCTAGTTGGAGGCATCCGTTGTTTCGGGCAAGCCATGGATTGATGCTTGTTGGTGGTGGGGGAGTATAAACTTTACCATTCTGTTTGGGAACCACCTATAATGTGTCTAGCATGGAAGATATCGAGATCTCATAGTTGTTATGTTGATAGTGAAAGTATACCGCCCAAAATGTTATTCATCTCTATTTCAAAATCGAGATCTGGCACCTCTACAAATCCCTGCTTCCCTCTACGAAGGGCCTATCTATTTACTTTTATGTTGAGCCATCACCCTCTTATTAAAAAGTACCCGCTGGAGAGCACCGCTGTCATTTGCATGCATTACTATTAGTTTATATTGGGTATGACTTGACTGGATCTCTTTTACCATGAATTACAATGTTTAGTCAGTCCTTGATCTTTAAAGGTGCTCTGCATTTATCTTTTGCGGTCTCAGAAAGGGCTAGTGAGATACCATCTTGTTATATCATATTATGATTGTTTTGAGAAAGTGTTGGCATCCGAGTTTTATTATTATTGCTCGCTAGTTGATTATGCCATTGATATGAGTAAACATGAGACCTCAGTGTTATTGTGAATATGGTTACTCATAATCTTTGCTGAAAACTTGAATGTCGGCTTTACATATTTGCAACAACAAGAGCAAACAGAGTTTGTAAAAGTTTTTCTTTATCACTTTCAGTTTACAACTGAATTGCTTGAGGACAAGCAAAGGTTTAAGCTTGGGGGAGTTGATACGTCTCCGTCGTATCTACTTTTTCAAACACTTTTGCCCTTGTTTTGGACTCTAACTTGCATGATTTGAATGAAACTAACCCGGACTGACGCTATTTTCAGCAGAACTGCCATGGTGTTAATTTTGTGCAGAAATAAAAGTTCTCGGAATAACCTGAAAATCCACGGAGCAACTTTTCAGAATTAATAAAAAATACTGGCGAAAGAAATAGCGTCAGGGGCCCACACCCTGTCCACGAGGGTGGGGGGCCTCCACCTAGGCGTGCCCCCTGCCTCATGTGCCCCCTGGACGTCCACTGACCTCAACTCGAACTCCATATATCTGCTTTCGCGCAGAAAAAAATCAGAGAGAAAGTTCCATCGTGTTTTACAATACGGGGCCGCCGCCAAGCCCTAATCTCTCTCAGGAGGGCTGATCTAGAGTCCGTTCGGGGCTCCGGAGAGGGGATTCGTCGCCGTCGTCATCATCAACCCTCCATCACCAATTTCATGATGCTCACCGTCGTGCATGAGTAATTCCATCGTAGGCTTGCTGGACGGTGATGGGTTGGATGAGATTTACCATGTAATCAAGTTAGTTTCGTTAGGGTTTGATCCCCAGTATCCACTATGTTCTGAGATTGATGTTGATGTGACTTTACTATGCTTAATTCTTGTCACTAGGACCCGAGTGCCATGATTTCAGATCTGAATCTATTATGTTTTCATGAATATATGTGAGTTATTGATCCTATCTTGCAAGTCTATAGTCACCTATTATGTGTTATGATCCGACAACCCCGAAGTGACAATAATCGGGATACTTCTCGGTGATGACCGTAGTTTGAGGAGTTCATGTATTCACTATGTGTTAATGCTTTGGTCCGGTACTCTATTAAAAGGAGGCCTTAATATCCCTTAGTTTTCACTAGGACCCCGCTGCCATGGGAGGGTAGGACAAAAGATGTCATGCAAGTTCTTTTCCATAAGCACGTATGACTATATTCGGAATACATGCCTACATTACATTGATGAAATTGGAGCTAGTTCTGTGTCACCCTATGTTATAACTATTACATGAGGAATCGCATCCGACATAATTATCCATCACTGATCCAATGCCTATGAGCTTTTCACATATTGTGCTTTGCTTATTTACTTTACCGTTACTACTGTTACAACTACTACAAAACTGCTATTGTTACTTTTGCCACTATTACCGTCACTATCATACTACTTTGCTACTAAATATTTTGCTACAGATACTAAGTTATCCAGGTGTGGTTGAATTGACAACTCAACTGCTAATACTTGAGAATATTCTTTGGACCCCTTGTGTCGAATCAATAAATTTGGGTTCAATACTCTACCCTCGAAAACTATTGCGATCCCCTATACTTGTGGGTTATCACGCCTCGCAAGCGCCGCAACGATGATGAGGCCAGGAGCTGCTCCCTCCGCCTGTCGGTGAAGGAGTGGCGCAAGGAGCAGGCACGGAAATGTGGCGCCCTCTCCCGCAGCGCTGGAGCATGGGTGTGGGCCAACTTCGATAGGCTAGACTGTATCTTCTCCCCCGTGCTCAAGCATCTCCGGGCGGCAGAGCACGCGTGGTTTGATGCAAACGAGGTGGCTGCCGTCGGAGAGGAAGCTGCAGCGGCACGGATGCCGGCGTTGAAGGAGGAGTACAACCTCGCCTTCATGCTCTGCAACTCGTTGATGGAGCACCACCTCAGATCTAGGTTTAATTTCGTTTATTCACTCTGCTTCTATGTGTCGAACTCCGGTGATTGTAATATCGAACTGCTAGTTTGAATATGCCATATGTGTTTGGGATCTGTTCTTTCTCGGTGTCCGCTGTACCGCAAATTTTGTTTACAGGATGTCGTAAACGAAATTTGCAGGACCGCGCCACCCCTCCATCAGCGGGTAGAGGGAGGAGCTCTCGGCCTTGTCATCATGGCAGCACTTACGTAGCAGCGAGCCGTCGCGCCCCCCTCGTTCGCCCCTCCCGCGTCCAAGGCACAACAATGGGGCGGGAGTAGTATGCATGTACGTGCGGCAAAGATCAGTCGGAGGCAAAGGGATTTCTCGCCAGAGGGAACGATTTGCGATAGAGGAGGAAAGGTGAAATACCGAATGTGAACCCTAAATCATGGTCGCTCCCGTATATATAGGGGAAACACGGGCGTTTTATGGGCCGCCCGTAAAACTTTTACGGGCCGGGTCATTTTTACTGTATCTGAATGGACCGCTTTCCCCCGCATCCTGTGTATCCGTCGGAGTTTAACGGGGCAGTGAGCTTTTAAGGGATTTGCTAAAGATATGCTCTAAACATGTCTGCATGTTAATGTGTCGTTGGCATGGTGCATTTTGTAGTAGTATAGTAATATCGTAGTAACCTATATCGGCAGCAGACATTTCCAGCTATATAAATTTTAGAATAAACTTTTTTGAACTGCATCGCACTTTGAGCCTCGTCTTCCCCAAAGGTGGGATCGTCAGGTGCTTGCTGCGGTCGAATCCTCTAACGGAGGTGTGGTCCTCGACTGCTGGGTACCGCAGTTGTTGGGGATATACCCCGCGGTATGACCTGGCCGGAGTCGTAACACGGCCGGGGCTCGGTAAACTGGTGGGTGTTAAACCGGCAGACAGTTAAAACAGATGGCTAAGACAGACGGTAAACCGGCGAGTGTTAAACCAGCAGAGTTAAGACAGATGGTAGCACCGGCAGGTGTTAAGACAATCATAACCTGGCAGACCATGTTAAACCGGCGGACCATGTTAAACCGGCCGACAATGTTAAACCGACAGACAATGTTAAACCGGCAGACAATGTTAAACCGGCAGACAATGTTAAACCGGCAGACGTTAAGAAGCCCAGGAAAGGAAGTCAAAATAGTTTAAGTCTTAGTCCGAGATGGACTCTACATGTAACCCGCTCCTTCAACTTATATAAGGAGGGGCAGGGCTCCCCAAAGAGGGAGAAGCAAGAAACAATCTCTAGGCTAGACACAACTAGAGGAGAGTCGGTTTACAGCGACTCCCCCGTGATGATAATGAGATCTAGCCTCAAACGACATGTAGGGTTGTTACCAGATGATGTTTCCTGGGGCCCGAAGCGGTCTAAATCTTTGTCTTGCATGTTGCGTCTCTCGATTCCGCTGAACCCCTCTCAAGCTACCACGTAGAAGCGTTGGCCTCGCGACTAAGTCCTCACACTAAGGACATCTGACGTGTTATTTTCACAACAGTTGGCACCCACCGTGGGGCCCACACACAGTGGTGTTGAGTTCTTGAAGGGATTTCATCTAGGGATCGATGAAGCTCGCGATTGGTCGGATGTAGAAGAACCGGCACAAGACAACCACACGGGATTTACTTTGGATCTGGAAGTGTGAGATTTGAGTTGAGAATAAATTAGAGTTGCAAGATGCGTGCCGCCGCAACCGGGTGATCCGACGAAATCAGGTCAATTTTCGCTATGTCGATGGTAAAGGCCGTGACGGACAAAAGTTGCCGCTGCAATACCTCCAACCCGGCGATAACAGATCAATTTTCATTGGAGATTACCAAGTCACTACAAATTAGAGGGATCTTTTTTAGGGTTCGAGAAAATTCGCAAGTTTTCGGATGAAGAAGTTCGTAAAGCTCTGGCAAGGAACAATCACAGGATAATCCAGCCCGGAAAAGTCTTGAGCAGAGTTGTAGCCAGGGGTAAAACAATTCGCCAGACAGTCTTTGGATCTGATAGTATAATATTCCAAGATAAGTCGCCGCCGCTTGTGGACCAATCATGAGCCGCCAAGAACGTCGTTCTCCACTGCTTCTTGTTTTTTGCTGACGCGTCGAGTCCAGATACATTGATCGAGTGCAGGTTGACCGAGTCAGAAGAAAATACCAACTGTGTGACCATAGGATAAGTCTGAATCGGGCCATCAACTTATGAATCGGAGATCAGTCAAATTACAGCTATCTGCCGTGACTCCGAGTCACCGTGGTCGGCTGCTCCTCTGCTCCAGGCCTTGCATGCACCCTCTTCTCCACCGAACCGCCCTCGGGCCATCTCCACGGTGCTCCCTATCCCGGATCAATCGATCGCTTCAGTGCAGTGTGCCCACGGCTGCGGTGTGCCCCGCACCGGCCCCTTCACAATCTGCCGCCGGATGCCAAACTGTCGTCGAGCCGTCACCACTCTCCTCGTCCGGTTTACCTCGACCACGTGACGAGTTGTTGTTGCTATGCTGGAGCTCTCACACTTGGGCACGCCCGCTCCTCTAACCTGCGTCGTGGCTGACCGCGGTCCCTCGCCATGGTTTCCCTTTGAGTCACCATTGTGGGCCGCCCATCTCCGCAGTCAAACTGCCGGTCCTCGGCCAAGCCGCTTCGCTGTTGCTTCTTCCGTCGCGAGTCCGCGGCGCGCGATCCGCCTCTACCCATGAGCCACCTTCTACTGCGGCCATGCCACCGACCTTGACCCGCCGCTGCCGCTGCATCGCTGGTCCTCGTCCTGGCACTCGCCTCCCCTCACCTCCTCTATCGGGTCACTGCTTGCTTCGAGCTGCTGCGAGCCGGCCCTGCCCCTCCTAGTCAGCACCTACACCAGAGAGACGTCGTCTGCCTTGGACCGCCGCACGGACCGCAACCCGAAGCCAGCCACGGCCTCGACGTCCACCTCTGCTGCTTCACCGGGTCACGGCCGCGATTGTTGTCCATCACCTTCAAACTGGCTGTTTTCTGAATCGTCAACCTTCAACTCCGTCCAATGTTTTGAGTCGCCGCCGCGGACTTCACCGTTGGCTTGCTGCGGTCCTGTGCTACTACTGCAGCCCGTTTCGACATCTCAAGTCGCCGCCGCCGAGCCGTGATCGTGACCCTGCGTTGTCGTGTCTGCAGCAGGCGCGCTGCGCCAGCCGCCTCACCTTTGCTAGGGGTGAACTACCTACTGCTGCTCTGATGAAACGCTCGCCACAGATAAACCACTGTTGCTTGAGTCGCCTTTGAAGCTGCCTAGCTGGATCAACTTTACTCCGAGCCGACGCCACTGTTGCGATTTAGGCCTTCACCTCACCTCCATCTGCACTGCGCACTTGCGCTGAGCCGGCCACGGCCTCTTGCTTCCAACCTGTCGTCGCGGGCGCGTGTTGAACCGCCGCAGCTCGATTATTGTCGCCAGGTCGACCCCGCCCTATTACCACTGCGGTCTCCCATCGCCTCCGGTCCGGGCGTTGACGTTGCGCCCTGGTCGTTCGACTCGCCGGTGCTTCTTCGGCTGCACCGCGAGCAGCTTTGTTGGGGATATAACTATTTGTGTAAGCCGCCCAGGAGGGGCCGGGTTACGCAAAGAGGACTCACTAGAAATAAACCCAAGACCAATCATGAAGATGGCGGTTCAATAAAGGGCTTAAAGCCCACAGGCGACTTAAGGCTGTTGTAGTAAACCGCCATAATGGCATGACTTGTATCATAAGGTAGATTTAACTAGTCGCTGAGCCGGACACTGTTTATAAGCCGGCCGGGACTCTGTAGGCCATAGGGCATCAACCCGTGTATATAAGAGGACGACCTGCTGGCGGCTTAGGGCAAGAAACAACTCATCGAGAGCCGGGCATAGCGTATCTCACTCCCTGGTCATCGAAACATCAATACCAACCCAACTAGACATAGGCCTACCTTCACCGTAAGGGGCCGAAATAGTATAAACCTCTCGTGTCATTTGTCCCGATTAACCCCTTCAAGCTTCCTAGTTATGATGGCTCCACAACAAAGTCCTTTCACGAGGACATCTGACGTGACAATTCCACGACAGTTGGCGCCCACCGTGGGGCCAGCGCACGGTGGATTTGAGTTCTTGAAGGGCAACTTCGAAGGGCTCAAGGGATACGTAGTGGGCCGGATGACCAAGAGCCATCGCAGCAAGATCTACATCAACGACGAAGGCTGGGGCCCCGACGCCGGCTCAATTGAGTATGGGTACCGGGTCCCCTTCGGTGGAATCCACGTCTTCATCGGCCAGATCGGAGAGCCGGGCCCTAAGCCGGACAGCTGCACCGACCTCATCGAGACGGCTCAGCGTGCGAGAAAGACCCGAGCTCAACCCGTCATTAAGCGTGCTTTCGTAGGCTGCATCCATGGAGAGGAACTTTCTGAAGGATCTGAAGACGGTGGTGAGACGGCCGTCCTCTCAGACGGTGATTCGTCCGCCGGTTCAACAGATTCGTTGTACCAGGTGCAAGACGGCGTGCTCGGGGGCTATTCTCATGGCACCAGTATTCCGGACCCCTGTGAGCCGCCAAGATGGGTAGGAGTCTTCATGGCTGGGACTCAACCTGGTTCAAATTCCACAGCTGTTGTAGCAATAACGTCCGGGACAGGAGTGGCCGAGGCAGGAGGCCCTGTGCGCCCGCCGGCTCAGGTGCTGATAGACCTCATGGACAAGCTTACGGTCCTGTTAACCGCCACGGTTATCCCTGCAAACAAGGATGAGCATGACGCGGAGGTGGCACGGGTGCGTGAGGAAATAGCTCAAGCCAAGGAGGCCTTAGCAGCTGAGGACACCAGGTTAGCCACGGAGCGGGCGGCTCTAGATGCCTGGGCACAGCGGCTACAATCCGAAGCTTACCAGCTCACGACGAGCTTAAATGCGTCCAACAAGGTGATGACGAGGAGACATCAGAAAACCCAGTCCCGTCTACCTCCGAACTACGACCCACGAGTTCTTTTTGCTACACCCGGAGCTAGCCCAAGTAACCCGCCTGAGACCAACCAGTTTATGACAGCTGGAGCAGGAGGACCAGTTCAGCCTCGAGAGATGCCACCTCCTCATATGAGCATGGCACCACCGCGTTATGCGCCGGTACCGCCGGGTCACTTTTCCAATCCCATGGAGAACTTAATCGCGGCTTCGACGCGTTTGGCGGCTCTTCCCATAGACGGTGATGACCCGACAGCGGTGGAGACCCGGAGGGTCAGAGAACTTCTCCAGACGGCCTTGGCTCAGCAAGAGACCTATTCCTACAGCCGGGACAGGATTCATTCAACCCCTCCGCCTTGGTTAGCACCGCCTCGTCAGAACCAGAGCCCGAGTTACAGCAGGCACATGGAGTCTGAAGCTTTGTCAAGCAACGCCCAACGCCATATCCAACCCGGTGGCTATAGCCCGGTGCAAGACCGAGTATGTCAGGAGAATGAGCGGGCGGCTCAGCTGGCGGCTCAACCGGCGGCTCATCAGGATTTCCCGGAGTATCCAACGACTTCAGTTGAGACGGGAGTAGCTACTAGAACCGGTGGTGTTCCCTGTTTGGTACCGGCATTGCATAACGTGCGTCTACCCAAGGATTTCAAGGGACTATTGGGGAACGTAGTAATTTCAAAAAAATTCCTACGTACACGCAAGATCATGGTGATGGCATAGCAACGAGAGGGGAGAGTGTCCGTCCACGTACCCTCGTAGACCGTAAGCGGAAGCGTTATGACAACGCGGTTGATGTAGTCGTACGTCTTCACGATCCAACTAATCCAAGCACCGAACATACGGCACCTCCGAGTTCAGCACACGTTCAGCTCGATGACGATCCCCAGGCTCCGATCCAGCAAAGCTTCGGGGATGAGTTCCATCAGCACGACGGCGTGGTGACGATGATGATGCTCTACCGGCGCAGGGCTTCGCCTAAACTCCGCGACGATATGACCGAGGTGGAATATGATGGAGGGGGGCACCGCACACGGCTAAGGAACGATCCGTAGATCAACTTCTGTGTCATGGGGTGCCCCCTGCCCCCGTATATAAAGGAGCAAGGGGGGAGGAGGCCGGCCCTAGTAGGGGGCGCGCCAAGTGTGGAGTCCTACTAGGACTCCCTAGTCCTAGTAGGATTCCACCTCCCTTGTTGGAGTAGGAGAAGGGGAAAGAGGGGGAGAGGAAGAAGGAAAGGGGGGCTACGCCCCTTGTCCAATTCGGACCAGAGGGGGGGCGCAGGCCTCCTTCCTTTTGGCCTCTCTCCTCTATTCCCGTATGGCCCAATAAGGCCCATATACTCCCCGGCGAATTCCCGTAACTCTCCGGTACTCCGAAAAATACCCGAATCACTCGGAACCTTTCCGAACTCCGAATATAGTCGTCCAATATATCAATCTTTACATCTCGACCATTTTGAGACTCCTCATCATGTCCCCGATCTTATCCGGGACTCCAAACTCCTTCGGTACATCAAAACTCATAAACTCATAATATAACTGTCATCGAAACCTTAAGCGTGCGGACCCTACGGGTTCGAGAACTATGTAGACATGACCTAGAACTATTCTCGGTCAATAACCAATAGCGGAACCTGGATGCCCATATTGGCCCCTACATATTCTACGAAGATCTTTATCGGTCAAACCGCATAACAACATACGTTGTTCCCTTTGTCATCGGTATGTTACTTGCCCGAGATTCGATCGTCGGTATCCAATACCTAGTTCAATATCGTTACCGACAAGTCTCTTTACTCGTTATGTAATGCATCATTCCGTAACCAACTCATTGGTCACATTGCTTGCAAGGCTTATAGTGATGTGCATTACCGAGAGGGCCCAGAGATACCTCTCCGATAATCGGAGTGACAAAACCTAATCTCGAAATACGCCAACTCAACATGTACCTTCGGAGACACCTGTAGTACTCCTTTATAATCACCCAGTTACGTTGTGACGTTTGGTAGTACCCAAAGTGTTCCTCCGGTAAACGGGACTTACATAATTCTCATAGTTACAGGAACATGTATAAGTCATGAAGAAAGCAATAGCAACATACTAAACGATCAAGTGCTAGGCTAACGGAATGGGTCATGTCAATCACATCATTCTCCTAATGATGTGATCCCATTAATCAAATGACAACTCTTTTGTCCATGGCTAGGAAACATAACCATCTTTGATAAACGAGCTAGTCAAGTAGAGGCATACTAGTGACACTATGTTTGTCTATGTATTCACACATGTATTATGTTTCCGGTTAATACAATTCTAGCATGAATAATAAACATTTATCATGAAATAAGGTTATTCTATGTCCACAATGCTCTGCATGGAGCTACTCTAGCTAATTGCTCCCACTTTCAATATGTATCCAGATTGAGACTTAGAGTCATCTGGATTGGTGTAAAAGCTTGCATCGTTGTAACTTTTACGACGGGCTCTCACTACAAGAAATATGTCAACTTATGACCTTCTGTCAGTGACCCTCGAAGAATTGGTCATAAATTTCTGACCATTTTAGATCAATTGGTCAAAAGCTGTTCAGGGGGCTTCAAACCCTAAACCATTGCGACCATTTTGGTTAGAAAGGTCGTAATTTCCTTACACGAAATGGTCACAAAGCAAACAGTGCTAGTCCGCTGCCTTATTTCTACTTGTTAATGACCAATATAGATGGTCATAACCTTGTAGATTGTGGTGGGTTGTGATGACTAGGCGCCATCTCATCAGTTTTGCCTATGTGTCATGTCCATGTGGCAGTTTTTGCCCTAGGTTGTGAAGCAACCTATATTTCTATCATTTCCAAAATTCCCAAAAAAATCTCATAAATTCTTTGGGTCATATCTTCATCAAATATGTAAAAATCCTTCCTTGCCTAGTTCAAAACTAATTCAACAATATTCATTTTCCTATTATGTTCACAACAACACTTTATGAAGGAAGTGCTATTTATATATTCTTGATTGCCCTACGAATTTTTGGGCACTCTTTCCTATTATGTTCTACAGGACGGCGGTTCGACCCGCAATGTTGTATGGCGCGGAGTGTTGGCCGACTAAAAGGCGACATGTTCAATAGTTAGATGTGGCGGAGATGCGTATGTTGAGATGGATGTGTGGCCACACGAGGAAGGATCGAGTCTGGAATGATGATATACGAGATAGAGTTGGGGTAGCACCAATTGAGGAGAAGCTTGTCCAACATCGTTTGAGATGGTTTGGGCATATTCAGCGCAGGCCTCCAGAAGCTCCAGTGCATAGCGGACGGCTAAAGCGTGCGGAGAATGTCAAGAGAGGGCGGGGTCGACCGATTTTGACATGGGAGGAGTCCGTTAAGAGAGACCTGAAGGATTGGAGTATCGACAAAGAGCTAGCTATGGACAGGGGTGCGTGGAAGCTTGCTATCCATGTGCCAGAGCCATGAGTTGGTTGCGAGATCTTATGGGTTTCACCTCTAGCCTACCCCAACTTGTTTGGGACCAAAGGCTTTTTTGTTGTTGTTGTTGTTGTTGTTGTTGTTGTTTCCTATCCAAATCATTACCGCATGACATAATTCAGCTCCATTTGCCTAGCAAATCTTCCTCGGCAAATTTCCAAAGTTTTTGTCCACCTAGAAGCATTGTGAAGGAAGTACCTTTTTTATATCTCTAAATGACATGAAATTTATACAGTTTCTTCATATGCCCAAATTATCACCCTCCTCCAAATTGCAGCTCAGTCAAATCATCTATGTGAGCCCAGGTTCAATTTATATTTTATGGCCAAATTGGCACGTTGCAAAGCAAGTGTTATATAGACCCCTCCTATTACCCTCAAACTTTTCGGGCACTCTTCCATACCCAAATCATTGCCACATGATAATATTCAGCTCAATTTTCCTAGTAAATCTTTCTCGGGAAATTTCCAAAGTTTCTACCTCGAGAGAAGCTTTGTGAAGTAAGTACTAGCTAGGCTTACCCAAATGATCTGAAAATTGACCAGCGCATGACCATACCTAAGTAACTTACCTACACCAATTTTGAGCTCATTTCATTCATCCAATCTCTCTCACTAGTTTTCCCAAGTTTCTGTCCATAGAAGAGCATTGTGAAGGAAGTACTACTTTGGCATGTCCAAATGGTATCAATTTTCTACAATGCTTTCCTATGCCCAAATAACCATCCTCCACAAAATTTCAGCTCAATCCATTCATTATTTTGAGCCCAGCTTCAACATTCATATTTTTGTCCAGCGTGGTACTTTGCAAAGCAAGTACCACCTAGATCCTCCTTTTGAGCTAAAAAATTGTGAAGACATTCTCCTTAGTAGATGATCATCCTCAGCCAAAACTCACGCCCATTGGCCATGTGCATTTCCCGTACCGCTAATCAAACACTTGGCTGCTAATTCATGTTTGAGCATCGATCGGTCTTCTCGTGAGAATCTTATGTTGTAATTTTCTTCCTAGCACCAACCTGGGGATTGCCCAACCTACTAGACATGCCTAAGCCGCCCAGAACACATGGCAACATTACGGTCACGCGGTGACCACGCGACGGGCATGCGAGTTTACGCGCTCTAGAGTTGAGGCCCTCGGCCACCGCCCAAACCTTGATGTATCGCCAACAAACCATGTATTTATAATTAAATAGGTCCTTATGTACCTAGAAATGATTTTTGGAAAAAATAAATAGCAAACTATGAGGCAGCTGTAGTTCAAATTTGACCCGCTTCCAACTGAATCGGCGGAAATTTGTCTTTTTCACGAGAGGTGGATCAAATTTTTTTACACCCAACCATTTTGTCAATTGTGCATTAAATATGGCCTGGTATTTTATAAAAATGATTTGGTCCAATTTTGCAACAATTATTTGGTAGTTCCTTCACAAAAAAACCTCCTTTCGGGCACTCGAAAAATGGAAAATGGTTTTTTCGTCCAACGAAAATGAAAACTTCCTTAGGCAACATTGTTTGCCATTCCAATATGCACCCTTGTGCACAATATGAGATCATTTGAACAAACTATGCCATGAATGTGGCCATAAGATTGATCATTTGGCTTGAAAGCCATTGATCTCCACACATGATAGCTCGTTTCTGAGAACACTTTTTTAAAATAATTGCCGTATTACAAGTTTGTTATTTTTCCTAGGAACTTGGCCACATATGATGACACAATGCGAAGGTTTCCCAATTTTTTGATTTTTTTTGAATTTTTTATACCCATTTCAAAATGCGGTCAAAACGGCGGGAATGACCGTTCCTAGCTAGTGGTTGAATCTTGGAATTTTTTTGGTGTTTGTCTGATTAAATAGGTCCTTATGTACCTAGAAATGATTTTTGGAAAAAATAAATAGCAAACTATGAGGCAGCTGCAGTTCAAATTTGACCCGCTTCCAACTGAATCGGCGGAAATTTGTCTTTTTCACGAGAGGTGGATCAAATTTTTTTACACCCAACCATTTTTTCAATTGTGCATTAAATATGGCCTAGTATTTGATAAAAATGATTTGGTCCAATTTTGCAACAATTATTTGGTAGTTCCTTCACAAAAAAACCTCCTTTCGGGCACTCGAAAAATGGAAAATGGTTTTTTCGTCCAACGAAAATGAAAACTTCCTTAGGCAATATTTTTTGCCATTCCAATATGCACCCTTGTGCACAATATGAGATCATTTGAACAAACTATGCCATGAATGTGGCCATAAGATTGATCATTTGGCTTGAAAGCCATGAATCTTCACACATGATAGCTCATTTCTTGGAACACTTTTTTAAAATAATTGTTGTATGACAAGTTTGTTATTTTTCCTGGGAACTTGGCCATATATAATGACACAATGCGAAGGTTTCCCAATTTTTTGATTTTTTTTGAATTTTTTATGCCCGTTTCAAAATGCGGTCAAAACGGCGGGAATGACCGTTCCTAACTAGTGGTTGAATCTTGGAATTTTCTTAGTGTTTCTCTGATTAAATAGATACTTATGTACCTAGAAATGATTTTTGGAAAAAATAAATAGCAAACTATGAGGCAGCTGCAGTTCAAATTTGACCCGCTTCCAGCTGAATCGGCGGGAATTTGTCTTTTTCACGAGAGGTGGATCAAAACTTTTTACACCCAACCATTTTGTCAATTGTGCATTAAATATGACCTTGTATTTTAGAAAAATGATTTGCAACAATTATTTGGGAGGTCCTTCACAAAAAAACCTCCTTTTGGGCACTCGAAAAATGGAAAATGGTTCTTTTGCAAATAAAATGAAAGCTCTATTTGAAAACATTGTTTGCCATTTCAAGATGCACACCACACTTATGCAAAATACGAGATCATTTTGATATGCCATTGTTATATTTTTTATAAGAAATCAAAGTTTTGGGTCCAAAATTTTGAGATTCAAGCGCGAGATAGCTGGCCAATCAGACACGAGGAACTGCCTTCACGCGGATCACCAAATTGGACGCAGTCTGAGCCGTCCATCGCGCACCCATCCAGCGGTGGAGCTTGTGCCGAGAAAAAAAACCCTAACCCACGCACCCACCCACCCTCCCCTCGATCCCAGAACCGATCCGCCCACTCACCCTCCCCCTCCCCTCGATCCCCAGATCCCACCTCGCCGCCGCTTGACTATTGCTCGCCGTCCCGCCCCTCCTCCCTGCAGAGGCGCCGCGCTCCGATGATGGCGTGGGCGGAGGATGAGGCCATCAGCCCCACGTCGCCTCGGCAGGGCTACACATCTTGGAGCGGATCGGCCGCGACGCCGCCACGCAGCCCGACCTGGAGGAGGCGCTCGAGGCCTCGCGCTACGCCTCCCACCCCTACTCCTCGCACCCCGCGAAGCTGCACGAGCCCCTCTCCATCTCTCTCTCCTTCCTGGAGATGAGAGAGGCTCGGCTGCTCCTTGTAGGTTGGTGGTGAGGAGCAAGGGGGCCGAGAAGTCGGCCGCCAACGGGAAGAAGGGCAAGGCCGGCAAGGTTAGCCTCCTCCCCCTCCTCCTCTTCCACCTCGCCTTCACCATCCCCGCACGGCACTCATGAGTTGTCGCTCCAGATCCATGGATCGCTAGTCAGGAGTTGCGCCCCTCTCAATCGTCGCCGTCACAGAGTTCTTTGTTCAACTTCATCTGGGTTCTAGTGATTAAATTTAACCTGCAGACTTCTTTGTTCGCAGACAAGCAGGGTTTCTTCCTGCCAGTAGCGATGTTGGAAAAGATCGGGTTGCCGCCCAAGCCGTCGATGCGAGGGGCGGCCTGGGTGCTGGATGCCTCCAACTGCCAGGGTTGTGTTGCTCAGTTCTCCTTGTTTACATGGAAGGTAATCAATCTCGTGATCTCTAGCCTCGTGATGATGATGTGAAGCATAACGTACTCTGCCATAATCCAACCGGGCACAATAATCCAGTTCGTACCAATTTCAGTTGCATTTCATGGGAATCCCCTTCACTTTTGGACCACTGTTTCACACTACTTGTAATATTCAAAGAAAGCCTACTCATTACTTGGATAAATTCTCGCCTCTGCCTGTTTTAACTATGCAGAACCAAGAATTAGCAGTTTTAACAGGTTGAACTGTGGGCTTGCACCGTGTGCTTGCAAGGGGGTTAGATGAGGTGTTGACACACATCTCAGCCTATTAGTACTCGATCGGATCACAGCCCCAAAAAAGTACAGAACCACTACATGCTGCAAGCTTCACGCCTTTTAGTTCCATGCACTGCAATTATGTCGAGGAGGATGAGGTCATTCCCATGAGCTTGTGCAGAGGGGGAAAACTAAGTTGGTGCACATTCTCACTGGAACGACCTCGATGTATGTCGACTGATAATCTCTTTTAGTCCTAGCAGTGAAAGTTAATAATTGCTCTGTTTCATGCCTAATAAAAAAAGTTGTACTGCATGTTTGTTTTATGCTATCTGAATCTACATTGCCAAAGATGGTTGGACCAGGAGTTGTGTTAAACTTTGGTGTATTTAATATGTAGCATCATTGCCAAAGATGTGTATGGAGATGGTTAGTTGGCCAATGTATATGATTGTATTCACTTTGTACAGCTGCTCCACAACTTTTCTTATGTTGCAGTATCTGTGTATTCACTCTGTTGCCACTGAACATTGCAATCATTCAATTATTCTACTCTGTTTGTCTTGTTCACTCTGTTGCCACTGAATCTGTTGCTCTTCTTGTGCAAAAAAAATTAGTGCTGCTAGTCAGAATGAAGTTGCATGTAGGCAACTCTTGTTCTAGATTTCTCTGGACTATGATTGTAATGGATGGAATGAAACTTAAATCATGACGTCTTGTTGCTCATTTGAACTGGTGCTACCATGAGTTTTGTTGTGATTTCTGTGTCCTGATCTGGTATGGGGTTCAAATTGCAGATTGGCAAGGCCGGTGGTGAGAAGTGGAAGTCCCAAGTGATGTTGTAAGTTTCCCGTCTCCCCTCCCCCTCTCTGTTACTGCTCGATTCTGTGCTAGTCACTTCCTTCTTTCTTCAGTGTTTGCTCGGTGTCATGATGAAAATGTGATCGTACCTGTGTTGGTTTACTTGTTTCCGTGTCAGTTTGGCTAGTGCTCCACCCAGTTTTTCAGTTAGAATTCAAATTCAGTAGCTATGCAATGGCTGATCTACTACCTGCGCTCAATTCGGTCGTATAAATCAAATATGATTACTGCTAGCTATGGAGGGGCTTTTTTCTCGAGCAATCAGTCAGTAGGAGGGGCTTTTTTGCTGCTTGTTTTTGCTTCAGTTGGGTACATGAATCTCTGGTTATAAGGATTTCAGAGCCACGACTTGTTCTGAATCTCTGGTTGTTTCATGATGCTAGTCCGCACTTACAATATATTTTCCTAAGGTGATGCATGCATGATTAGTACCAGTGTGAGATGTCGATTCATGTATCTGTGTTTGGTGCGACATTCATATATCCATACATTGGGATGTTGGGATACTTGGATTCCTATTTTGTCTCTTGTAGCATCGAATGCTAGTCTTTGTTTTACTAAATTCATCAGATAGTTAACTCACTGTGAGATGTCCACTCTTGTTTTGTTAACAAACATGAACTGTTAAGTCATCTATTCCTGGCTGTTGCTTTTGTTCAGTATATATGTCTACTTTCTGATTTGTAAGCATAGGTGGTTATAGGTTGCTGTGATGAATATTTGTACAGTTGTTTGCATATTTGAAAGATACATGACATGTTCCTATTCTACATCTGTTTGCATGTTCCTATTGCACTGATCATCACTATTGGTAAATGCTATTGCCTGATATAATAGAAGTATGAGCAGTCAACCATTGTACAACTGTTTGCATATGTTTTTTTATAAATGATGATTGTGAAAGATGTTCACATGTTAATTTTTGTTGACTAAATTCTCTTATGCGCTTGACTTGGCTTGACCCAGAACAGCAGCATCCTTGATGCGTACTGACCTTCACCTTGTTTTTTCTCTCGCAGGCTCGAAGGAGGCAGTATGCAAGGCACCTCCTGATGGATATTGCTTGCTGGCTTCTGCTTTTTGAATGCCTGTATTACCGCAGCTTGTGCCGCTATTCCAAAAGTTATGTATTTGTGAACATAGGAGATAAGTTATTGATATGTGTTCGTCTGTCTAATGTTATGCGAGATAAAGTTGTGTGAGAAAGTTTTCTATACTTTTGTTATTATTGTGGGAAAGAAGTACTATTACTATACTGATTTGAGAATATTGGCTGTAAATAAAAGAGGGCTTGGCCCACTATTGGATTGTAAAAAGGCCATGTCCAGAATTTATATTGCACTCAATACTTGGGCTCTAAAAAGGCCATGGCCCAAACTATGTTGGACTTGTTTCTAAAAAGAGCAATATAACTTTCAGATTCTAAAAAGGTTGAGGCCCAAAAAAATGGATTGTAAAAGACTGCATCTCAGAAAAAAAAATCCTAATTGTTCGGCCAGGCCCATTTAGCCAATCAAAGCATAGAGGAAAAGAATATAAATGGGCTGAATTAATGGGCTCGGCCCATATAAACACCGAATTGGACCGGGATGAATCTTTTGCCACGTCAGATTGCCACGCTGGATGCCTACGTGGCCTGGGGAGGTTGCTAGTGACCAAAACGCCACAGTAGACGTATTTTGGTCATAAACGTTTGCGACCATTCCAAAAGAAAGGTCGCTATAGTCAGTTTACGACGCCCAGCTTTTGACCTTATGTTTTTGGTCACAAAAAGGTCATAAATGGAAATTTGTGACCTTTCAGTGGCCAATAGTGGTGGTCATAAGTTGACATATTTCTTGTAGTGTCTTTTATCACCTCCATAATCGAGAAACGTCTCCTTAGTCCTCACTAAGGATATTCTTGACCCATGTCCAGTGATCTACTTATTAGATCAAAATTGTATTCCTTTGCCAAACACAGAGCAAGGTATACAATAGGTCTGGTTCACAGCATAGCATACTTTATAGTACCTATGACTGAGGCATAGGGAATGACTTTTCATTCTCTTTCTATTTTCTGCAATGGTCGGGTCTTGAGTCTTACTCAACTTCACACCTTGTAACACAGGCAAGAACTCCTTCTTTAACTGTTCCATTTTGAACTATTTCAAAAATTTATCAAGGTATGTACTCATTGAAAAATCTTATCAAGCGTCTTGATCTATCTATATAGATCTTGATGCTCAATGTGTAAGCAGCTTCACCGAGGTCTTGCTTTGAAAACTCTTATTCAAGTATCCTTTCATGCTATCCAGA
This sequence comes from Triticum aestivum, assembly GCF_018294505.1. Classification (NCBI taxonomy): domain Eukaryota; kingdom Viridiplantae; phylum Streptophyta; class Magnoliopsida; order Poales; family Poaceae; genus Triticum; species Triticum aestivum. Next base: position 29,237,380 of record NC_057813.1, on the reverse strand, counting down.
ATTTCCATATCATTTCCAATTAACAATATGTCATCCACATATAATATTAGAAATGCTACAGAGCTCCCACTCACTTTCTTGTAAATACAGGTTTCTTGAAAAGTCTGTATAAAACCATATGCTTTGATCAACTCATCAAAGCGTATATTCCAACTCCGAGATGCCTGCACCAGTCCATTGATGGATTGCTGGAGCTTTGCACACTTTGTTAGCATCTTTAGGATTGACAAAAACTTTCTGGTTGCATCATATACAACTCTTCTTTAATAAATCCATTAAGGAATGCAGTTTTGACATCCATTTGCCAGATTTCATAAAATGTGGCAATTGCTAACATGATTCAGACAGACTTAAGCTTCGATACGAGTGAGAAAATCTCATCGTATTCAACACCTTGAACTTGTTTGAAAACATTTCGCAACAAGTCGAGCTTAGTAGATAGTAACACTACTATCAATGTCCGTCTTCCTCTTGAAGATCCATTTATTTAACATGGCTTACTGATCATCGAGCAAGTCAATCAAAGTCCATACTTTGTTCTCATACATGGATCATATCTCAGATTTTATGGCCTCAAGCCATTTCGTGGAATCTGGGCTCATCATCGCTTCCTCATAGTTCGTAGGTTCATCATGGTCTAGTAACATGACTTCCAGAACAGGATTACCGTACCACTCTGGTGCGGATCTTACTCTAGAAGACCTACGAGGTTCTGTAGTAACTTAATTTGAAGTTTCATGATCATCATCATTAACTTCCTCACTAATTGGTGTAGTAGTCACAGGAACAGATTTCTGTGATGAACTATTTTCCAATAAGGGAGCAGGTACAGTTACCTCATCAAGTTCTACTTTCCTCCCACTCACTTCTTTCGAGAGAAACTCCTTCTCTAGAAAGGATCCATTCTTAGCAATGAATAGCTTGCCTTCCGATCTGTGATAGAAGGTGTACCCAATAGTTAACTTTGGGTATTCTATGAAGACGCACTTCTCCGATTTGGGTTTGAGCTTATCAGGTTGAAACTTTTTTCATATAAGCATCGCAACTCCAAACTTTAAGAAATGACAGCTTAGATTTACTGCTAAACCATAGTTCATACGGTGTCGTCTCAACGGATTTAGATGGTGCCCTTTTAAACGTGAATGCAGCTGTCTCTAATGCACAACCGCAAAACGATAGTGGCAAAACCGATAAGAGACATCATAGATCGCACCATATCCAATAAAGTGCGGTTACGACGTTCGGACACACCATAACGAGATCACACCATATCCAATAAAGTGCGGTTACGATGTTCGGACACACCATAACGTTGTGGTGTTCCAGGTGGCGTGAGCTGTGAAACTATTACACATTGTTTTAACTGAAGACCAAACTCGTAACTCTTATCCAATAAAGTGCGGTTACGACGTTCGGACACACCATAACGTTGTGGTGTTCCAGGTGGCGTGAGCTATGAAACTATTCCACATCTGTTTTAACTGAAGACCAAACTCGTAACTCAAATATTCGTCTCCGCGATCAGATCATAGAAACTTTATTTTCTTGTTACGATGATTTTTCCACTTCACTCTGAAATTCTTTGAACCTTTCAATTATTTCAGACTTATGTTTCATCAAGTAGATATACCCATATCTGCTCAAATCATTTTTGTGAAGGTCAGAAAATAACGATACTTGCCACGAGCATCAACACTCATTGGATCGCATACATCGGTATGTATTATTTCCAATAAGTCAGTAGCTTGTTCCATTGTTCCGAAGAACGGAGTTTTTAGTCATCTTGCCCAAAAGGCACGGTTCGCAAGCATCAAATGATTCATAACCAAGTGATTCCGAAAATCCATCTTTATGGAGTTTCTTCATGCGCTTTACACCGATATGACCCAAGGCAGTGCCACAAATAAGTTGCACTTATCATTATCAACTCTGCATCTTTTGGCATCAATATTATGAATATGTGTATCACTACGATCCAGATCCAACAAACTATTTTCATTGGGTGTATGACCATCAAAGGTTTTATTCATTTAAACAGAACAACAATTATTCTCTGTTTTTAAATGAATAACCGTATTGCAATAAACATGATCAAATCATATTCATGCTCAACGCAAACGCCAAATAACATTTATTTAGGTTCAACACTAATCCTGAAAGTATAGGGAGTGTGCGATGATGATCATATCAATCTTGGAACTACTTCCAACACTCATCGTCACTTCCCCTTCAACTAGTCTCTCTTTATTCTGTAACTCCTGTTTCGAGTTACTAATCTTAGCAACCGAACAAGTATCAAATACTCAGGGGCTACTATAAACACTAGTAAAGTACACATCAATAACATGTATATCAAATATACCCTTGTTCACTTTGCCATCCTTCTTATCCACCAAATATTCAGGGTATTTCCATTTCCAGTGACCATTTCCTTTGCAGTAGAAGCACTTAGTTTCAGGCTTTGGTCCAGCTTTGGGCTTCTTCATGGGAGTGACAACTTTCTTGTCATTCTACTTGAAGTTCCCCTTTCTTTCCCTTTGCCCTTTTCTTGAAACTAGTGATCTTGTCAACCATCAACACTTGATGCTCTTTCTTGATTTCTACCTTCGTCGATTTCAACATCACAAAGAGACCGGGAATCATTTTCGTCATCCCTTGCATACTATAGTTCATCACAAAGTTCTACTAACTTGGTGATGGTGACAAGAGAACTCTATCAATCACTATCTTATCTGGAAGATTAACTCCCACTTGATTCAAGCGATTGAAGTACCCAGACAATCTGAGCACATGCTCACTAGTTGAGCGATTCTCCTCCATCTTTTAGCTATAGAACTTGTCGGAGACTTCATATCTCTCAACTCGGGTATTTTCTTAAAATATTAACTTCAACTCCTGGAACATCTCATATGGTCCATGACGTTCAAAACATCTTTGAAGTCCCGATTCTAAGCCGTTAAGCATGGTGCACTAAACTATCAAGTAGTCATCATATTGAGCTAGCCAAACGTTCATAACGTCTGCATCTGCTCCTGCAATAGGTCTGTCACCTAGCGGTGCATTAAGGACATAATTCTTCTGTGCAGCAATGAGGATAAACCTCAGATCACGGATCCAATCCGCATCATTGCTACTAACATCTTTCAACACAATTTTCTCTAGGAACATATCAAAATAAACATATGAAAGCAACAATGCAAGCTATTGATCTACAACATAATTTGCAAAATACTACCAGGACTAAGTTCATGATAAATTTAAGTTCAATTAATCATATTACTTAAGAACTCCCACTTAGACAGACATCTCTCTAGTCATCTAAGTGATCACGTGATCCAAATCAACTAAACCATGTCCGATCATCACGTGAGATGGAGTAGTTTCAATGGTGAACATCACTATGTTGATCATATCTACTATATGATTCACGCTCGACCTTTCGGTCTCCATGTTCTGAGGCCATATCTGTATATGCTAGGCTCGTCAAGTATGACCTAGGTATTCCGCGTGTGCAACTGTTTTGCACCCGTTGTATTTGAACGTAGAGCCTATCACACCCGATCATCACGTGGTGTCTCAGCACGAAGAACTTTCGCAACGGTGCATACTCAGGGAGAACACTTCTTGATTATTAAGTGAGAGATCATCTTAAAATGCTACCGTCAATCAAAGCAAGATAAGATGCATAAAGGATAAACATCACATGCAATCAATATAAGTGATATGATATGGCCATCATCATCTTGTGCTTGTGATCTCCATCTTCGAAGCACCGTCGTGATCACCATCGTCACCGGCGCGACACCTTGATCTCCATCGTAGCATCTTTGTCGTTACGCCATCTATTGCTTCTACGACTATCGCTACCGCTTAGTGATAAAGTAAAGCAATTACAGGGCGTTTGCATTTCATACAATAAAGCGACAACCATATGGCTCCTGCCAGTTGCCGATAACTTCGGTTACAAAACATGATCATCTCATACAATAAAATATAGCATCACGTCTTGACCATATCACATCAGAACATGCCCTGCAAAAACAAGTTAGACGTCCTCTACTTTGTTGTTGCAATTTTTACGTGGCTGCTACGGGCTTAGCAAGAACCGTTCTTACCTACGCATCAAAACCACAACGATAGTTTGTCAAGTTGGTGATGTTTTAACCTTTGCAAGGACCGGGCGTAGCCACACTCGGTTCAACTAAAATGAGAGAGACAGACACCCGCCGGTCACCTTTAAGCAACGAGTGCTCGTAGCGGTGGAACCAGTCTCGCGTAAGCGTACGCGTAATGTCGGTTCGGGCCGCTTCATCTCACAATGCCGCTGAACCAAAGTATGACATGTTGGTAAGCAGTATGACTTATATCGCCCACAACTCACTTGTGTTCTACTCGTGCATATAACATCAACGCATAAAACCTAGGCTCGGATGCCACTGTTGGGGAACGTAGTAATTTTAAAAAAATTCCTACGTACACGCAAGATCATGGTGATGGCATAGCAACGAGAGGGGAGAGAGTCCGTCCACGTACCCTCGTAGACCGTAAGCGGAAGCGTTATGACAACACGGTTGATGTAGTCGTACGTCTTCACGATCCGACCGATCCAAGCACCGAACGTACGGCACCTCTGAGTTCAGCACACGTTCAGCTCGATGACGATCCCCGGGCTCCGATCCAGCAAAGCTTCGGGGATGAGTTCCGTCAGCACGACGGCGTGGTGACGATGATGATGCTCTACTGGTGCAGGCCTTCGCCTAAACTCCGCGACGATATGACCGAGGTGGAATATGGTGGAGGGGGGCACCGCACACGGCTAAGGAACGATCCGTAGATCAACTTCTGTGTCATGGGGTGCCCCCTGCCCCTGTATATAAAGGAGCAAGGGGGGAGGAGGCCAGCCCTAGGAGGGGGCGCGCCAAGTGTGGAGTCCTACTAGGACTCCCTAGTCCTAGTAGGATTCCACCTCCCTTGTTGGAGTAGGAGAAGGGGAAAGAGGGGAGAGGAAGAAGGAAAGGGGGGCTGCGCCCCTTGTCCAATTCGGACCAGAGGGGGGCGCAGGCCTCCTTCCTTTTGGCCTCTCTCCTCTATTCCCGTATGGCCCAATAAGGCCCATATACTCCCCGGCGAATTCCCGTAACTCTCCGGTACTCCGAAAAATACCCGAATCACTCGGAACCTTTCCGAACTCCGAATATAGTCGTCCAATATATCAATCTTTACGTCTCGACCATTTTGAGACTCCTCGTCATGTCCCCGATCTCATCCGGGACTCCGAACTCCTTCGGTACATCAAAACTCATAAACTCATAATATAACTGTCATCGAAACCTTAAGCGTGCGGAAACCTACGGGTTCGAGAACTATGTAGACATGACCTAGAACTATTCTCGGTCAATAACCAATAGCAGAACCTGGATGCCCATATTGGCTCCTACATATTCTACGAAGATCTTTACCGGTCAAACCGCATAACAACATACGCTGTTCCCTTTGTCATCGGTATGTTACTTGCCCGAGATTCGATCGTCGGTATCCAATACCTAGTTCAATATCGTTACCGGCAACTCTCTTTACTCGTTATGTAATGCATCATTCCGTAACCAACTCATTGGTCACATTGCTTGCAAGGCTTATAGTGATGTGCATTACCGAGAGGGCCCAGAGATACCTCTCCGACAATCGGAGTGACAAAACCTAATATCGAAATACGTCAACTCAACATGTACCTTCGGAGACACCTGTAGTACTCCTTTATAATCACCCAGTTATGTTGTGACGTTAGGTAGTACCCAAAGTGTTCCTCCGGTAAACGGGAGTTGCATAATTCTCATAGTTACAGGAACATGTATAAGTCATGAAGAAAGCAATAGCAACATACTAAACGATCAAGTGCTAGGCTAACGGAATGGGTCATGTCAATCACATCATTCTCCTAATGATGTGATCCCATTAATCAAATGACAACTCTTTTGTCCATGGCTAGGAAACATAACCATCTCTGATAAACGAGCTAGTCAAGTAGAGGCATACTAGTGACACTATGTTTGTCTATGTATTCACACATGTATTATGTTTTCGGTTAATACAATTCTAGCATGAATAATAAACATTTATCATGAAATAAGGAAATAAATAATAACTTTATTATTGCCTCTAGGGCAAATTTCCTTCAGGGACCTCGAAAGGTGCCGAATTACACGGCCGACTTATAGCCCGGAGCATGGATCGAGAGTTATGAGATGGCCATGGAGCTGTTGGAGGTTAGTGATGCGGCAATGGCTAAATACTTCACCATGATGTTAGATGGAATGGCCAGGTCTTGGTTAAAAGGTTTACCACCCAATTCCATTAGCTCATGGGCAGAGTTGAAAACCCGTTTTATCCAGAACTTCAAGGACACCTGTAAGCAATCTATGTCGATCGTGGACTTGACGAATTGTAAGCAGGAGGAGGGAGAATCCACCACTCATTGGGTACGTCGGGTTAAGGAGATAATACATTCATCTGACAAGATGGATGTCGGCTCTGTAGTCCTTATGTTGGAGAAGAATTGCCGCTTTGAGCCACTGAGGCAGAAACTGGGGCGCCTTAAACGTGACTGCAACGATATGGGTACGCTGATGGCGGCTTTAGTCAAATATGCCGATTCGGATAGTACCAAGGATCCTGCGTCTGATGATGAGAAGACGGGGAAGGGAAAGAGGAATGGCAATGGAAAGGGTCAGCGGCATAACCCGATGAATCAAGGCGGCAATAAGCGTAAGGCGGACGGCAACCCGAAGTTTGTAGCCAATGCTAATGCACAGGGTAACAATTAGAGACGTAAGGGCAAGCCGCCCCCTCGATCTGGCGGGTCAGGCCCATCTCTTGAGCAGTTACTTAATGAGCCGTGCCCGAGACACGGCACCCGGGAACGACCCGCCACTCACTTGTGGAAAGATTGCGCGATCATGAAGGCTTTTAAGAATTCCAACGCGTTTGGTGCCAACTCCGGATCTGGCGGTGGTTCAGGAGCTGGTGGTTTTCATGGCCCGTGCGGTGGTTCAAACTCCGGCTTTCAGGGACATCCAGGCAGTAATAATCAGCAGCAGTCTGGTCAAGGAGGGCAACAGCAGTAGCAGTCGGGTTATCAAAGCCATCCGAAGCAGTTGAGTGGTGGGTAGTATCACGTGTTTACCACTAGCTTGTGCAAACGTGACCAGAAGGTTCATAAGAGGGCCATGAATTCTGTTGAGCCGGCAATTCCTCGTTATTTGAGGTGGTCAGAACAGCCCATTATATGGAGCAGAGAAGATCACCCTCCAGGGGTCGATAATCCGGGTCAGTTAGCCTTGGTGGTAGCACCTCAGGTTGGTGGATATAAATTCACTAAGGTACTCATGGACGGAGGTAGCAGCATCAATATCCTCTACTACGAGACCTTTCAACGCATGGGGTTGACTGATAAGAATTTGAGAACATCCAACACTGTTTTCCATGGAGTGGTTCCTGGCAAGTCGGCTTACCCAGTTGGCAAGATTGAACTGGAGGTGGCCTTTGGAGATGAATATGACTCCAGGGCTGAGAAATTGACGTTTGAAGTGGTTAAAATCAGGAGTCCGTATCACGCTTTGTTTGGGCGATCGGCTTATGCTAAGTTCATGGCACGGCCATGTTACATTTATTTGCAGCTCAAGATGCTGGGTCACAAGGGCACCATCACTATGCATGGGAGTCGAAAGGTGGCTTTGGAGTGTGAAGAAGGCGACGTGGCTTACGCTGAGTCTGCCTGTGCCGCGGAAGAGCTCAAATTTTATCAAGACAATGTTAACCCGGCAGATATGACCTCCCTAAAGAAGCCAACTACTGAGCATGACCTAGCTTTGAAGTTTAAATCGGCCGCTGATACGAAGCTTGTTGACTTTACCCCAGGCGATGCTTCTAAACAGTTCAGTATCAGTACCAATTTGGATCCTAAATAGGAAAGAATGCTCATCGAGTTCATTCGTGAGAACCGAGACATCTTTGCATGGAAACCTTCTGACATGCCGGGTGTACCGATGGAACTCACTGAGCACACTCTCAATACTGATTCGAAGTATAAGCCGGTCAGGCAGTTTCTCCGACAGTTCAACGAATAGAGACGGAAAGCTATTGGGGAAGAGGTCGCCCGGCTCTTAGCGACCGGGTTCATTGTTGAAGTTTTTCACCCGGAGTGGTTGGCTAACCCAGTGCTTGTACTCAAGAAGAACGACACTTGCGAATGTGTGTGGATTACACGGACTTAAACAAGGCTTGTCCGGCTGATCCCTTTGCTCTCCCCCATATTGATCAAATCATTGATGCTACGACGGGTTGTGAACGTTTGAGTTTCTTAGATGCTTACTCCGGTTATCATCAGATTAAAATGGCAGTTAAGGACCAGGAGAAGATGGCTTTCATCACTCCATTTGGAGCCTTCTGTTATGTATCTATGCCGTTTGGACTCAAGAGTGCTCAGGCGACTTATCAGCGATGTGTATAGAACTGTCTACACAATCAGATCGGGCATAATGTTCATGCTTATGTAGACGACATTGTGGTGAAGTCCAGGGAAAAGGAAACCTTGATATCCGACTTGAAAGAGACCTTTGATAATCTCTGGGTTTACAAGATGATGCTTAACCCAGCCAAGTGTGTATTTGGTGTACCTGCAGGCAAGCTCTTGGGTTTTCTGGTATCAAACAGAGGCATTGAAGCTAATCCGGAGAAAATTAAGGCAATTACCTCTCTGGCTAAACCGGCTTGCATCAATGATGTCCAGCGACTGGCGGGTCGTGTTGCCGCCTTGAGCCGGTTCATAAGCCGGTTAGGTGAGAAGGCCTTACCGTTGTATCAGATGATGAAAAAAAACAGACACTTTTGTCTGGAATGATGCTGCAAATGCTGCCTTTGAAGACTTGAAGAGGCAATTGTCTGACCACCGGTTATTGCGGCTCCCATTGACAAAGAGCCGTTGCTGTTATACGTGGCTGCTAATTCACGAGCCGTCAGTGTGGCCATTGTGGTGGAGCGTCAGGAAGTTGGCAAGGAGCATCCGGTTCAGCGGCCAGTTTATTACATCAGTAAGGTGCTCATTGAGTCTAAGCAAAGGTATCCGCATTGGCAGAAACTTGTTTACGGAGTGTTTATGGCCAACCGGAAGTTGAAGCAGTACTTTCAAAGTCATCCCATAACTGTGGTAAGTTCTGCCCCCTTGGGAGACATCATCCAGAATAGGGAGGCCACAGGACGAGTCGCCAAGTGGGCTATCGAGCTTGGACCTCATGGTTTGAAATATATGTCGCGTACTGCTATTAAGTCTCAAGCCTTAGTGGACTTTATCAATGATTGGACAGAGTTGCAGGCACCTGAGGAGAAGCTGAATAACACATATTGGACTATTCATTTTGATGGGTCCACACAGTTAGAAGGCTCGGCGGCTGGAGTTGTTTTGACCTCCCCTCGAGGTGACAAGTTTTGTTACGTGCTCCGGCTTATGTTTCCTTGTACTAACAATGCAGCTAAGTACGAGGCCTTACTCCATGGTCTCCGGATTGCCAAATAGCTGAATTTAAGCCAGGTAAGGTGCTTAGGCAACTCAGACCTCGTGGCCCAACAGGTATCAGGCAAATGGGACTCCAAGGATCCTCTCATGGCGGCTTATCGTCGTGAAGTCGATGCTATGGCTGGGCACTTCAAGGGTTATCAAGTGGAGCACATTAATCGAAGGAAGAATGAGGCGGCTGATGCTTTAAGACGGATGGGATCTCAATGTAAGCCGGTGCCACCTAACACCTTTCTCGATATTTTGCATAACCCTTCTGTCAAGGTGCCTACCGAGGAAGAACTAGTCGTGCCAGACCCGGAGGCTCAGCTGGTGGCAGCTCTTCACGTTATCCTGGATTGGATAGTGCCATATTTGGCCTATATGACCCGGGGGGAGTTGCTGGAGGATGAGACTTTGGCGAGACAAATCGTCAGGCGGTCCAAATCCATGACGATTGTTAATGGTGAGTTGCATCATTGCAGTGTAACAGGGGCGTTTCAACGCTGTGTGTCACCTGCGAAGGGATAAGAGATACTTCATGAGATTCATGAAGGAGATTGTGGTCATCATGCCGGCTCAAAATCTCTTGTGGCCAAGGCTTTCCGTCATGGTTTCTACAGGCTGACGGCTCATGCTGATGCAGAGGATCTGGTCAGTAAGTGTGACGGTTGTCAAAAGTTCTCACGACGAGCTCATGTGCCGACTCAAGAATTGAGGATGATCCCAATCACTTGGCCGTTCGCGGTCTGGGGGCTTGACATGGTTGGGCCTTTCAAGAGGTCTAAGGATAAAAAGACACATCTACTGGTGGCAGTAGATAAGTTTACAAAGTGGGTTGAGGCAGAGCCAGTCAGTAAGTGTGATGCAGCCACGGCGGTTCAGTTCATGAAAAAGGTGATCTTTCGTTTCGGTTTTCCACACAGCATTATAACTGATAATGGCACTAATCTCTCCAAGGGAGCCATGGAAGAGTTCTGTCAGCGAGAACATATCCGGCTTGATGTATCAGCTATTGCTCATCCTCAATCCAATGGTCAAGCAGAAAGAGCTAATTAAGAGATCCTGAAGGGTATCAAGCCCCCGCTCTTTGTCCCCTTACAGCGGACTCTGGGTTGTTGGGTGGAGGAGTTACTCTCTGTGTTGTGGAGCATCAACACTACGCCTAACAGATTACAGGCTACACACCTTTCTTTATGGTGTATGGTGCAGAGGCAGTTTTGCCAAGTGACATCCGACATGACTCACCCCGCGTGGCGGCTTACGTGGAGGCAGATAATGAAAAAGCTCGTCAAGAGGCACTTGACTTGTTGGATGAGAAGCGAGACTTGGCAATAGCCCGATCAGTGATTTACCAACAAGACATGTGCCGCTATCACAGCCGCCGGGTTAGGAGCAGAACCTTTCAGGAAGGCGACTTAGTACTCCGGCTCATCCAAGTCAATCTGACATGCACAAGCTATCTCCTCCTTGGGAAGGACCCTTTGTGGTCAGCAAAAATTTGAACAACGGGTCATACTACCTCATTGATGTTCGAGAGCACAAAGACTCACGTAAGTCGGAGGAGGAGACCCACCGGCCGTGGAATATCGCCCATCTTCGGCCTTACTATACTTGAGCCACCGGCTCTCAAGATGTATATATATTTTTGACAATGTACATATTATATAAAGCAATAAAGTAGGACCTCTGTCCTTGTTTCCTCAAAAATGTTTATATGTCTTCATTATCAGGTGGTGAAAACTACCAACAGGGAGCGGATCATATCTGAAACTGGCTTTCCCTTTGATCCGGCTTATGATCATATCTGAATCTAGCCATGATCACTTGGGGGCTTCCTGTTCAAACATAGGTCGTATTCGAACCAAAGAGCACATAGTTGTCGATACCCACTTGATCGGCATACTGCCAAACCCACTTGGGGGCTTCTTGATCATATTTGAATCACAGCTTAACCCCTTTGGGTCTGATGTGGATCATATTCGAATCTGCGTCATTAAACAACTCTTATGGTCACTTGGGGGCTTCTTGTTCAAACATAGGTCGTATTCGAACCAAAGAGAACATAGCTGTCGATACCCATTTGATCGGCATCGCCAAAGCCACTGGGGGCTATATGATCGTATCCGAATCTTAGCTTAACCCCTTTGGAACGATTTACTGATCGTATTCGAATCAGAAGCCTGTAAATGTTGTTTATCATCCAACAAAAGGATAAATTATTTTGACTATCTTGAGACCTTCTTGAAAACATTATGAGATGGTTTTTTCTTCCGGTTTAATATTGATTACCCCAGGTTTTTTAAGTGCCAGGTAAGCATCATATGAGCAGGGAGGATTATCAAAGGGATCGCAGGTATGCTATTGTGATTATATTTAACAAGTATAATCATAAACCGGCCTGTATATGATGTCTTTAGGTCGTGTTCTGGGTTATCAATACTTTATGTAACCCCCGGCGCGATAAACCGCCAAGGAAATTTTGTTTGTTTTATGTTCAGGATAAGGCAAGGCAAAGTTAAACGTCAAGGAAATAAACGGTCAACATAAGCCAGAAACATATAGTGATGGCGGCTTACGAAAGTATTAAGCACCAGGAACGTGCGCAAAGGCATGACAAACATTGAGAAGTTTTTACTACCCTATTACAAGACTTCCCGAGTCTGAATAAATGAAGCATTGTTTTTTTGCAAAGTTATAAAACGCCTGGCGGTTCATTCCTTCAGCGGGCTCGAAGACTCCGGGTTATCCTTCTCCGCCTCTCCGTCGGTTGCTTTGTCCTGGAAGGTTGACGAGGCCCAGTCAATGCCACTCAAGGCTTCAAACTCAGCCTCATCATCTATTAAACCGACTTCAGGGGCAAAAGTATGCTTACGCGTTGGAGGGATCAGGCTGACTTGGTCATATGGAATGTTTGGAATTCCCCGGTTCTCGCTATCATAGCCCGGCGAATACTTGGTAAGATCAGTATCATTCCCAATAAGGGTAGCCACGGGACGTATGACTTTGACACAGGCGGTGAAATCATGATCATCAAATACAGTACCGTCCTCCTTCAGGCTCGGGTATCCAAGAGCGAGGTCAGCCGGGTCAAGCTCTGGCATCCATGCCTTTGCCCGGCTCAATGCGGCCATGGCCCCGGCTCTTGAAGATGCCCGCCTTAAATCCTGAATTCGCTGAGGTAGCACAGCGAGATGCTTCAGCACGTCTTGCAGAAGGTGGGGAGTGGTATTTGATAAGTCTACAACGGCTAAGGCACGTTGTGACCCGGAGTACAGTTGTTCCACCAAAGTGTAAACCGCCTTAAGTTTGATCAGCATGCTCTGCTTGAGGTTGGTGCTCCTGGGGCCTGTGTGTTCGCAAGTATAACAGTGAGTCGGAGATAACGATTACAATAGTCATTGAAAGATTACAATGTTTGATGTTTTGTACAGTAACTTACCGAAGATGGCTGAGACCATTTGGGATATCTGCCGTTTTAAGTCGGACAGCTCGGTTGTTGCCTCTGCAAGAGATGCTTCTGCTGTCTCGGCCCGAGTCACCAGTGAAGCCTTCTCATCAGCCCAGGCTTTCTTCTCTGACTCAAAAATTTTCTTCAACTTCTCATTTTCAGAGACACTGAATTCAAATTTGGAGTTGGCCTTCTGAGTTTCAAGTTCTTGAGTTTTCAGCCGGCTCTCCAAGTGAGCAAGCTCCAACTCAAATTGACTTATGGTGGCCTGCATTGATATCAGATCATGGTAAGAATCACAGTAAGATAACATTCAAGTCCCAAGCATTTTACAAGTAAAGATACTTGGCACTTGGGGGCTAATGTATGTTAATGAATTTTTTAACCTACAAATCCGGATCATGCATATTAAGTCCCAAGCATTTTACAAGTAAAGATACCTGGCACTTGGGGGCTAATGTGTATCGCAAGTTCAAACTATCATGCTATATCCGGGTTAAATATTTTCTCTTTAAACCGGACAAACAAACAGTAAGCAGCTTTCTAAGTCTATAACATATTTATTCATAAGCAATAGGCTTGGGGCTGGTACAGTAAGTAAGATTGAGGAAAATAGCATAAATTATACCTCAGATTTGTGTTGTATTTGTTTCACCATGTCAATTTCCAGGTCACGACTATTATGTACTTGATTCAGATAGCCTGAGACTATATCACCAATACTTAAGTGAGTATAGTCAGTAATGTCCAGCTTGGCCTTTCGGCGTTCAATGAGTTCTTCCTTGGCAGTGCATTTGGCAAGGACAGTCGGCCGCCCTGGTTCAACAAACTGACTTTTCAGAATCTCAACTTCTGGATCATTTGTCTTAACCGGGCTAGGAGCTTCTGGGTTATCAGAGTTATTGTGAATCTCTTCGGCAGGCGGGTCAGAGGTTGGCACTGGAATACCAGAGGCCAGTTCAGGTGGCAGTTGATGAGAGGAACTGTCAGGAGCAGACATGTCAGGCGCCGGTGCAGTAACAATCGGGTCTTGGGATGGCTTATTCTTCCTTGCCCTCTTGCTGGGCTTTACTTGCATGCTGTTAATAAAGGTAGAAGGATGAATATTAAAGCATAAGTAAGATAAAACCTAAAGTAAATAAGGTTACATTACCCGAGAGCAGTTTTGAAAGCTGGCATGTTTGATTGCATAGACTCGTCGGAAGAAGGAGAAGAATCCTGAAAATTGGAGTCAGATGAATTGAGAGGTTGACGAATTAAACCCACCAAAGGTAAAATAGAACGTAAATCAGAGATAACCTCATTCCGACGCTTCCTAGTTACATCAGGTAAGCCGGAGGGGAGTTCTGCATCCTTGCTGGTCCGGGTCTGCCTCCGGTTTTCAAGTTGTTGTTACTTCAAAAGAAATTGAGGATCTTGATAAGCTAGAGGATGTGAAAATCTTACTTTCCGGGTCACCCTTCGGATTTTTTGCTTTGGCAAAGTCTCTGAGTTGGAGGAGATTATAGTTACCTCTTCGTCAACTGCTTGATTGTTCCCCGTATCCTCCTGAAAAGATAGAATGTCAATAAAATAACGACAAGGGAGTTAAGAAAGTTAAAGGATTACCTCTTCATCATCCGAAGAAGTATCATCCAATTTGAATAAGTCGGAGGCGCTGGGTTTCTTCTTCTTTGAGGTTCCCGTCTTGGTGGCTTTCCTTTCGGTTTTCTTGGCTGCCCTGGCTTGTTTGGCAGCCTCATGGTCATATTTGACCTTCCAGAAGTTGTCATCGGCCTGTGGAAAAGGATAAGGAATTATGAGTACAAATAAGGTATACATAGCAAGGAGTATTTATTAAGATTGATAACTCACTGCAGGGGCCGGGTTCTTCTTGTAGAAGGGAAGTAAGCCGAAGGCATTACTAGTTACAGTGCCCTCCTTCAGCAGCGACTAGGTCGTAGCATCCACCACATCATCTGGTAAGTCGTCAGGACTATGACGCAGTGGATCATCTTTTTCGCCTGTGTAAGTACACATTAAGCCAGAACAGCGGCTTAATGGAAGTACTCGCCAAGTGACCCAGACTCGGATCAGATCGATGCCGTTTAAACCGTTTCCCAAAAGAGCTTTGATCTTCTTGATGGTGGGATTGAGACGCAGACGCTCGACAGCAGTCAGTTTGTCCGCTAGCGGATGGTTGGACTCAAGGCACAGGGCGCGGAAGCCGGGCAGAGGGCTCTCATCAGCCGGTGAAGTATCCTGACAATGGAACCACGTCTGGTTCCAATCTTTTGGATGACTCGGCAGTTCAGTGTAAGGAAAAAGGCAATCTCTCCGCCGCTGAATTGAAATGTTGCCAAGCTCAAGACTAGGCCCGTTGGCACGTTCATTTTGTCGGTTCAAGTAGAAAAGCTCTCTGAACAATAGCAGACTTGGCTCCTCTCCCAGGTACACCGTGCAGAAGACTTGGAAATTGCAAATATTTGACACAAAATTGGGTCCAATGTCTTGAGGTCTAAGATCAAAGAAATTCAAAACCTCCCTGAAGAATTTTGAGCCGGGAGGAGCAAATCCCCGGTTCATATGATCCGTAAAAATTATTACCTCCCCTTCTTTGGGTTGAGGCCTCTCTTCAGTCGGGTCAGGGGCACGATAAGACATGACCTCCTTTCTTGGCAGATGGCCAGACTTCACAAATTCAGAGAGTTTACTCTTAGTGACTATGGATGGGACCCAATTGCAGGTCACAGGGGCTTTGGTTGCCTTAGGTGCCATGACAACAGTTGGCCTACGACAAAATAAGAGGTTCCGGTTCAATTTTAACCCGGGAGAAAATATCTTAATTATTCAAGGTGGTGGCTTAAGAAGGGGCCTAATGATATAAGGATAACTATGCAACAGTATTTAAGCCGCTACATGTATCAAAAGCAGTTCCAATTTCTTAAGGTCATGAGAAGCAAGCCAGGATCACAGATCAGTATCATTTATTTAAACCAGTTACATGGACAGTTATGTTTAAGCGTATTCGACAGAAGTAGTTTTCCGGGTGATACAAACAGGTTTCATAATCTGCTACTGTTATTTGAGATCAAAAAGCTGTTCTAGCAAGAAAATTTCTAGACCTAAGACTGGCGTAGATGAAGCTCAATGGCTCGAATGGGGCCTCTGTGTGACAGAAAGGGATCTGTTTGCGTTCAAAATAGGTGCGGGAAATCTACTACATTAGTTTTTACCATATTCAAGATCAAAAAGAGTGGGGGTGATGAAATCTATGAAAGGAAACTAACGAACAGCGAAGAACATGAGGAACTCGAAGGTCTTAATGTAGATCTAAGAAGTAGGAAAGAGGAGACTTACGGATGCAGGTTTGCAGCGGAGGGTCGTCGTGTTTTCTTTGGTCAAACCAGGTTGATGCAGCGGCCTGAGTTGGTGAAGACGAGAAGATTTGTGACAGCGGCGGCGGCGGAGCTTGAGCGATAGAGAAGCAGCGAGAGGAAGAAGACGACTGAAGGGGGAGAATGGGAAGACCTAGGTCGCACCTATTTATAAGGAAAGGATAACTGAGACAGCGCGAGAAACGAGGAGATAAGAGTTATTATCCAGCGGCCCCGACGCCTCGGTTTTCGGAACAGTCAATAAAGGCAGAGATCCGTTGGAGGATATGGTGGAATACAAAAGGAATTTAAGAAAAGATGACGTCATGGCGGGTTAAAGAAAACCTTTTGCATAGTCAGAAGACTGAAGATTTATGTCTTAAGGTATTTTAAGATTGACATCAACAGGTTCAAATCAATCTGGGGCCTAATGTTGGGGATATAACTATTTGTGTAAGCCGCCCAGGAGGGGCCGGGTTACGCAAAAAGGACTCACTAGAAAGAAGCCCAAGACCAAGCATGAAGATGGCGGTTCAATAAAGGGCTTAAAGCCCACAGACGACTTAAGGCCCGTTGTAGTAAACCGCCATAATGGCATGACTTGTATCATAAGGTAGATTTAACTAGTCGCCGAGCCGGACACTGTTTATAAGCTGGCCGGGGCTCTGTAGGCCACATGGCGTCAACCCGTGTATATAAGAGGACGACCTACTGGCGGCTTAGGGCAAGAAACAACTCATCGAGAGCCGAGCATAGCGTATCTCGCTCCCTGGTCATCAAAACATCAATACCAACCCAACTAGACGTAAGCCTACCTTCATCGTAAGGGGCCGAACTAGTATAAACCTCTCGTGTCCTTTGTCCCGATTAACCCCTTCAAGCTTCCTAGTTGCGATGGATCCACAACTAAGTACTTCCACGAGGACATCTGACATGACAATTCCATGACAAGCTTCCTCTTAGCCGCGGCAGGGCCGAGCCTCTGCCGATACGCTTCGTGGTTGTCTGTATTGCATCCATCAAAATCCGTTTTTACCTCGGCTGCACCGCGCATGACCCGCTGTCTCCAAAGCACCGCGTCAACCATCCGCCTGGCCTTGGGCTCCCTTGCCCTCCCGTGGCACTGCGGTCTTGAACCGCCGCAGCCTCGCGCCATCTCGAGTGCTGCCCCTATGATGTTCCTCACTGAGTTGCCATTCGCCTCGAACTCTGTTGCCAGCCGGCCGCTCTCTGTCATCGGACTTCGCCGCAGCTTCCGCTACTCTGAGTCGCCATGAGCCGCCGCGAGCGGTCGCCTCTGCTACAAACCACCCCACCTCCGGGTTGCCTCCGCTGTGACCCATTGCGTTGAGCCGCCCCCTCTCATCTTTGCTCTGGGCTGTCGCCGTTTTGTCTAGGCTTTCACCTTGTGCTACCGGTTTGTTTCGCCACCGTGACCCATCTATGCCAACCCGGCCTCGTTCCGCTTTAAGCTGGACACACACCAACTGCTTCCACTTATCGCCTCTGCCACTTCTTAAGAAGACTCACCGACGGCTTTACCTTTGCCGATCAGAGCCGGTGGTTTAGGTTGTTCTATTTGCTTCAGAAGAAAGTGCTGCAGGCGCTTTACTGCAGAGACCCAACACCAGCCACCTGTAGTCTGAATCCGTTTGTCAAGCTTCAGACATAGGTTTACACCATTGGAAGGAAACATGAATACGTTGTTTGAAAAGAGAGGGTCAAACTACTTGTATGAATGCACATGCATGGGGGCAAAATCAGTTAGTACTA
Source organism: Triticum aestivum (assembly GCF_018294505.1). Lineage (NCBI taxonomy): Eukaryota > Viridiplantae > Streptophyta > Magnoliopsida > Poales > Poaceae > Triticum > Triticum aestivum. Next base: position 29,219,253 of record NC_057813.1, on the reverse strand, counting down.
CAAAGTACTACTACAACCCACGCGAAGATCAAATGAAAAAGAAGATCAGCAGTGTCAACACAAATATGCTTTGGATAAATATACGGATCAAAGGGAATTCAGTGACAGTACTGAAAAATTATTTACGGACAGATGATCCGTCGTAAAAAGGAATCAGGTGATATCCGTCTAAATTTATTTTATTAGCACAATATTGTTTTCATTAAAGAAACAATTACTTTGATCTGTATCTTTTTGTATGCAGGGCAATTATTTATTTCCAAATGATGTTATATCGCGGAAATTTGTCCTGGCCGTGCCACTCAATAGAAGCACCCAAGCTATTGCGTTTGTAAACCGCCACCCTGCGGTCCGGTCTATTTTAACAAATCTGGAGCAGATCATAATATATTATCAGCTTCCACCGAATGGCTCAATGAATTGGAGTACAAATTGTTGCCACTGCAGTTTGGGTAATTTCAAACAATCAGCGTGGATGACCCACTGGCCGGGTTACTGGCACAATTCCAATGGGATCACTTATAACCACAGTCATCTCAACCTTCTATGGATTTACATCGCGTTACCAACACCAATGATATATACCTTCTGCTATGGTCAAGTACAGAGAGTCTCAAGACAACTCCTTGAGTCATCTTAAGACTCGGGGGCTACGATGATATGATTCAGCAAGTCTTGTCAATTTCAGCAAATTCAAGTGCCCCAGGCTGTTGAAGGGAAAGATAACCCGGTCTCCAAGGCTACTGTTATATTGATGAAAATTTAAAAGCCATCAGAGAATTTCCGGCTCAGAAAGTATATGACAAAATCCCAGCTCAATGAAGAAGTTCTGGGTCATCGGAAAGGATTCCGGTTCAAAGGAAGTCAGTCTCACTGAAGCTTTCAAATATCCGGGTTAACATCCGGTTCAAGAATAAATATCTCTCGCAAAGTTCGAGTTCTCAGAAAAGTCAAAAGGGGCCAAAAAGAGTTTGTTGCACATCACAACTCAAACATAGGCACCCAGCAAGCACAGCTCAGAAATATATCACATGGGGGCTCCTGCTTGCAAAGCGGAGTCCTGTCCATCAATCCGGCTATCACGCCACAACAAAGCTTGGGAGCTTCACACCCAAGGGGCCAAAGAGAGTCTTGTTGCTACGCACAGCTCAAACATAGGCACCCATACAGCACAGCTCACAAAGTTACTTGGGGGCTCTTTGTGCAATGCAACAAAGAGTTTGAAAGGACCCTTGTAATTGGGTATCGACCCACGGCTTGGAAGCCTGGTGTATTCACCTAAAACCCCGGGTTAACCTACCTTCATCAAGTAAGCCACTCCTATCCAGGTAATCCTGGCATGACCCGCCGAACGTTTGACAAGTCAATCTTATACAGACCCTGAACTTGTCAAAGTTAAAACGACGATTGGTTAGTTGGAGGTCCATCTTAAAAGGCTTTGTCAAATGGTTTAACTCAGCGGCCTGGCAGCCCATGAAAAGCCTCGAATTTGGGCCTGGCAGCCCTTGAAAAGCCTCGACTACACAATTTTATTTGCCTTTGTCAAGAGTTTTCTCTTTTGATAAATTTTATGTTGAACCAGTGTCTATTGACCCGGCATGACTATCAGTCATCAAATTAACCCGGTGTTCATTAACCCGGCCCGACTTTCAACTACAAGTTGTCAGTACATAATCACTTATAATCCGGTGTTTATTGACCCGACCTGGCTTTGGACTATAAGTCGCCAGTATATATGTGGATTGCGCCATTGGAATTATGCGCTTATAAATCATTGGGTATATTATTCAAATAGCCAACATGGCTGGATTTTTATAATGGTTGTCAATAACCAGTATTATGATTAAGGTTTTCAAAGTCGCTTTAGCGCAGTGGCTATCATATTATCAATGGTATGATTTATTCTACAAAGGAATAGTCCCAAGTCACTGCAGGCTTATGACCCGGCACTTCGGGGCTATATTATTCAAATTGAGATTACATCAAATATACAAGTCTCATGTCGCTGCAAGCATGCACCATGACACTTGGGGGCTAATGCAAAGTCATTGTTTGCGCACCTTATTGAAGACCCGACTCATCACATTATAATGATCCGGCCCTTGGGGGCTACCAATTGCCTCTGTCAACAATTTAAGGTACAAAGCTTTTTATCCATTACATTGAAGGGTCCACTGCTCATTTGGTAAAGCACAAGGCTCTTAACCTTGTGGACGTGAATTCAAGCCCCATGATGGGGTTACATCATATGATGCTATTCTCATTGAAGTATATATCAAGTCCCAGCTCAATATTATCTTACTGAGCTGGCCCTTGGGGGCTACACCGTTGTTGTTCAAAGTTTACATGATTATATTTACAAAGTCCCTGCTCATTATTGCATAATGACCCGGCCCTTGGGGGCTACACTGGTTGAAGTTTTTATGAGCATCAGGAAATTACAAGTCCCGGGTTGCTGCAAGCATGACAACCCGGCACTTGGGGGCTACATATGTGGAATACTCAGTTCTAATTGATGATTAAGATAAACAAACTGGATTTCTTCAAGCTTGTGACATTCATATTGAAGCAAATCTTAAGTTGTTACTACGTTACCTTGTTAAGATTTGGGGGCTACAAGTGATGGGTATATAAGAGGTATATTTTCAAAAGCTGATGTTAAACAAACAGTTATGATCCGGTGCCATCAATATTTGTAAACCGGCAAAGTTTTACATTTTTAAACCGGCTGAAGATCAGAATTTCAAAGACCAATATTTTTGTTAAGCATTGGGAGCTGAGTCAAAGAAGTTATTCTTCACAATATTTCTCTGACAAACCAATGTCAGCAAATTGATTATGAAGGTGGCCTATTAAACCGGATTTCTAGAAGAAGGAAGTGACAAGGACTTAAGGATGATCAGAATCAGTTTAACATGGATAAATCCAAATTAAACTGGGGGCTAATGTCGGGGATATACCCCGCGGTATGACCTGGCCGGAGTCGTAACCTGGCCGGGGCTTGGTAAACTGGTGGGTGTTAAACCGGCAGACAGTTAAGACAGATGGCTAAGACAGACGGTAAACCGACAAGTGTTAAACCGGCAGAGTTAAGACAGATGGTAGCACCGGCAGGTGTTAAGACAATCATAACCCGGCAGACCATGTTAAACCGGCAGACCATGTTAAACCGGCCGACAATGTTAAACCGGCAGACAATGTTAATGTGGCAGACAATGTTAAACCGGCAGACAATGTTAAACCGGAAGACGTTAAGAAGCCCAGGAAAGGAAGTCAAAATAGTTTAAGTCTTAGTACGAGATGGACTCTACATGTAACCCGCTCCTTCAACTTATATAAGGAGGGGCAGGGCTCCCCAAAGAGGGAGAAGCAAGAAACAATCTCTAGGGCTAGACACAACTAGAGGAGAGCCGGTTTACGGCGACTCCCTCGTGATGATAATGAGATCTAGCCTCAAACAGCATGTAGGGTTGTTACCGGATGATGTTTCCCGGGGCCCGAAGCTCTCTAAATCTTTGTCTTGCGTGTTGTGTCTCTCGATTCCGCTCAACCCCTCTCAAGCTACCACGTACATGCGTTGGCCTCGCGACTAAGTCCTCACACTAAGGACATCTGACATGTTATTTCCATGACAGTAGTGGTGATCCATCTTACCCAATAAGTCATATTTGGTACTCGACTGTTGGGTGCCGTAGTGGTGATCAACCTTACCTAATCAGTCATATTTGGTCCTCGACTGATTATTTAGGGTTTTAGGGAATCAGGCCGCAGGAGCTATTAGGACAACAAGCTGCACTCAAGAACTTGCCTCTCTCTTCACACACTTGTAGAAGCGCTTCCCAGCATTCTGGCTGCCCGGAGCAATCCACATAATAACTTGGTCGCCCCAGTAGTCTGGGCAAGGGATGAGCGGTAGCATCTCCTCGTCGGCTGATACATCTCCAACGTATCTATAATTTTTGATTGTTCCATGCTATTATATTACCTGTATTGGATGTTTATGGGCTTTACTTTACACTTTTATATCATTTTTGGGACTAACCTACTAACCGGAGGCCCAGCCCGTATTGTTGTTTTTTTGCCTATTTCAGTGTTTCGAAGAAAAGGAATATCAAACGGAGTCCAAACGGAATGAAACCTTCGGGAGCGTGATTTTTGAACGAACGTGATCCATAGGACTTAGAGTGGAAGTCAAGAAACGATCGAGGCGTCCACGAGGGTGGAGGGCGCCCCCCCCCCCACTGGGCGCGCCCCCTATCTCGTGGGCCCATCGGGCGGCGACAGACCTACTTCTTCCTCCTACATATACCCATGTACCCCGAAAACATCAGAAGCGATCATGAAAAACTATTTCCACCACCGTAACCTTCTGTATCCGCGAGATCCCATCTTGGAGCCTTCGCTGGTGCTCCGCCGGAGGGGGAATCGATCATGGAGGGCCTCTACATCATCTCCAAGGCCTCTCCGATGAGTTGTGCACAGACCTTTGGGTCCATAGTTATTAGCTAGATGGCTTCTTCTCTCTCTTTGAATCTCAATACCATGTTCTCCTTGATCTTCTTGGAGATCTATTCGATGTAACTCTTTTTGCGGTGTGTTTGTCGAGATCCGGTGAATTGTGGGTTCATGATCAAGTTTATCTATGAGAAATATTTGAATCTCCTCTGAATTCTTTTATGTGTGATTAAGTTATCTTTGCAAGTCTCTTCGAATTATCAATTTGGTTTAGCCTACTAGATTGATCTTTCTTGCAATGGGAGAAGTGCTTAGCTTTGGGTTCAATCTTGCGATGTCCTTCCCAGTGACAGCAGGGGCAACAAGGCACGTATTGTATTGTTGCCATCGAGGATAAAAAGATGGGGTTTATATCATATTGCATGAGTTTATCCCTCTACATCATGCCATATTTCTTAATGCATTACTCAGTTCTTTATGAACTTAATACTCTAGATGCATGCTGGATAGCGGTCGATGTGTGGAGTAATAGTAGTAGATGTAGGCAGGAGTCGGTCTACTTGTCACGGGCGTGATGCCATATACATGATCATGCCTAGATAACCTCATAACTATGTGCTTTTCTATCAATTGCTCGACAGTAATTTGTTCACCCATCGTAATACTTATGCTATCTTGAGAGAAGCCACTAGTGAAACCTATGGCCCCCGGGTCTATCTCTTATCATATAAGCTTTCAATCTACTTTAATTTGCATCTCTACTTTTCCAATCTATTTGAAGTTATCTTATCGGATTGAGTCTTTTATGAGAACACTTGATGTATGTCTTGCCGTGCTTATCTGTGGTGACAATGGGATATCATGTGCCACTTGATGTATGTTTTGGTGACCAACTTGCGGGTTCCGCCCATGAACCTATGCATAGGGGTTGGCACACGTTCTTGACTCTCTGGTAGAAGCTTTGGGGCACTCTTTGAAGTACTTTGTGTTGGTTGGATGAATCTGAGATTGTGTGATGCATATCGTATAATCATGCCCACGGATACTTGAGGTGACAATGGAGTATCTAGGTGACATTAGGGTTTTGGTTGATTTGTGTTCTAAGGTGTTATTCTAGTATGAACTCTTTTATAGATTGATCCGAAAGAATAACTTTGAGGTGGTTTCGTACCCTACCATAATCTCTACGTTTGTTCTCCGCTATTAGTGGCTTCGGAGTGACTCTTTGTTGCATGCTGAGGGCTTGTTATATGATCTATCTATGTTATTATTGTTGAGAGAACTTGCACTAGTGAAAGTATGAACCCTAGGCCTTGTTTCCTATCATTGCAATACCGTTTATGCTCACTTTTATCATTAGTTACCTTGCTGTTTTTATTATTTCAGACTACAAAAACCTATATCTACCATCCATATTGCACTTGTAACACCATCTCTTCGCCGAACTAGTGCACCTATACAATTTACCATTGTATTGGGTGTGTTGGGGACACAAGAGACTCTTTGTTATTTGGTTGCGGGGTTGTTTGAGAGAGACCATCTTCATCCTACGCCTCCCACGGATTGATAAACCTTAGGTCATCCACTTGAGGGAAATTTGCTACTGTCCTACAAACATGTGCACTTGCACGCCCAACAATGTCTACAAGAAGAAGGTTGTGTAGTAGACATCAGGCCTCAAATGCCTGGGCTGACCGGTACCCTCATATCCAGCCCAAATATGGGGCGGATATGGGGGCGCTCGGGCGCGTCTGCCATGTAGGTCTGGCCTGCTATGGCCCGCAACAATCGACGAGCACCCTAGTCAAACTCAGTCCGTACTCACTCGACATTTCCACTTCTCCCCCCGAATCCACTTCGTCTTCCCCGGCCCGCCATGTCCGACAGTGAATCTGACCTACCGAAGTGGCTCAAGGCCGCCGCAGATTTCGATGGCTCGCCGGCGCCTGGCAAGGAGGGGCTAGCATTCCACATTGCCCTCCTCCGGTCGTTGCTGGATCGAGGCGGCAACTTCTCCTATGGGGCGTCGGCGACAAGCCAAGTGGGTATCTGCAGCTCCACGGCGCCCCGCGCTCGTCTGACGCGGTCCCTACCGGCCCCTGCCAGGCGCCACCCAGCACCTGCCCCTCCGAGGCGCCGCTCGGTGCTGTTGCCGGCGAAACCGCAGCCGGAGTCCATGGGCCGCGTGTATCGCCTTGCAAAGAAGCGGACAGCGGAGGCGGCTACCAGCCATGGCTCCAAGGGAGGATCAAGCAGATCCGCGACATAGCCACTTCCCTCGACCAGCGATGATGACGAGGTCCTCCACGCCGCCATTCACCGCTCGTACACGTCCACAGATACGGACCCTGCAGTCGTCACCGCAAATATGTGATGGCGCTCCGCGTGGCGCTGGAGGAGTCAGAGCGGTTGGCGAGGCAGCGAGCCACAACGGTGGAGAGAGCCACACAGCTCCGAGAGGAGCAGAACCACGAAGCCCGGTGCATGGTGGACATCATCATCTCGTCCTCCTCCGCTTCAGACAACGACAACGACGACGGCGCACCCGGAGCCGCTAGCGCCTACACCGAGTCCAGCCGCCGAGATCCCAAGGGGAAGCGTCTGGCATGGAAGAAGTGGTGAAATCCCCTCCCCCTCTCGATATTAGCTGATTTTTAGTATTGTTAAGTGATGAACTCGGGCGACACTTTTGTATCAGAGTAGCGGACTATGTTTATCTATGTTGGATTGCTATGTTTTTATGTTGAAGTATGCAGAAACACCGTTTGCATGGTTTGGTATGAATTTGGGGTATTCTATGTTGCAGTACGTAGAAAACCCGTTTGCATGTTTTGGTATGAATTTGGGGTGGGGCATATGAGGGGTGCGGTTTGGAACACGAGAAACGAGGTCCGCCCGGTCACCTTCAGCGGACGCGTTGGCAGAATTAGGTGACTGATGGGGTTAACTACTATTGGTAGGGTTAAGGACCTAGCATCTAAGACCCACCTAGGGTCCCACGTCATCATTAGAGGGTCCCCGGGCCATAGATGCATTTGGATGCGGACCATCAGAGAACCACTCAAATACACCGATGACACTCAGACGTCTCCCACCAGTCGGACCAACCACCGCCACTCGGACAGAGAGACGTAAGGGCAACGTGGGAGCTGCAATGGTCGAATAGTCTTAAGTCTTCAAGTATAGTCATGGGTACCAGTACCTGTAACTGTCATACTCGTGGCTATTAACACCTGTAACTGCCATAATTATAGTCATTAACATACCCTAGTAACATGGCAATTAAGAGGCTGCGATGTACTTTATATAAGCCGCCCTCTTTCTCCATGGCAAGGGTTAAGCATTCCTTGTAATCATATACCCTAAGAGAAAACAAGCCTCAGAGCACAAGACGTAGGGCTGTTACCTCCTCCGAGAGGGGCCTGAACCATAAAAACCGAGTGCTACACTTGCGCTATAGCTAGGCTCTATCCCTCTTTCATACCCCTAGTACTCATTGTCAAGATCGAAACCTCGACAGTTGGCGCCCACCGTGGGGCTGCGCGTCTAGCGATTATATGGCGCAGGTGGTATTTTTCATCATCATCATCATGTTAGTCGGCAGCGAGATCTATTTCAGAGTGCTCAGCTTCATCGCCGATAACTCGGCGTGGCTCCAGGAGGGCCCGCTGGACGTGGAGTCACTGCCCATCCGTGGCGCGGTGCACTTCCGTGCATCTTCGTACGGAGTTCTCCTCCAACAGTCTTCAGTGCCATATCGAGTGACACCTCTCCTTCCCGCTGGCCGTCGTCGCAAGCGCTCTGGGCGCTCACGGCTCCTGCACTGGATCAAGCACACCGTCGCCCTTTAGGCCGCGGCGGGGCATGTGGCGGCTCTTGAGCCTGATGAGGCTGCCCTTGACCTTTCTGATGGGCTCCACGAGGACTCAGCTGATGAGTCCGAGTGTGAGAGCGTTGAGTCCACAGTTGAAGTCCTCATGGCCGGCACCGAGCAGCAGGGACCCCCGGGGTACACCGGCCCCTGCGATGGGCACGCAGGCACTTGATACGTCTCCAATGTATCTATAATTTTTTATTGTTCCATGCTATTGTAGTATCAATCTTGGATGTTTTATTTGCAATTGTATGCAATTATATATCATTTTTCGGGAATAACCTATTAACCCAGTGCCAAGTGTTAGTTGCTGTTTTTTTGCCTGTTTTTGGTTTTCTAGAAATACAGTACCAAACGGAGTCCAAACGCTACGAAACATTTTGACAATTTTTCTGGACAAGAGAGACTCTAGAAGCTTCGGGAGGAGGCCAGAAGGCAAACGAGGAGACGACAAGGCACTAGGGCACGCCCAGGGGGGTAGGCGCTCCCTAGTACCTTGTGGGTCCCACAAGGCTCCATCTGACCTAATTCCACCTCTATAAATTCTCTAAAATCGGTTAACCAACAAAGAGCCACCCAAAATATTTTTTCCATCGCTGCAAGTTTATGTTCTTTCGTGATCCCATCTGGAGGCCTTTTCCGGCACTCTGTTGGAGGGGGAATCAATCCTGAAGGGCTTCTACATCAACCTTGCTCCCCTCCAATGATGTGTGAGTATTTTACCACAGACCTATGGTTCAATAGCTAGTAGCTTGATGGCTTCTTCTCTCTCTTTGATTTTGAATACAATCTTCTGCTCGATGTTGTTGGAGTTCTATCCGATGTAAATCTTATTTTGCGATGTGTTTGCTGGGACTCGATAAATTGTGGGTTTATGATTAGATTTTCATGAGAAATGTGTGAGTCCTTTTTTAATTCTTATATGCATGATTATTATAGCTTTGTATTTCTTTCTGATCTATCGGTTTGGTTTTGCCAACTAGATTAATTCATCTTGGAATAGGAGGTGCTTTGTAATGGGTTCAATCTTGCTGTGATCTATATCCCAGTGACAGAAGGGGTCAAGACAACAATTGCAGCAAATGCGTTCCAAATTTATCCAAAATTGCCGTGGCGACGAAACTACCATCTGTTTGTTCTGAAGTAGGCATGTCCACTTTCAGAAATTGCAACTGAATTTTCTGACAACACAATTGATCTTTGGGTCCAGACTTTCACTTGATTTATTCAGTCATATTCAGAGCACATTCACATATGATTTGTTCAAACCAACAAGAAATCACAGTGAATGGTATATGTATCTGACAAGTGGATATGGCCGATTTAAGATGCATCTTACTTATACTTGTGCACACTACACACATATCTTGGTTCATTCATGTACATGTTATGAAGCAAACCGCAACCAAAGAGTTTGCATTTTCTTCCCTGCATTCATACATGCAAATACGATGAAATACCACATTGAATGACATCTACAATAAGTTGTTTGAATCAAGGAGAACATGTGTGCACTAGGGGTATGGAAGTAGTGTTAGTAGGAGGTACAAAAGGTGTAGCATCTTGATTTTTCATATGGATATGAGTAAATGAAAAATGAAAGAAAATACCACAATGAATGAGAAAACACATATACAACAAGTTGTTTGAATTAGTAAGGAGAACATGTGTGCATTATGGGTGTGGAAGTAGTGTTAGTAGGAGGTACAAAAGGGTTTAGCATCTTGATTTTCAGATGGATATGAGTACATGGAAAATGAAAGGAAATGCCACAATGAATGAGAAAACACATATACAATAAGTTCTTTCAATTACTAAGGAGAACATGTGTGCACTACGGGTATGGAAGTAGTGTTAGTAGGAGGTACAAAAGGGTGTGCCATCTAGATTTTCAAATGGTTATGAGTACATGGAAAATGAAAGGAAATGCCACAATGAATGAGAAAACACATCTACAATAAGTTGTTTGAATTAGTAAGGAGAGTATGTGTGCACTATGGGTATGGAAGTAGTGTTAGTAGGAGGTACAAAAGGGCGTGCCATCTAGATTTTCAAATGGTTATGAGCACATGGAAAATAAAAGGAAATGTCACAATGAATGAGAAAACACATCTACAATAAGTTGTTTGAATATTAGTAAGGAGAACATGTGTGCACTATGGGTATGAAAGTAGTGTTAGTAGGGGGTATAAAAGGGCGTGGCATCTAGAATCTCAAATGGTTATGAGTACATAGAAAATGAAAGGGAATGCCACAATGAATGAGAAAATACACAATAAGTTGTTTGAATCGAGAATAACATGTGAGCACTAGGGGTATGGAAGTAGTGTTAGTAGCAGGTACAAAGGGGCGTAGCATCTAAATTTTCAAATGGTGAGTGAACAACCATCAGGACATGTCAGGTGGTAACGTCAGTTCAAATTTCACATGGACAAAGATCTATTATATGATCTAATCTAAATTACCGCTTGTTTGTCATGTACAAGGAAAAGACTAGTTCATTGAAAACTTGTTCACTGGACCTTAGCACGACAAATAAACATCTCCGAAATAAAAATAAGGTTCCAACTTCTTTTAATATTCTTGACAGACCCAAAAGTTTTGTTCCTTCTCTTTTTATGTTCCCTTGAACTATTTTAAATGTCGCGCTCATTTGCCCCCACCCACTGTATAAACTTTCATCCCAATTCACCAAATGAACCCACAACTTTATTCACACCGACCCCTCATATGTCTCTTCTTCCCCAGATCTAGTCCACTTGTGGCGGCCAAATGGACCCCTCCCCGGTGTCCGGCATGGCCGGCATGCTTCGAAGCGGCAAACAATGGAAACTTCCCCTGTCAACCCCAAAACCTAGTCCTAGACTACCAGGTAACAATTATAGCCACCTCTCGCCCCACTGCCCCTTTTAAGATTTGCACGCGCTTATACATTTTCACATGATGTTCTTTCAAAGAGGTAATCAAATTGTAGGCTCCATACATCATCTAATTCTATCTAGGATTATACCAATTTAGCAAGTAGTTTCTTAATAAGTTGGTCGTATTATATGGGTTACTGCTGCTAGTTCTATCTAGGGTTACAATAATTTACTATGCAGGTTTCTTATTAAATCTTGTGTGTTGTTTTTCACAGTTGAATGATTTCTTCTTCTTAATATAACATGTTGTTCTTGGTAGTGCATTACTACCTCTTATTCTTACTAATACGATCTACTTATGGAGTATTGTTACCCTATGAATCTTTGTTCACATGATTGATGACCATGTGTACTAGCAAGTCATGACTCTACAACTGCTGCTGCCAGACAAGCACATCTGTACTGCAGGATTAAACAAGAAACACCGGAGGATGATTATCCTATAGCCAAACATGCGCTAATAAAATATGTGATCTACAAAATTGATATGGATTCACAGGGTTCAGATGATGCCAGTCAGATTGATATAGGTCAAGATCCTAGTAGTCTTCAAAATACTACTTCTCAGGTACAGATTTCTTGTACATCAGATTAGTACCACTTCTAGATGTTTGTCATGAACTATGTCTTTGAGTGCATTCGGCCAGGCAAAGTATGGTTGTACACTGGCACTATGGAAGAAGCGCACCATAGCAGATGTACCTTCATCTTCAACTGCAGCAAGATCTATAGTGAATGACCCATCTATTCACATGGTTAAACTTTCTTTCCTGATTGTTAATTCATCTACGACTTGAACTTGTGTTGTAAAACATTTGTTAAAACTAGATGTGCATATGCTCTATCCTAAATGGGTGTATGTTTTGTGCAGGGAATGTATCATATTAACCCGAAGGATGTATTTGCCGCAGAAATGTGCATTGGTCTTATGAGGAAATATGGCCGCGCTATTCAAGATAGGAACAATTACTGGAACAAGGTAAAGAAATGCACCCATGAGTAGACTATATCGTTAAAGCCTGAGTATATAAATGAAGAAAATTGGCATAAACTTGTGGATCATTGGTGTGAGGATCACTCAAATGTATGTGATACACACACACTTCACTCGTACTCGTGGACACATCGTACTAATTTTGAGCTTCATGTTTAGGAACTTCATGACAAGAAACAAGGAAAACCATCTACTGTGAAGCCGAGTCAAAACACTGCACCTACCAAATGTGTTTCCCACTTCAGACATATGGTAAGTATTTGTAGTACCTTATTGCAAAAGCTTTATGTTGGATTACTATATTTCTTGCAATATTAATGTTTACCAATTGATAAATCTGATACAAGCCTAAGGACAACATTGATAATCAATCCGGTGGAGACTTGCTTGAACCCACGTGCACTACAAAGAAAGATCCTGCATTGAGCCTGTCTGCAAAAAAAACAAATTGCAAGTACTGCCAAATTTATAGGCTTCAAATGTATAGTCCGATCATAATTATCCGAACTATCAAACACTACTCTAATAATGTTATCAATCATATTGCAGAATGAATCGAGGATCAAGCATACACCATCAAAACTGCTTGATACGACAGCAATACCTAATGTAGAAATCATTGAGGAAAAGAGCTCCTCAAGAAGTTTCTTTCGAGCATGGGCATTTCATCCTCCTCCGGAAAGAATTCATCCTCTCGTGAACACATTCGTGAGCTAAAACACATCATTGCAACTTAGTAGAAATTAAAGAACTCAATAAGAAGCAGCTACAAGAGATTGAAGATTTCAAGATGGATCAGCAGAAGAAATCCACTGTCTTTGAAAAAAGGCAAAGACATATGGAGGCAATGCTCAGTCACCTATTAAGGAAGTCCACCCTGTCAGCACAAGACAACATCTGAAAAACACCGATGGCCGCATGCTTATAGTCAACTTAATGTTCCTTTGTCCGAGACTGTCCTCTGCTTCTCCTTGTAAAATGTCATGATTCACTTATAATGAAATATATGTTGCCAATATTTGAATTATCATATTCCAACGAATCAAATTTTGACTCCATTTTCCTAAAATTATAAATTAAATACATACGTGCTCGCATATAATTAATTATATATGAATTGAAGCTTTTTTTCTACGTGCGACGACAGTCTGGTCCCACTTGTAAGGTGCCACATCAGCATCTTCTGGGCCCATTTGTCATCAACGTTGACCGGTCAAAGCCGATGCCGAGCTATTACTGACGGGACCATCAGCGATAAAACCCATGGCGGACCCACATGGAAGAAGCCATGTCAGCAACTACTGGCCCGACCCGTCAGAATATTTGACCGGTCAACCCAGTGGACCGAACACCAGTGATAGGATTATCGCCGCCAAAAAGATCTTAGCCGGCAGATTGAGCTATCGTAGGTGACATTCTGGGCCATCGCCGAAAACAGCCATTGGTAACATTTGTTTTGTTCGTCACCTAAAATGCGCTCTTGCACGACAAAAAAAGTGGTACCATAAAAAAATTATTTTCTATGACGACACTTTGGTGACGGTGGGGGTGACGGCCGAAAAATGACACGAGTCTATTTTTCGTGAAGAAAAAGGGTTAGACGTGACACAAGTGGAACATCGCTAAATAGAGCAAAGTTTGTAGTGTCTGAGCACCCCCCCCCCCCCCTCTCTGAGAGATTTGAGTGTTTCCCTCATACTCCTTCATTCTCCTCACCCACAACAATTGGTTCATGATCATTTTAATCATTATATTGGGAATCACTCACTAGATATGTGTTGTTATGTTGCATGGATGAGGCGAACGGATCAAGGCACTAATGCAGGTATCAATCCCTATTTATGTAATGGATCCAGCTGGGTTAATTTTCTAAATCAATAGTGTGATCTGGAGAATTAAACACCACCTTGGCCGCATAACCATAGTCCTCTCGCCTTACATAGTCCACAGTGAGTATCTATTAGATACAAGTCAATCGAATGTGTTAGTTACACAAATATGGCATTGCAATAAAGTTAGTAGATTTTCCATGGGTATACTAACCATCTTTATCTACCCCTCCTTTGTTTTACACATTACTAATGTTTGCATTTTTTGAGGAAATGATTATCTCAGAAGGAGACACTCTGGTCATGTGGTGAGTCAATGGGGTTACACCAAAGTACATTTTTGCCCTTGTAAATTCTCACACGGTTTGTGGTTAACCCTCCATCATTTTACATTTTCCACCAAAATACGGAACCACATCACAATAGTTAACCTAGCTAGGTCCCACCTCTTAGGACATATGATTTTGCTAACCTACTCACGCTCCAGCCGTGCAACGACGGAGGTGGCGATAGTAAAATAATTCCAAAGATATTCAACCCTGCCCCCTTTATAATCTCATCTCCTGCCGATCCCCGTAGCGAAACCCACTCTCATATCTTCTCAATAGAAAAATGTGTCGTTCTGTGCAGGAAAAGAATGCATGACCAAGCCCTAGATCCGCGAGGGGGCAAAGCCCAAGCCTTTTGTCCACACGACGTGGGTGCAGCCATTGCATTGCTCTCGATCGCCGCATCTGGGAGCGGCCCCCATCCGTCTCCCTACCCAACCGAGGTTTGCATCTTTATTTCAATGGTTTCATGTCTTTTGTGGTCCAAGGCACGGATGGTATCGGTGGTCTCCATCTATAGATGGGAAACACGAATAGGAATATGCAATAGTTTTGCAACGACCGATGTATATCAGAAATCTAGATCAAAATCTAGTGACGCGCGTTGGATTTCCGTTTGAATCTCATTTAATTTGCTTTAATTATGCATGTATCTCATCCATAGTTAAGTTTTATGTTTATAATCACGACACCAACCGGGACTAAAGGTCTTTCTGCCTTGGCGCCCGCAGCGGCCACGTGCAGCACCGTTAGTCTCGGTTCGTAACACGACCGGGACAAAAAGTGGATGGCATTAGTCCCGATCATGTAGTCCCGGTTGTAGAACTGCGACTAAAGGGCCTCTGGAACCGGGCCTGATGACTCGTTTCCTACTGGTGTCGGTTGTGGAAGATAGCTCAAGTTTCACGTGTTACTATCTATTTTTGGTTTGATTATTATAGTGTTTACTACTTTCTGTGTATGGTGGCGGAATTTGATTTCCCTCCACGGGTGAGGTGCTAGTTTTCATATTTTTTTGGAAAAATATCAAACCTATTATAAAAGTTAGTTTTCATTTATTTATTTTACAAAGCAGCCGATTGGAGCGGCCTTTTCATTCATCAAGAGAGAGAAAACGATGTTGCTGAGAAACTATGCTTGGGTATTTTGGTATTGTGTCTCTTTGGTGCTTTTAGGAGAGCGTTTTGTGAATTATATCTTAGCCTCTAGAGTCTACAATTTATACAGATTTGTCTCGTTTGTGTTTTCCCTTTTTTTCTTGTTCTTTTTCTTTTTTGAGGAGTGTTTTGTCTCGTTTGTGTAAGGTTGAAACCACCCCGCCGTCGCGCTCCGCCATGCGCATGCTGTCTCCGTTGTAGAACATCTCGCGCCCGGTCCGATGGCCGCCGTCACCACATACAGGTTCTCGGCTCTAACCGCCGTCCACTCGTGCCGGGGGTCTGGCCCGGAGAGACCAATGGTGTATGCTGCAATCCGACGCTCCGATCCAATGCGGCCGCCGAATCCCCAATCCTTCTTTGTGCCCTAGAGGCTAGAGCCGCCGCCGCACCGTAGCTCGCCGTGGCCGCGTCCCCAAACCCCTCTGCCTCCAACGCGCACAACCGCCGCCGAGGAGTTCAATATTCCGATTTCATTTTCTAGGGCGTTCTTAATACTATATCCCACCCCCCTTACTAGATGTTTGTTGTTATGTTGCACGGATGAGGCTAGGGCTGGAATTCGAGCCGAGTCGAGCCAGCTCGGCTCGACTCGCTAAAGCTCGTTTCGTTAACGAGTTAGCTTGACTCAACTCGTTACGATAACGAGCTCAAATCCCAGATTGGCTCGACTTGAATAACTTGCGAGCTGGCTCGTTAGCTTGTTAAGCCCGTTAAGGATACATTCGCAAGTAATAATTTTTTCATATTTGTAAGGTGCCTTACGCCGCTTGGCCTTGTGTTGTGCGCCTAGGACGCAGAGTGCTTGGCTGATCTCTTGTAACGAGCCTAACGAGTTACACGAGTACTCGTGAGATTGGCTCATTTAACTTGGTCTATAAACGATCTTAAACTAAAGCTCGGCTCGACTCGTTATTCTTCGAGTTCGAGTCGATTCGAGCCGAGTCACGAGTTACTCATTTAGCTCACGAGCTTCGAGCTTTTTTTCCAGCCCTAGATGAGGCAAAGGGATGAAGGCACTAATGCAGGTATCAATACCTATTTATGCAATGGATCCAGTTGGGTTAATTTCCCAAATCAATAGTCCGATCTGGAGAATTAAACACCACCTTGACCGCATAACCATAGTCCTCTTGCCTTACATAGTCCAGAGGGAGTATCTATTAGATACAAGTCAATCGAATATGTTAGATACACAAATATGACATTGAAATAAAGTTAGTAGATTTTCCATGTGTATACTAACCATCCTTACCTACCCCTCCTTTGTTTTACACGTACGGTACTGATGTTTGCATTTTTTGAGGGAATGATTATTCTTAGAAGGAAACACTCTCGTCATGTGGTGAGACAATGGGGTTACACCAAAGTACATTTTTGCCCTTGTAAATTCTCACATGGTTTGTGGTTAACCCTCCATCATTTTATACTTCCACCAAAATAGTGAACCACATCACAATAGTTAACCTAGCTAGGTCCCACCTCCTAGGACGTAGTGGGGGTAGTAAAATAATTCCATAGATATTCAACCCTGCCCACTTTATGATTAATCTCCTCATCCGCCGATCCCGTAGCGAAACCCTCTCTCATCTCTTCTCAATGGAAAAAATGCGTCGTTGCATGGAGGAAAAGAATGTGTGACCAAACCCTAGATCTGTGAGGGGGCAAAGCACAAGCCTTTTGTCCACACAACGTAGGTGTGGCCATGTCGTTGCTCTTGACCGCCGCATTTGGGAGCGGCTCCCATCCGTCTCCCTACCAAACCAAGGTTTGCATCTTTATGTCAATGGTTTCATGTCTTTTGTGGTCCGAGGCGCGGATGGTATCGGTGGTCTCCATCGATAGATGGGAAACATGAATAGGAATATGCGACTGTTTTGCAATGACAGATGTATGTCAAAATTCTAGATCGGGATCTAGTGAGGTGCGTTGGATTTCGGTTTGAATCTCAATTAATCTGCTTAAATTTATCCATGTATCTTAATCCGTAGTTATGGTTTATGTTTATAATGGGATGTGGACGATAGCTCGAGTTTCAAGTGTTACTACAATTTTTTGTTTGATTATGATACTTTTTACTACTTCCTATGTATGGTGGCGGAATCTGATTTCCGTGCATGGGTGAGGTGCTAGTTTCGCTTTTTTGGAAAAAGGATCAATCTATTATAAAAGTTAGTTTTCGGTAATTTTTCTTACGAAGCGTCCGATTGGAACGGCCTTTTCATTCATTGAGAGAGAGAAAACGATGTTGCTGAGAAACTATGCAAGAGTATTTTGGTATTGTGTGTATTTGGTGCTTTTAGGAGAGCGTTGTGTGAATTATATCTTACTACCTCCGTCCTGGTTTATTGGTTCCCTTTGCATTTTGTACCAAAATTTGACCTTAAATTTAACTAACAAAATTATGTATGTCACAAAAAATAATATCATTAGAAACTATGTTCAAATACGAATCCAACGATATAATATCTGGTGCCATGCATTATTATTTTGTTAGTTAGATATATGGTTAAAATTTGACACAAAATATTAAGGGGACCAATAAACCAGAACGAAGGTAGTAGTCTATAGTCTACAATTTATACAGGATTTGTCTTGTTTGTGTTTTTCCTTTTTTTTTCTTGTTCTTTATCTTTTTTAGGAGAGTTTTGTCTCGTTTGTGTTATCAGCACAAACGGTTGAAACCACCCCACCGTAGAACATCTCGACGTCCGGTCCAATGGCCACCGCCGTCACATAGAGGTTCTCGGCGCCAACCGCCGGCGCTCGCGCCGGGGTCTGTCTCGGAGAGACCAGTGGTGTAGGCTGCAATCCGGCGCTCCGACCCAATGCGGCCGCCGAATCCCCAATCTTTCTCTGTGCCCTAGAGACCAGGGCTGCCGCCACATTGTAGCTCGCCGTGGCCGCGGACGCCTCACGCCCCCCCCCCCCCCCCCCGCCTCCAATGCGCATCGCCGCCGCCACCGAGGTCTTCGCTATTTTGATTTCGTTTTCTAGGGCGTTGCTAATACTATGCCCCACCCCCCTCATTGGATGTGTGTTGTTATGTTGCATGGATCGGGTGAAAGGATCAAGACACTAATGCAGGTATCAATCCCTATTTATGTAATGGATCCAGTTGGGTTAATTTCCCAAATCAATAGTGCGGTCTGGAGAATTAAACACCACCTTGGCCGCATAACCATAGTCATCTCGGCTTACATAGTCAAGAGGGAGTATGTATTAGATACAAGTCAATTGAATATGTTAGATACACAAATATGGCATTGCAATAAAGTTAGTAGATTTTCCACCATCCTTACCTACCCCTCCTTTGTTTCACACGGTACAGATGTTTCCATTTTTTGAGAAAATGATTATTCTTAGAAGGAAACACTTTGGTTATGTGGTGACGCAATTGGGTTACACCAAATTACATTTTTGCCCTTGTAAATTCTCACACGGTTTGTGGTTAACCGTCCATTTTACATTTTCCACCAAAATACCGAACCACATCACAATAGTTAACCTAGCTTGGTCCCACCTCTTAGGACGTATGATTTCGCTAACCTACTCATGCTCCCGCCGTGCAGCAGTCGCGGGGGTGGGGGTAGTAAAATAGTTACATAGATATTCAACCCTGCCCCTTTATAATCTCCTCTCCCGCCGATCCCCATACCGAAATCCTCTCTCATCTCCTCTCAATGGAAAATCATGTCGTTCCATGGAGGAAAAGAATGCGTGGCCAAGCCCTAGATCTGTAAGGGGCAAAGCCCAAGCCTTTTGTCCACACGACGTGGATGTGGCCATGGCGTTGCTCTCGATCGCCACATCTGGGAGCGGCTCCCATCTGTCTTCCTACCCAACTGAGGTTTGCATTTTTATTTCAACGGTTTCATGTCTTTTGTTGTCTGAGGCGCGATGGTATCGGTGGTCTCCATCGATAGATGGGAAACAAGAATAGGAATATGCAACTATTTTCCAACGACGGATGTATGTCAGAATTCAAGATTGGGATCTAGTGATGTAAGTTGGATTTCGGTTTGAATCTCAACTAATTTGCTTTAATTTATGCATGTATCTCGGCATGTAGTTATGTTTTATGTTTATAATGGGATGTGGACGATAGCTCAAGTTTCACATGTTACTATCTATTTTTGGTTTGTTTATGATACTTTTTACTACTTTCTATGTGTGGTGGCGGAATCTGATTTCCCTGCGTTTTCTTTTGCAAAAAGATCAAATCTGTTATAAAAGTTAGTTTTCGATTATTTTTTTACGAAGCGGCCGATTGGAACAGCCTTTTCATTCAGCGAGAGAGAGAAAACAATGTTGCTGAGAAACTATGCAGGGGTATTTTGGTATTGTGTGTCTTTGGTGCTTTTAGGACAGCGTTGTGTGAATTAGATCTTACTACCTCCGTCCTGGTTTATTGGTTCCCTTCGCATTTTGTGCCAAAGTTGGACCTTAAATTTAACTAACAAATTGTCAATGCATGTCACAGAAAAATAATATCATTAGAAATTATGTTCAAATACGAACCAAACGATATAATTTCTAATGGCATGCATTATTATTTTGTTAGTTAAATATATGGTAAAAATTTGACACAAAATACTAAGGACCAATAAATTAGGACGAAGTTAGTACTCATAGAATCTACAATTTATACAGTTTGTGTCGTTTGTGTTTTTCCTTTTTTTCTTGTTCTTTTTCTTTTTTGAGGAGAGTTTTGTCTCGTTTGTGTGATCAACACAAAAGGTTGAAACCACCCTGTCGACGTGCATGCTGTCCCCGCCGCAAAACATCTCGGCGTTCGGTCCGATGGCCGCCGCCGCCACATACTGGTTCGGCGCCAACTGCTGGCGCTCGCACCGGGGGGTCCAGCCCGGAGAGACCAGTGGTGTAGGCTGCAATCCAACGCTCCGACCCAATGCGGCCACCGAATCCCTAATCCTTCTTTATGCCCTAGAGGCTATTGCTGTCGCCTCAATGTAGCCGCCGTGGCTGCAGACGCCTCACATCCCCAAACCCCTCCGCCTCCAACGCGCATCGCCGCCGCCGCCGAGGTGTTCGATATTCCGATTTCATTTTTCTAGGGCGTTGTTAATACTACACCCCCCTGATTGTATCTGTGTTGTTATGTTGCATGGATGAGGCGAAATGATCAAGGCACTAATGCAGGTATCAATCCCTATTTATGCAATGGATCCAATTGGGTTAATTTCCCAAATCAATAGGGCGATCTAGAGAATTAGACACCACATTGGCCGGATAACAATAGTCCTCTCGCTTTACATAGTCCGGAGGGAGTATCTATTAGATACAAGTCAATCGAATGTGTTAGATACACAAATATGGAATTTCGATAAAGTTAGTAGATTTTCCATGGGTATGCTAACCATCCTTACCTACCCATCCTTTGTTTTGCACGGTACTGATGTTTGCATTTTTTGAGGAAATCATTATTCTTAGAAGGAAACATTCTGGTCATGTGGTGAGACAATGGGATTACACCAAAGTACATTTTTGCCCTTGTAAATTCTCACACGGTTTGGGGTTAACCCTTCATCATTTTACATTTTTCACTAAAATACTGAACCACATCACAACAGTTAACCTAGCTAGGTCCCACCTCGTAGGACGTATGATTCCGCTAACCTACTCAGGCTCCCGCCGTGTGGCGGCGGCGGGGGTGGGTGGTAGTAAAATAATTCTGTAGATATTCAACCCCGCCCCCTTTATAATTTCCTCTCCCGCCGATCCCCGCAGCGAAACCCTCTCTCATCTCTTCTCAATGGAAAAACACGTCGTCTCGTGGAGGAAAAGAATGCGTGACCAAGCCCTAGATCTGCGAGGGGGTAAAGCCCAGGCCTTTTGTCCACACGACGTGGGTGCGGCCATGGCGTTGCTCTCGATCGCCGCATCTGGGAGCGGCTCCCATCTGTCTTCCTACCCAACCGAGGTTTGCATATTTATTTCAATGGTTTCATGTCTTTTATGGTCCGAGGTGTGGATGGTATCGGTGGTCTCCATCAATAGATGGGAAATACGAATAGGAATATGCAACTGTTTTGGAAAGACAAATGCATGTCCGAATTCTAGATCGGGATCTAGTGATGCGCGTTGGATTTTAGTTTGAATCTCAATTAATTTGCTTTAATTTATGCATGTATCTTTAGATCCGTAGTTATGTTTTATGTTTATAATGGGTTGTGGATGATAGCTCAAGTTTCACGCGTTACTATCTATTTTTGGTTTGATTATGATACTTTTTACTACTTTCTATGTATGGTGGTGGAATCTGATTTCCCCTACTTGGTGAGGTGCTAGTTTTTGTTTTTGTTTCTTTGCAAACAGATCAAATCTATTATGAAAGTTAGTTTTCAGGTACTTTTTATGAAGCGGCCGATTGGAACGGCCTTTTTATCCAGAGAGAGAGAGAGAGAACGATGTTGCTGAGGATTCCCTTCGCATTTTGTGTCAAATTTTAACCTTAAATTTAACTACAAATTGTTAATGCATATCTTAAAATAATAATATCATTAGAAACTATGTTCAAATACGAATTCAATGATATAATTTCTCGTGCCATGCATTATTATTTTGTTAGTCAAATCTATAGTTAAAATTTGATACAAAATACTAAGGGGTCCAATAAACCAGGACAAAGGTAGTAGTCTCTAGAGTGTACAATTTATACAGGTTTTGTCTCGTTTGTGTTTTTCCCTTTTTCTTGTTCCTTTTCTTTTTTGAGGAGAGTTTTGTCTCTTGAAAGCACCCGGCCGCAGAACATCTCGGCATCCGGTCTGATTGCCGTCGCGGCCACTGCCACATACAGGTTCTCGACGCCAACCGCCGGCCGCTCGTGCCGGGGCTCCGGCCCGGAGAAACCAGTGTTGTAGGCTGCAATCCGACTCTCCGACCCAATGCGGCCGTCGAATCCCCAATCCTTCTCTGTGACCTAGAGGCTAGAGCCGCCGCCGCATTTTAGCTCACCGAGGCCGCGAACGCCTCACGTCCCGAAACCCCTCCGCCTCAAACGCGCATCACCACCGCCGCCGAGGTGTTCGATATTCCGATTTCATTTTCTAGGGCATTGTTAATACTGTAACCTCCCCCCCCCCACCCCATTGGATGTGTGTTGTTATGTTGCATGGATGAGGTGAGAGGATCAAGGCACTAATGCATGTATCAATCCCTATTTATGCAATGAATCCAGTTGGGTTACTTTCCCAAATCAATAGTGCGATCTGGAGAATTAAACACCACCTTGGCCGCATAACCATAGTCCTCTCGCCTTACATAGTCTAGAGGGAGTATCTATTAGATACAAGTCAATCGAATATGTTCAAGACACAAATATGGCATTGCAATAAAGTTAGTAGACTTTCCATGGGTATACTAACCGTCCTTACCTACCCCTCCTTTGTTTTACACGATACTGATGTTTGCATTTTTTGAGGAAATCATTATTCTTAGAAGGAAACACTCTGGCCATGTGGTGAGACAAAGGGGTTACACCAAAGTACATTTTTGCCCTTGTAAATTCTCACACGGTTTGTGGTTAACCCTCCATCGTTTTACATTTTCCGCCAAAATACTGAACCACGTCACAATAGTTAACGTAGCTAGGTCCCACCTCTTAGGAACGTTTGAGTTCGCTAACCTACTCATGCTCCCGCCGTGCGGTGGCGGCGGGGATGGCGGGTAGTAAAATAATTCCATAGATATTCAACCATGCCCCCTTTATAATCTCCTCTCCCGCCGATCCTCGTAGCGAAACCCTCTCTCATCTCTTCTCAATGGAAAAACACGTCATTCCGTGGAGGAAAAGAATGCGTGACCAAGCCCTAGATATGCAAGGGGGCACAACCCAAGCCTTTTGTCCACACGACGTGGGTGTGGCCATGGCGTTGCTCTCGATCGCCGCATCAGGGAGCGGCTCCCATCCGTCTCCCTACCCAACCGAGGTTTGCATGTTTATTTCAATTATTTCATATCTTTTGTGGTCTGAGGCGGGGATGGTATCAACGGTCTCCATTAATAGATGGGAAACACGAATAGATATATGCCTATGTTTTGCAACGACGGATGTATGCCAGAATACTAGATCGGGATCTAGTGATGCGCGTTGGATTTCGGTTTAAATCTCAATTAATTTGCTTTAATTTATACATGTATCTCGATCCCTAGTTATGTTTTATAGTGGATGATATCTCAAGTTTCACGTGTTACTATCTACAAAGTTGTGCATGTATTTCTTCCTCTCAAAGAAAAAAAATTCTCAACTTCATCTCAAAATTAAAAAGAAAACTTTCTCATAATGCGTGAACGACTAAATGTCACATCCATCTCAAAAAGAAAAAAGAAAAGCCTACCAAACATCTTAAAATAAAAAAGAAACAAAAGTCTCACTTCCATCTTTAAAAAATAATCTAAAAAAAAAACTTTTCTCAAAAGAAAAAAGTCTCAATTTCGCCTTCCAAAAAAAATCAAAAAAATTCTCAATTTTATCTTCCAAAAGAAATCAAAAAGTTTCTTGGCACGGCCAACCCGCATGCGCCACGTGGCCATGCCGGTTGGCCGCCATTCTCCCATAGGTTAATGTGTTTGATTTTTGGTGCGAGTATGATACTTTTTACTCCTTTCTATGTATGGTGGCGGAATCTGATTTCCCCTACTTGGTGAGGTGCTAGTTTCCGTTTTTCTTTTTCCAAAAAGATCAAATCTATTGTAAAAGTTAGTTTTAGGTATTCTTTTTACGAACGGCCAACTAGAACGACCTTTTCATTCATTGAGAGAGAGAAAACAATGTTGCTGAAAAACTATGCAAGAGTATTTTCGCATTGTGTGTCTTTGGTGCTTTTAGAAGAGCATTGTGTGAATTATATCTTAGAGCATCTCTAGCAGACAGCATAAAAGCGGTCAAATCCTTATAATTTTTGGTTTTGAAGGTTTTGGTCGAAAATGTGTAAAGAATAGACACCATAAAAGTGGTCAAACTTGTAAATATTTTTCAGCCACCGAAAACCCACACCCGAGACCCTTGTATTTGAAGGCTCGGAGGCCAAACTGAGGGTGCCCCGTGTACCGGTCAACGCTGGCTGTGGGTAGATTTCTTGCCCCAAATGTCACCGGACCGACATCGGAGTCCAGAATCTGACGGAATTCGTTGCATCCGGTCCTTCTCCGCTGTCTCCAACCACACACGCGTCGATCTGGTGGGTCTCGATCGGTCCTCCTCCGTCATCTCCGCCATGGTCGTTCATGTCGGCGGCTTGGATGGTGCTGGCCTCCCGCGACTCCTCGCGGCCTAGGTCGGGATAGTGGTGGCGGGGCAGGGCCAGGAGCAACGGGGAACGACGGGGGCGGTCGGGGGCGGCGGGGAACGACGAGGGGAGGCGGGCAGCGGCCTGGACGGGTAGCCGGCTGAGCGACCAGAGGAACAAGAAAACAATTGTAGAAGACGACCCAGGAATATTCATTTGCGGTGGGGAATATATGGTTTTACAGGTGCCGTTTGCAAGGTTTATTCCGTGCAAGGAAAAATCGGCCCGAAAAACACATTTTGTGCTGTCTAAAAAGACCCTTTTCAGACCGCGAGTTTACAGTGTCGGTTAGAGATGCTCTTGTTAGAGATGCTCTTTAGTCTCTAGCGTCTACAATTCATACAGTTTTGTCTCGTTTGTGTTTTTCCTTTTTTTTTTCCTTTTCTTTTTCTTTTTTGAGGAGAGTTTTGTGTCGTTTGTGTGCTCAGCACAAAAGGTTGAAAAGTACACCACCCCGCCGCCGCGCTCCGCCGTGCGCACGCTGTCCCCGCCGCAGAACATCTCGGCGTCCGGTCCGATGGCCGCCGCTGCCACCGCCACATACAGGTTCTCGGCGCCAACCGCCGGCCGCTCGCGCCGGGGGTCCGGCCCGGAGAGACCTAGTGGTGTAGGCTGCAATCCGACGCTCCGACCCAATGCGGGCGCCGAATCCCCAATCCTTCTCTGTGCCCTAGAGGCTAGGGCTGCCGCCGCACCGTAGCTCGCCGTCGCCGCGGACACCTCACGTCTCCAAACCCCTCCGCCTCCAACGCGCATCGCCGCCGCCGCCGCCGAGGTGTTCGACATTCCGATCTCTTTCGTTTTTTAGGGTGTTGGTAATCCTGTATTCCCCCCTCTCGAATTCAGGAGCTGCCGTTGGAGTTTTGCTTAGCAATTATGAGTTCAATTTATAACGTTAGTACCTGATCGTATGTCCCAGTTCACTACTGTGCTTAGCAGCTGAGAGTTATCTGCAAAATGGAAATCCACACTTATGTTGTGCATTGTGTCCTGAATCCTGACCCCCTGTAATGTTGAGTGGAACTAATGCTTGGGGTCTAATATCGCCTCTCTTTTCGGCTCGGATACTTTTGTACCCCTAATCAGTCATATAACCATTATGTGAGTCTGTGTTACGCATGTGTTGATGAAGTTACTGTCAATGCAGGTTCCTCAGGATGATGAGGCTATACCGGATGGAGAATTAAGCGAGGTCTCCGTTTCAACTTATGTTAACTCGTTGAAGAATGAGTTCGCAACACTTCGTTCCGCTGAGATTAAGGTGCTTTGAAACCACACATTCTGTACTCCCCTCCGCATTTATTAATCAGATATTCCCGGTGTCATTTGTCTGATTGTTATAAATTTTTTTCCAGGATATGGTAGAGAATAACAAGATTAAGCTCAGCACCATTATGCAGAGCAATCGCGGTTCTTCAACAATCTGGCAAACGAGTGCATTGGATGGTACAGGTTTAGCCACGAATCTGCTGACACCTAGGCAACACGATGCGTCGTGCTCAACGCTTGGTCTTGAACTGTGCCTTGCTGAGAAAGATGGTGGCAGTTCTCAAGAAGATAGTCCGTATGGCACATCGACTGCTACTTTGGGTGGAATTCTCACTGCAAAGAATGCTAATAAGCCAATTGAACTACCAAAAGTGTCAGACCTTCCACCTTATACAACATGGGTGTTTTTGGACAGGTCTGTTTCATATCACAGGCACTTCCCAACCTCCCCAAAACTGATGCAGATGTATTAAATATTGAATCTCTGTGTGTCGCTACTGCACGGTTGAGGTAGAGAGCAGCAGCAACAGCTTATGATTAGATTGAGGGCATGCTTTGAATGGAAGTGTTTGCTGATAGGGATTTTAATAGTATATTTTGTACATAAGAGTTTTACTTTTCTCCTTTTGCAAGAGTAAGGTCTCGTATTGTTTCTGAGACAAAAGATATATCGGGGTTTCATGCAGGAACCAGAGGATGACGGAAGACCAATCTGCATTTCATCGACAAAATATTTACTACAATGCACATTGTGGTGAAGCTTTAATGTTCAGTGATAGTGAAGATGAAGTTGTTGAGGATGAAGAGGAGAAAAGGGAATTCAAAAGCTCTGAAGATTGTTTTATTCGGTAAACAAACTTGGGGTTTCCATTGTTTTCTTTTGCATTACTTTACCTTACCTAGTTTAACTTCTGCACTTATTTGTGACTGACATCTGCTATGGTTTAAGAATCACAGTTTTTTGAATGATTGCTATTGCACTTACTTTTCTTTAAAACAATAAGTTTGTCGTATTTTCCTTTAGAGATTGCACACACTTTACTTTAAATTTAAAGATTGTCACAACTTTATTTCACAAGACATAATATACCAAGATTTATACAGTATTAAAGTAGTGCAAATACAAAATATCACTTTTGTAATTATTGTGGCATGCATAGGTCCACTTCATTTTCATGTAGTAGAGAACTTCAATAGCAATAAGTTACACATGTGTGGCTTTTTTACTTTTTTACCTAGGGGTCTCTTCTGTTGCTGCTGCTGTCTAATTATTTTTCATTGTGGGAGCATAATCAAACTAGCCTAGCTTGGACCCCCAGAAAAGTAAGGTTATTTAGTTTTATCCAAACTGGGTGCAGGATTTGCTTTTACCATATTGTTCAGGAATAAAATTATCGAGTTTACACTGTCTACCTCTAATCTGAGTAGTCTGTTGATGAGTTTACATCTTTCTTAAACTTGATAGATCAACAATATATTTTGGCTTCTGCTATAAGATGTCTTTCTCTCACTGGGCATTTTGATGTTTTGGTGTAATAATTTATGTTCCTCCTCTACTTTCATGTTAGGATGACCATTGACGAATGTGGCATGTCTGATGAAGTGCTGGAGACCCTAGCTCAATGTTTTGAGAAGACTGCTGGTGATATAAAGGTTAGTTTTCTCTTCATAGTCAGTTAATCTCAATAGCATTCTGGCCATTTGGGCTTTTCCTTTTCCAATTCACATTTTCACCATTGACAATAACACACATAGCCCTACTTTTACAGGCCAGATATGAGATCTTACAAGGAGAGAATACTGAAAGTTCTTCCAAAGAAGTGTCCAAACTTAATGCCAAACTGAAAGATATCTACCACGATAAAGATTTGGCTGCAGCATTGGATTCCTTCGATAATCTCTTTTGTCGGCGATGTCTAGTATGTTCATCTATCAATCGTCATGTGATATATGTAATGCCTCTTGTTGCTGATGAATATTCTTCTCATCCTGACATTGGCAGGTTTTTGATTGCAAACTACACGGGTGTTCTCAAGATTTAATATTTCCTGTAAGTTTTGTTCCAGAATTATTTCCAAAATTACGTGTTTTTTCTTATTTGTGCCTTCTTCATACAGGCAGAAAAGCAATCACCTTGGAACAGCATGGATGATGTACCATGTGGTATTCATTGTTATAAGCTGGTTCGTATTTTATGGTGTATATGACTTCTGAAAAGCTGCTTGTCTTCTCTGACAATTTTAATTACGAAAGATAAGCACCGACTTGCATTGATACTGTTCTCAAACCATATATTGCCAGGCCACCAAACACAAAGATTCAGTTGCATACTCACAACATAATTCTCCAAGCACAAGAAGTTCTCGGAAGAAGGATGCACATCAAATGGAGAATAACTCAGCTTTAGTGGAAGATCGTAATTATTTGATGGTGGAAACAAATAATGAGCATTCAGCAACAGATGGTCATGATAGTTCTAGGAAGGAAGAATTAGTCGATAAGAATATATGCAGGCAAGAAGACAATCTTGTATCCTGGATGGTGATTGAGAAAGAGCTTCTAGTTAAAGGTGTGGAGATTTTTGGAAGGAACAGGTTGGACCTTTCTCCTCATGACTGAATTTATACCTTGAATTTAATGTTACTGTGTTGCTTACTACTCCCTCTGTAAAGAAATATAAGAGCGTTTAGGTCACTACTTCAGTGATGTAAACGCTCTTATATTTCTTTACGGAGGGAGTATTATACAACCAGTCAGGTCAAAGTTCCTATGTACTTCCTTCGTCCCATAATATAAGAGCGTTTTTGACACTACACTAGTTCAAAAACGTTCTTATATTATGGGACGGAGGGAGTAGCTTTGAATAACCTGTCAACATAATTCTGAACTAAGTAAGGTTATGTGTGAAGGGTTATGCTCCGCCATTTGGAAGATTTTGATCATGGATCCCTAATGAGTAATGTTTATCCATAATTCTTCATGCCTTCTACTTACCTCATCATCATCCTAGAAGTGTGAAGCTGTAGTGGGGATTGGAAAAACGTTGGAGAATCGAATGTTTAAAAATTCTTGTTATTGGAAGTTGTATGGACTATGACCATCGGCTTAGAAACATAACTACAAAAATATTTCCACTAATGATTTAATTTTAAAATTTTAACTCCACAGTCCCACTGCCACTTATATTTTTTAGGGCACTGATTTTTTTTGATAGGGCGCGAAACTACTCATTTTCCATGAAGATTTGCAAGCACATATCACTTGCATCTGTCTTCTTTTCTTGAATTGTTGACAGTCGGAAGTTATTCTTGGGATTTTACTGCTCACAGTGGGAGCAAATAACTCCGGGGGCCGAATCATCACTCTCCATTATCATTATTGTAGTCATAGGGTTACCCTGCTTTCCGGAATTAATAGTCATAAGACTGAACCTGTGGGTTTCTTTTCATGCAGTTGTTTAATTGCTCGGAACCTTTTTGATGGAGAGAAATCATGCAGTGATGTTTTTCAGTATATGAATTATATTGAGAACAGCAGCACATCTGAGGTTTTTAGCGGTGTTGATTCTCTTGTTAAAGGATTCATAAAAGTAGGTTTCAGTTTACTCTATATATTTTCACCCGGGTGGTATCTTATGTCAGTGCTGCCGATGTTGACATCACAGGGACATGGGTTGGGCCTGGGATCACGGCGTCCTAGAAAGCGAGGAAGGGTCAAGCATGCCTCAAGATCTACAGTCTACCGTTTCATAAGGAAAAGGATTGCAGCAATGAAGGGTGAGCTTCGTCAGCATTACAATCCATGTGGTTGTCAATCGGCATGTGGGAAACAGTGTCCATGTCTTAAAAATGATACATGCTGTGAGAAATTATGTGGGTGAGTTAATTGGTTTCCTTTACAAATTTTGCATCATTATGCTTAAGTTTGTATGCATTTGAAGTATACAGATATATTTTTCTTCTATGTATTGATTTATCGCTGATCTCTCCCATGGTCTAACCTACTTTTGCTGGTACCAGAAATATTGTTTGCCCTCTGCTTCAGTGTGGCTTGGTTTGATACTCATCCTTTGTTTAGGCTAGCTAATTTCCCGGGCGTTGCAACGGGGGCATACATATTCTAGTGATCCTCCCGTCCAACACTCGATGAACTTTTCATAATTAACGTTATCCTCATGTCTAAAGAATGATACTCTCCATAAGTAACGTGATCCCCCGTCCAAAGAATGATACTCTATAATTAACGTGATCCTCCCATCAAACACTCGATGATACTTTCCATAATTAACGTAATCCCCCCGTTCAAAGAATGATACTCTCCATAATTAATGTGATCCTCCCATCGAAAGAATGATACTCTCCATAATTAACGTGAAACCAATAAACTTATGAAACCAAACCAGACCACGACGTACCATCACGACCGCAGACTCCACTTTAATAGTAGAGATTATGCTTGGTTAGTCCTATTGTAGGTGAACTGAGGCTGCTTGTCCTCCTGGATATGAATATCATTGCACATGTATCATATATTTATAGATGCAGTTTGCTTTAATTTTCTGTTATATTGCTTAATGTACCGACTGAGTACTGTGTAGTTGAGTTACTGTCTCATGACAAGTTACCATCCTTGAACTCTTTATAGAGAATATCCAAGCTATTGGATTCAAAAAAGATTTTACGAAGCTGCATAATAGATGGATCAACTCTCAGAAAAGAATGAAATCCAATAGTACTACTCTTAGGTCCTCGATAATTTCTTATTATTACTTCATTTGAGAAATTCCAATTATGATTGTAATGAGCTATACAGACGGATGAACACACATACGGTAGCATGCAAACAATTTGGTATCCTCATCCTTATGTCATCATTTACAGATTGTTATTTGTTGTGTGGAATTTTATGCTCTTTGCATTCCAGGTGTCCGAAAGCGTGCAAGAATCGTTTTCGAGGCTGTAATTGTGCAAAGGCTCAGTGTCGCAGCCGCCAGTGCCCATGCTTTGCTGCTGACAGGGAATGTGATCCTGATGTGTGCAGAAAGTGTGGGGTAGGGTATGTATCTGCAACTGGGGAATCTTTGAAAGATTTTGTTACTTACTTACGAAGCCTTTTATTCCAAACAAGTTGGGGTAGGCTAGATATGAAACCCTTTCACGAGGACTTCCCAGGAGGTCACCCATCCTAGTACTACTCTCGCCCAAATGGGTTTCATACCCAAAAGACTGGCTAGTTTTTACGTTGGCTCGCCAAGCCTATCACAACCCTTAGATATGAAACCCTTTCACGAGGACTTCCTAGGAGGTCACCCATCCTAGTACTATTCTCGCTCAAATGGGTTTCATACCTATGGGACTGGCTAGTTTTTACGTTGGCTCGCCAAGCCTATCACAACCCTCCTCCTTTACCCGGGCTTGGGACCGGCTATGCCTAGAAGACATAGGCGGAGTTCTTTGAAAGATTTTGTAGTTAATTTTTAATGATCTGTTTAGACAGACTTGTGATTTTTGTTCTTTGCACTCTGATCCAACCTGTACCAGAGTAGTTCAAAATTACTATTCTCAATTTTTTTTAATCTCAAGATACTCATTTCTGCAACTAAAGCTTAAACAATGGGACTGAATTTAAGTTCATAAAATAAATTTGTAGCCATCAGCCATAGCTGACAATCATCATGCCTATTAATTTGATATGATGTTGCCCATTTGCTAGCATAGTTAATTGAATGCTCATGTGTACCAGTGCATTGTTTAAAGGGGGTGAAAACATCTATGTTTCCCATTTGTTTATGCACTTTGTTTACCTCTGCTAAAATCTGACGTAATGATAACTGTGCAAATAAATTAGAACAATATCTGATGGGTATTTACCTGAACTTCGAAAGTTACTTTCTGAAATCATGTCATGATAGGAAATCTTCTGACTTTGTAGCTTACTTCAATTGTTAATTTGTTATGCATGTATGTAGAGTTAAACAGCAAATCTTGGACAGCAACTTCAGTTGAGTAACTTAATTTTGAAAGCAACCTCAGATGTATAAAGTCAGAGTTATCCAGTCATGCTAAAAAGGGTGTTCCATTAGTGCCTTGTGGAAGTGGTTTGCTCCATAAGTTTTTTAGAACAACATTGAACTGTTCCTTTTCTAACCTACAGTTGTGGTGACGGTTCATTGGGTGTCCCCAACCAAAGAGGTGATAATTATGGATGTCAGAACATGAAACTGCTTCTTAGACAACAACAAAAGGTAAACAACAATGCACTTATGCTATCAAATGTTGTGGACATCTTGTTTATAATTTCTTTGAGTCGATACTTGGTTTGATGACTTCTAATCATGTCCCTTACTAAACTAAAGATAAAGATAAGGACAGCAAATACTTTGTGTGCATAACTGCAGGCTCATATGTCCAATCCATTACCCAGTTGTACTTATAGATAGTTTCACCAGACCATGGTCTGAATTGCTATATGCTATTTAAACATGATTTAAGTGTTACTCCCTCCGTTCCAAAATAGATGACTCAACTTTGTACTAACTTTAGTACAAAGTTGGGTCATCTATTTTGGAACGGAGGGAGTAGATCTCTTTTGAGCCACCTTTCATTACTGTTGAAGCCTGTATCCCATATAGACCCTTTAGGAACTGATTCCTTATGAGCGTTGGTTTTTCTTGGTTATGGGTTTTCCGAGCCAGCTATGAACCAATTAGGATACTAAAACAAACTGATACCGTAAACTTGATTCAAGTCTGATACTTTATTCAGCAAAAACTTTTCTTACCATCAATTGAAGTTTAGTAGCCTTTGTGGACAGCATTTTTTCTTCTGAAATAATGGAAAAAAGAAAATTGGATAATGCCACCTTTGTTTTTTTAAAAGGGCACTAACAGATATTGAAGGAAAATTGCATTTTTTATGTTCACGATTGACTTAATGTTGTGACACGACACATCGGATACCCGGTAAAACACATGCCTCCCTATAAATATTCACTTTTCTTAGGGAAATAAAATACTCACTTTTAGAATGTCCTGCTCCTCTTTCGAACAAACATATATATTTTTTAGGCCTGTTGATGGTCTTGAATTAGTGTGACTTTTGTTTCAGGTCGTACTTGGGAGATCTGATGTTTCTGGCTGGGGAGCATTCGTTAAGGTAAAATTGCTCCTTTCATCCTCTTCATCACTCTTTTTCTGTACCCCAGAATGATGTGGAAAGCATGAATATCTTTTCCACAATCTTCAGAATACTGTTGGCAAGGATGACTGTCTTGGGGAGTACACTGGGGAGCTTATCTCTCATAGGGAAGCAGCCAAGCGTGGACAGAGATATGACCGTGAGAATTCATCATTCCTTTTCAACTTAAATACTGAGGTACGTGTGCAGAAATATACCAGTTACAGTATGCAAACATTCACGGTTACACGCGGGACTGATCACCAGATTTAGCTATAGTGCTTTTGCATGAGCTGAGTTATTCTCCTTGTCAGCTCGGTTTATTCAAAAACCTGTATTTTATATCTGATCCAGACGCTAGCTGTTGCTTATGCATACTCTTTGGACGCAGTTTGTTCTCGATGCCTTCAGGATGGGCAACAAGCTGAAGTTTGCCAACCATTCCCCTGATCCGAATTGCTATGCCAAGGTTATGTTTGTAGCAGGCGACCATAGGGTGGGCATATTCGCCAATGAGCGGATTAATGCAGGCAAGGAGATTTTTTATGATTACCATTACGCACCTAACGAAGCACCAGCGTGGGCTCTGAAGGCTGATGATGCCACTGGAGCGGAAGACCCCGGTCAATCTTCCAGTGGAAGCGCAAAGAAGGTTGATACTCCTGGAGCGAAAGACCCCGAGCAATCTTCCAGCGGACGAGCAAAGAGGCCCCGGAAGTCTTCCAGAGGGCGACCGAGGAAGCATGCCCGGTGAAGAAACACCATTGGTTGATTCTTTTTGTCGCGGGGCCGAAATTCAGAAGCTATCTCAGCACCTTAATTTTGAACTTTTACATTCGTTGGCACCTTTATCAGCACTCCTTTGTGGATGGAGCATGAACCATTTAATAAGTGTCGGGTTTTATTCATCCTTAGGGCTTTGTAATAAGGTGCCCACGCCGTAGCGGCGATTGGGGTCAGTGGTGTTGCGGGCATCCGGTCTATTTGGCTGGAAACTGCCCCGGACGCTGTATCAGTTTCGGTGGCCGGCGATCATGCTGTGCCGTTGGTTTAATTGAAAAGCTATCTTCAATGTATGTTGTGCTCTGTGCCCAGCACAGCGAGGTTTTTGCCTTTGTTGGTGCGTTTGCCCTTCCCAGACCTCACAGGCTGATCCAGGCTCAACGAGGGTCGTTGCGAGCGATTTGTTGTTCGAGCGACACGCCCTGTCGTTATGGTTTGCTGGTTTGGCAAGCAAGATGCAAGGGCCCTCCGTCAAATGTACTCAGTATATGAGTACAGGTGAGAGCATCTCCAGCCATGCCCCCGACTTTTCGGCCTAGTCGCGCCCCAAGGGCCCATTTTTCGTCGGCTCGGGCCGAAATTGGCGCCGCGGACCCAACCCGAACCCGGCGCGCCCGCTTCGTCTTCTCCCGACGCCTTGGTTTCCCGCGGGGAATCAAGGGCAAGGCTGCCGCCGGTCAGCTTTGCCATTGATTCCTCACGGGCGGTGCGTCACGGGGCGGCGCGCCGACGCCTCCCCTCCCTCGGACGCGTACACACAGACGCAACGCGGCTATATATGGCCGCGCTCGCCTTTGATGAGTGCTACCTCTCCCGAGCGCCGCCACCGAGCTCTTCTCCCCCGGCCCTCCCTCTCCCGAGCGCCGCCGCCGAGCTCTTCTCCCCCAGCCACACAATCTCTCGATGGCCGAGCGTTTCCCGGAGACGAGGCGGCGGCCAACGGCTTCGGCCGCAGTTCGCTCCGCGAACAGGTCCTGGCTCCTGTTCCAGGCGAACATCCCAGCGCCGCCAGACATGCGCTCCGGGCCGACGGGCTGGAGGCTCAGCAATGGGGGAGTGCCCATTCCCCCGTTGCCTGACGCCGTGGCCAAACCATCCTACTTCGCCGACGACGCCAAGCTCTCCCTCCCCCAGTACGCCGTCGACAACCACGCGGCTTGGGCGGCGTACTTCGAGCGCCGCCAGCAGCAGCGGCTGGCGTCCACCAACGGGGTGCCGGTGGTCGGCGGCCTGAAGAACAGCGAGGGGCACCACCTGTGGTGGGGCCTCCCCGGCCGCACACTTGAGGGCGTGCTGACGCACCTCAAGGGCAGCAACAACCCGCCGTTGGCGTACCCCCCGGCGAGGGCGGCCGCCCCGGCGCAC
Organism: Triticum aestivum; assembly: GCF_018294505.1. Taxonomy (NCBI): domain Eukaryota; kingdom Viridiplantae; phylum Streptophyta; class Magnoliopsida; order Poales; family Poaceae; genus Triticum; species Triticum aestivum. The sequence continues at coordinate 29,183,791 of NC_057813.1, read as the reverse complement.
CGCCGACGTGATGGGCAATGGGCGCCAAGGAGGTTCGGCTCCTCCTCCTCTTCCTCCTCGTCGCGCTCTTCGTCCCAATCCTCCGGCACTCCGACGCTACTCGGCGTCAAGGCCGAGCCCGCGGCGGAGACGCCGCTCGGCCGGCGCACTCGCAGCGCCGGCATCGTCATCAGTGAGGGCGTCCGGCGCGCCTTCTCGTCGGCTCCTCCCCCGCGCTTCGTCAAGCCGAAGACGGAGCCAGGTCTCGCCCCGGTGAAGACCAAGCCGGGGCTGGCGCCGGTGAAGACGGAGCCGGGGCTGGCGCCGGTGAAGACGGAGCACGGCGAGGTCGAGCTCGACGACGACGCGACCCTTGAATGGGCACGCCAGGACTCCCTGAAGATGGCGAGGGAGCGCCAGTGCGCCGCCCTGCGGCGCTTCGCGCAGCGCCGCCGAGGCCGCGACGAAGGAGGAGTCGTCATCATCGACGACGCGCCGCCGCCGCCACCAGCTGGGGAGGGGTCCAACAGGGGCGCCCGAGTCAAGGAGGAGAAGGCCGACGATGGCGGCTTCTCGGCCTTCAGCAAATTTTTTTGATTAGTTTTTATATGTAATGGCGACTACTCGACTTATATCCGCGAATATAAAGCCCAAGTTTGCCGGAATTTGACGTGTTTTAGCCGAACTTTGCCTAAATTTGCTATACAATTTTTTTTTCGCGCCTGGGAGCGGCGGCTGGAGGCCAACTCGCCCCAGGCCCATTTTTTATGCCGGGTCATCCCGAGGCGGTGATTTTAGGCGCCCCCTGGGGGGCCAACGGCTGGAGATGCTCTGAGTTGGTGAGGTGTGATGGAAAAGTTCAGGTGGGCTTTCGCCCCTGTAGACCGTTACGAAAAGAACATTATCGTCGAGTTCAGAGATCTGACACTTAGGGCTCTAGATTTTTCCCGTAGCAGGTTAACTGGAGTAGCAAATTATGAAAAGCTCTTAATCGAAGTGTTTGTAGTATGAATGCTATAGTATTCCTAGATTTCTTCTGTTGTCTAGTCAAAATTTATATGCTTTGATTCTTAGATCATTTTTTTGCGGGGAATTTTATATGTTGTACTTCCTCCGTAAGGAAATATAAGAGCGTTTAGATCACTTATTTCTTTACAGAGGGAGTAATTCTTAAAATATTTGCTCAGTTTGGAATAGCTTTTATACATGAGCACATTATATCATCAATGAAGTGATGGACATGAAGTGATGAACAACATACATGCCACACAGTGAGTCCTGGGTCAAATAATATTTCTCGTGATACTTTTTCACAATGCAGCATGAAGTAATTCCCTGTGGATTAATTTTTCCAAGCATCGATAACATTTCTCTAAAGAAATTCTTCAGTTATGTAGCATACACAGATCCATATCCCATACCATTGGAGAGGAGAGGAAAAGCGTATGTACATACTATACCTTCCTAATTTCCATATGTATGTACGTGCACTATATATGTTGATGCACCACATATATATGTCCACACCCACACACGAAAAATGAAAGAAGGATCGGACATCCTGATCATGTAATACATCTGTACATGATTCTTTAGGCTGATATAGTAAGCAGACGAGAAACTACTAACCCATCACTCAGTAGATAACTAGATATAGCTTAGCCCCAGATCGCTAGTAAACCAGATGAACGAATGATCAGAGCCTCAGCTCCAAGTCCAGCTCCTCGCTGCTCCCGGGACCTTTCTTCTGCGAGCCGCCGCTGTCGGCCGGCGGTGCGGCGGCTTGGCGGCGGCGCTCGTCGCGGTGGACGTTCATGTGGCCCCCGAGCGCCTGAGCGTTGGTGAAGCCTCTGTTGCAGAAGCTGCACTCGTGGTACTCCCTCGCCCGCCTCGCCGCGGCGTCCTCCGGCGAGCCCACCTTGCTGGAGCCGCCTCCCTCCATTGGACCGACGGACCTAGGCGAAAGCTGACTGTGTCACTGTGTGTGTGTGAGAGTAGCGCCTAGTAAGTGGCGTGGAGCTCGTTGTGGTTCGATGGATTCTAGGAACTTCTTGTGCTTGGATCTTGGGAACGCAACAATGGCAGCACTATATATATGTATAGTGGTTGCCGGCTTCGGGGACGCGGAGACCCCGGCCGGCCATTGCCGGCCTAGTTGGCAGATATAGTGTGGCGGTGCGGGTGGGTATACTATGCCGGTGCTCATGGGCTGTGAGAGGCTGGTTTATAGCTACTGCCCACCTGAATCTGATCATAGCGTACACTGCATGCCTTGCCTTTGCCTGCATCTTCCAATCCTTTCTAAACCCAGGCACACATGGAAGCACTGTTTTTTTAATTTATAGTTATTATTATTATTATTATTATTATTATTATTATTATTATTATTATTATTATTATTATTCATGAATGAATGGATAAGAATCAAATATATTTTTTGCATGGAAAATAATTGACCAATTACATTTTTTTACACAAAGGACCCTGGCAATAAAAGAAACATCGAACAGTACAAAGCACCTCAATAAAAACAGAAAATACAACGAAATCCTCAAGATGCCCTTCGTCTTCAACCTCCAGACAATGTAGACGGTGTGCCACCGCTGCCGCTCCTCCTTGAGCCGGCCTGACATTGTTGGTTGCGGATAGGAAGTCACCGAACTGGTCTAGAAGACCACATTCGTCCCGGACGAAGAAGAAGGAATAACCGTCGATGAAGCTCCTTGACGATCTGGAGATCCCCACAGCCAGAAGAAATCCTCGAGAACCCCACCACTCCCACATGCTTCTCGCCCGCCGAGATGGGACTAAAGCCGGGGAGACTTTATTGGACGAGGCGCCGCCGCCACCAACAAACCTTGACCCTCACACCAGAAAACGGAACCCTCCCGCCGACGAGGACCGAGATCCACCATAACTAACCAACTACATAGTTACATGAACACGCACCATGAACTTATTGTTGGATAAATTAGCAAGTTTGATTGGTTTAATTCACAAATAAATCATGATGACGACAATAACAATATTAATCTCATAGCATGTACCAAGCATAAAACCGGAATATAAATGGAAACAACAAGTACGCCTAGCACATGAACCAGTAATTAGGGGATGAACAGATCATATACCCTCCAATAGGTCAGGATAAAGCCTCCGCGGCGGCAACGACGTCCTTCTTGGTGGCTTAGAGCATTCACCAGTGACGATGTCGTGGATGTAGTCGAAGTAGATGAAAAACATCGAGCAATCGTGCCTGAGACGCTTCCAAAAACCTCGGTGCAGGATCACAAAGGACGGGGTTCTAAGACCCGACCTCTCATACAACCGTGCATGCGGCCGGTAGGGTGGAATCACCTGAAGCAATTACAATGAGGGAAACAATGGTGGGTTGTGCATGAGGAGGCAGAGCTGATGCGAGCTTGGCTCGTCTTGTTGACACAACACGGCGCGCACGAGCGAGGCTGGCGGAGGAGAAGAAGCGCGTGTGAACCACTCCTCTTCTCAAGCTTGAATATCATGCGAAAAAGAATCTCTTATAAGGAGGTCTTAACTTTTCTCCACTAGCATGGTGAAACTAAATTTCCCGCCATGTCATGAAATCCTATATCGGCCTTTGAGATTTACCCGGATTTATTTCTTATATGGGACCAAAGCCCATCTATAATTCAACAACCCCCATCAGATCTCGGAGGCACATTGTGTTTTCCTGTATTCCAAACATTGTTTTGATATATCAGTATTTTCAGTAGAGATCTATTAAGATTGAACATCCACCAAGAGCAAAGAGTTACACTTTGTAGGATCGAAAGTAGGTCTAGAGGGGGGGGGGGGTGATTAGACTACTTGACCAAATAAAAATCTAGCCTCTTCCCAATTTTAAGTCTTGGCAGAAT